>NC_133387.1:140014852-140330352 GCF_047511655.1 Castor canadensis
AAGATATCACATGTTAATACTGCCAAAATACCTTCCCACAGGCAATCCTACCCCAACTGCTGACTGCTAAACACTTACAAGGGAACATTCACAGCAGCTTTACTCAGAATAGTAAAAAACTAGAAATAACTCAGATACTCAATGACCAAAAACAAATGCAAACTGTGGCACAGCCATACAAAGGAAGGTGACACTGTAACTCAAATGACTATATGTAAAATACAGATGACTCTGACAAAAACAATACCAAGTGAGTTAAAACAGACACAAGAATATATACTGTCCTCCTTCCATTTGTGAACTGAGCAATGATCATTTTGTGGTAATTTATCACACTGTTGGAAATAAAGTCAGTGTTGGTCCATTTTCAAGGCATTAAACCATGGCCACTTAACTTGTGTATCAGCTTGCAGATGTTGGGGGAGGGACAACTGATATGGGAACTTAAACTGGACAAATTAGATCACAATAGAGTGAGGGAATGGGTTATGTGCCAGAAAGCACATTATCATAGCTTCCGGGGTCTCTGCTCATCAGGCACCCAATCTTGCAAGGTTGCCATTAAGGTCTCACTTTCATTGTACTCCACATGTCTCTGAATCCATTCTTTTGAGTTTGGACAGGTGAGTGTATTTCTCACAAAATTATATATTTATGATTTAGGAACATTTCTGTAACATGTTATACTTCAAAAGTATCAAAATAAATGACAGTAATGGATTAGTACATATTGACATTTTTAAAATCTATCTCATTCTAAAAAGGACAGAAAGAGGGACAGGGAGAGATCCTGACAGAATAACATCTAATTAACATGGAAGGAATGATTAAGGAAAATATCATTGCAACCATTAATGTAATAGCTGACTCAAGCAAGGATCACTGGTAGATGCTAAAAGCATTGGGGAAATGTTTTGGGGAAACAGGATATTTAAATGTCCTAAAAGTATCACACCAAGATTACTAGTTACAAGGGGGGGAATGTATGTATATAGACTTGAAGTCACCATTTCCACCACGTAGTCAGTAACAGATGGTCTGATGTTATGTGCCTCCTGATGTGAGGCAATGAGAGAGGTTACAAAATATCACTTGTGTCCTTCCTGAAAGTGACCTGCATCTAACTATTGAGAGACAAATGTAGACTGTAAGTGTAAAGATCAGTGGTAGAGCACATGCTTAGCATGCATGAGGCTCTGGGATTTAATCCCCTGCGTCACCCACCTCCAAAAAAAAAAGAAAGAAAAGAATTGAGAATGTTAGTGGTCCTAAAGTCAATAGGATTGGCTCCTAGGAAGATTGCGATGCTACAAAGAGCTATGTTAGATGGGGGAAGACTAAACAGGTACGACAGTCAAACGGACAAAAAACAGCTACAAAACACATTATGGGGACAAGTGGGGAAACTTGAATATGGACCACATATCGGATATGTTAGTAAACTAATGCTGACTTCAGGAAATACAATAGAGCTACAGATATATAGAAGGCTGTCCTTGTTCTTAGAAGATACGTGACACAGTACTTAAAGATGAAGTGTCATGATGCAAACAGCCTACTTTTGGGCAATTTCGTAAAATAAAAGATTATGTGTTTGTGTCTCAGAGAAAGAACAAACGTGGCAAGATGTTAACTGGTAGGTCAGGTGACAGGTAGACAAGTTCATCCTCCCAATTCTTCTGTGCCTTTGAGGATGTCAACATAAACAAATGAGTAACTAGTTCAAAAACAGAAATGGTGTAACTATTTCTAAATGACATGTTTTTTAATGTGTTATTTAAGACAACACTTTACAAAACACTTTAAGTGAATGAAATCATTCTCTACTGAAATCAAGTTGCCATCCAGATATAGCAGTTACTCTGAAACACATTGAGCCGCTGCCAACTCACAATACAACATCATGGATACCAATGACCCTAGGATTTACTAAAGACAGAACACTTACTAAAGACAGAAAGGACGTAAAGCTATGCACTGCTTTTTTCAAAAGGCAAAATCAACACTGGGACCCTGTTTTACAAGTCCTTGCAGCAACAGGCCTGGTTTTATTTGGTAACCAAGTGAAACAACACAAACTACAGAATACTCAAGATGCTAACAACCTTGGTTTTGAGTGTTTGTCTTAAAGTATAATTAAGTTGTGTCACCAAGCACTTAAGAAAATTTCAGGACAATAATTACAAAATGAAATGTAGAACATAAAATAGCAATATGTTCAATAGAACAACTACTAAGGCTTTCAAACACATTAATTATTGCTTTGATTTTTTTTTAAATATCCATATGAAAAAGAAATGTTCACTGGTTGAATGCTAACTGTAAGTAGTAATATTTTACAGCATAATCATATGCTAAAAGTTCCTGAGATCACACACAATCAAAGTACAACTCAAGAACTTTCATCTTTGCACTATTAGCAATGACTGTCATTAAAATAATAGAATTCTTGCCTTTTATCTAAAAAGCTTTCTTTTTAACTTATGCAATGGTAAGGTATTTAAGAAGAAATTAAAAGGAAAGCAATTATAGAAGAAAACAAAGTATTCCCATAGAAAGATTAAGAACAACCCAGTAGTGTTATGTTGAAATACGTAAGAAGAGAAACCCTAAAAACTTTAAAGAAATTGTTGATTTAAAATATATATAGACATTCCAAAATATAAAACCCTCTGGATAAAAAGTAATTTTGGCATCATATTCATTGAGCTAGTTCAATAGCCAGGTTGTAATATCTAAAGAGAGTTAGACAATGTACAGCACCTTTGAAGATACCTAAGAGCTCTTTTGAATTTTTGTAAGGCCATAAAACTGAAATAAGGCTGGGAAGACAACTGTCTTTGAAAAGTCCTAAGAGACAAAAATTCTATTTAGAAATAAATATTTAAACAATAAAACTGAAACTACGTTTACTGAAGAAAACAGTAACATTTCAAAGGTATTATGCTACAATGGAACCTGAAATTAAAAAATGAAAACGAACAAAAAACAACAAAATCTCACATGGCCCTAATTAAATTTTATCACCCTATTTTAGGAATGGACCAAAATAATGGGTAAAAGATATTGGTTCACACTTCACTACACCATTCAAAATACTACCTTTTCCAGCAATTAGCAGAAGTTGCTCAAAAGACAAAAAGAAGACAAGTAATCACAGATTTTTACTTAATCTTGGCCATAAAAAGATCATAGCTAAGCAAAAAAAGCTGATGTCGGACTATAGGCTAAAGGTACAAAATAAAGTTTTATGAAAAGATATTTTTAAAGGACCAGATATAAGACATACGTGTTAAGCAATTATAACTTCTAATTCAACATCCCAAATAACTCTCCACTTCTTAACATCTCTCTGCCAAATACTAATTCATCTACCATTACATCTTGCTGCTGGATGACTGCATTAGACTCCCAACTAAACTCCCTCCTGGAGCATTTTTCTAAGCCTGCCAAAGTGATCATTTTAAAAGGCCTGTGTAGGGCTGGAGGAGTGGTTCAAGTGGTAGAGTAATTTCCCTGCAAGAATGAGGCCCTGAGTTCAATCTCCAGTTCAAGGGGGAAAAAAAAAAAAAGCGTCTTGTATAACTTTACCTTCAACTACCTTTAGTTACTCTCCCACTCAACTGGGCTCAGCCACACTGGCCTCTTGAACCTCTGAAAGACAAGCTCTTTCTGCCTCAAAAATTTCTCATGTCCCTCTGCCTAAAATGTTCTTCCCCTAACTCTTCCTTAATTCTTACTTAATCCTCTAGGTAGATTCCATCAATCTACCAGATTAGCCTATAAACTTTGGCAGAAACATAAGACAATAGGAATTGCCTCTCTTTATGAAGAGTGTATTTCATAACAATGGTTCCCGTAAGGAAAAATGTTATTTTCATCTCTTTATTGGAATGACTTTCAAAATGGAATCACTTCCAAAATGGTATGACTTGGAATGAGTTCTTATCTATGTAAATCCTATCTGATCTTTAGGGTACAACTCAATATCCACTCTTCCACTGTACCCATTCCAAATTCCAGCTACAAGTAATCTCTTCCCTTTGAACAGCATGAGTAATTCAGTGAGCTATCCAATAACAAGCACTGACAACACAATCATATGTGCTTGTAACATAAGAAAAGGCAGAGGGATCATTTGGTTTTACATGAAAGCATTTTAATAGATTTTAGGAGGTTTTCATTGGGCAAACATTAACATTTGGTTTATGTGTCAAAACTGGTACTACTGTAATCATGAAAGTGCCACATAAAACCATAATTCTCAACTGAAATGGAATGGCACCCTTGATAATCACAAGAACCTTCTCTTCACACATAGGACCAAGCCACCAGTCAACTTACACTCAAATATAGTCCACTTGCTGCTACATTCTGGTTATTTGGTATTTAGAAAAACTGTTTGTTACAACTTCTTGGTTGATAAAGTAAAATAATAGGAGGTCCAGGCATGGTGGTACACACCTATAATCCCAGCTACTTAGGAGGCAGTGGACCAGGGTTCAAGGCCAGGTAGGAAGTTAGCTCAAGACCCTATCTGAACAACAAAACAAAAAGACGGGGGTGTGGCTCAAGTGGTAGAGTGCTCACCTAGCAAGTGGGAAGCTTTTATTTCAATCCCCAGTACCATAAAAAAAAAAAAAAAAAAAGAATATGAGCAGTAACAGCTAGTGTACTGGTAGATTTTACACTATACTTTGGTCTACAATGGCAAAACAGTACCAGAACACTTTCTTCAAACTAGAAAAAGCAACAGACACATCTCTGAAGTAACAGTAGGAAAAGTGGTGTTTTTGCTTGATATAAAGAAAACAATAATCACACAAATATTTCCTCCCATCACGAACCAAATGATATACATTCCAGAAGAGATCACCTGCCACAAATTACTTGAAGAGACTGCACCAGAAAGACAGAAAGTAATAGTGGTAACAGACACACAGCTTGGGAATCAATTAGATTTTCATTGCAAACCTCCTTCTATCATTTAATGCCATGTGACCTTAGAAAAACTATTCAATCTCCACAAAACCTCAGTTTCACTTTATGTAAAACAGAAGTGCTTCTAATACACTTCTCAGACCCTAAGATACCCTTTGTGGGGGGGGTGTGTGAGTGTGTTATTTCTAAAATCAGAATGAGCCTGATGATTGATGGGAAAAGAAACTGGACAACCAAGAGGCAAAGAAAGAATTGGGGACAAAGTTGTCTTTGCCTGAACATAGGCCAACTGAGCTTTGAGAAGGTATCTCTTTATTTGATTACACTCCTCAGCTGAGATGTGGTGCAAGTATTGGGGGCAACAAACCTAGCTGAACTTTTACTTAATTTAAGCCCTGAAAATATCTTCATACAGATCCCATTATGATGGAGCACTGAAATAGAAAATTATTGTGTTCATGGAAGATCATAAGTCAATAAAAGTTAACAGAAATCACTAATTTTCTCAGACAAGACCATCATGTTTTCAAAGCTAGAAGTTACAAAAGTTTGTCTGACCAATTTGTGGAGTCAAAAATCTGAATGTGAGAACCTTTAGCTAACTTTCAAGAAGAATTGTTTAGTTTTCAGGTATATGCAACTAAATTAAAGAAATGTACACACTTAGGAAGTGTGGTTGAACTGGTAGCGCAAGGCCCTGAGTTCAAACCCCAGTATGGCTGAAAGTAATAATAATAATAAAAAAAAAAGGGAATGCACAAATTCAACCAAAATCAGTTTTCTTTTTCTATTCTTTTTTTTTCCCTTCTTTTTTGCTGATGATGGGGCTTGAATTCGATGCCTTATGTATGCTGAGCCCTAAAATCAGTTATCTTCAATAGCTTGTGCAATTACAAAGGGGTGTTAAAGAAATCCAAGCACAATTTATAACAGCAGCACGTGAACATGATGACTCACGTAGCTGTTAAAGGCCAAAATAATTCAGAAAAATCTTCACATTCCCAAATAGAAAGGTTTAGGTACAAACTTTGATTAGGATGATAAAGAAGCTGAAGAATAAATAAATGTTCACTAACACCATTAGAAGAAACAAAGAGTAGGGGAGGGTAGGGGAGGGGAGGGGAGGAGAGGAGAGGAGAGGAGAGGAGAGGAGGGCAGATTTTTTTCTTCCCAAGTCAAGAAAAATTTTTTTTTTCAGTAACATCTGCCTAAAGCTTTTTGGTGAGGACTCAATGATATCACAAGTGAAACATTTACTGTGGCACCTGACACAGAGTAAGCGTTTAATGAACTGTTATTATTACTGTTATTGATTATACTTTGAAAAAACACTAAAGAACGAATGACAATAAATTCTTTACTTTTATAAGCACTGACCCAAATATAATGACTTAAATTATAGCAAGAATATTTCTTGAGGTTTTTTTGTTTTTCTTTTTCTTTTGAGATGCAGTCTCACTATGGTAGCCTAAGCTGGCCTGGAACTTACTATGTAGCCCTGGCTGCCCTCGAACTCTCCATCCTCCTGCCTCAGCCTCCCAAGTGGTGGGACTACAGGCGTGTGCCACGGCACCTGGCTTCTTAGAGTTTTTTAAATTTCCTAATTAAAAAAAAATTTTACTTACATCATAATTACAGCAAAAACTATTTGAGCTAAGTATAAAGCAACCCTTGTCTGAACCAGCTATTCATCCATACTGCATGTCATCATTTAACAACAGCTAACCCTTTTAACGTGGTTTTTGTACACTATTTCCTAGTTTCTACCAATCAGTAAGATATCCCTATTAGGCACTCTCTCTTGAGTTCTGCCCCCAACTCTAGGGGCTCTACTCTCTAGCTTTATACTTTTCTATCTCAATAAACTCTCCCACTTTACACACACACACACACACACACACACACACACAATTCTATATCTATCTATTTTATTCAAACAAAAAGTCACAAACTGGTAAAAACAAGAGCCAAATTTAATAAACACCATTTTCTGTGAATCACACGTTTGTTTTAAATTGCAATTAGTTGCCAAGATTTAAAATTCTTGTTTGTTTTGGGGTGGGGGCGTTGTTTCTTTTTGTGAGATGGTGTCTCACTGTGTAGCCCATGCTGGCCTGAAACTTGCTATATAGGTCAGGCTGGCCTCGAACTCATGATCCTCCTGCCTTAGCTCCTGAATGCTGGGATTACAGAAGTGTAGCACCATGCCTGGCTTAGTAGTATTCTTTGAAAATCTAGGCTTTTTTTTTTTTTTAACTTCTTTGGAACCACAGGATCTGGCGATATTGGGCACATGACTAAAATAAGCTAGAGCTGAGTAGCAAATGTTCCTGCCCTGTCCCTCACTCTTTTGCTGGGCATAATCTCAACCCTGCCCACTTTAGTCTTTTGTATTACCCTCCTGGCTTCTGTAAGCATTTGAATCTGCAACTTTTTCTTAGATGGGTGTCCCTATTAGCCCAGGTTGGCTTCCAACTCATGATCCTCCTGCTTCAGTCTCTTGAGTGTTGGGATTATAGGCATCTACCACCATGCTTGGCTAAATCTGAATGTTTAACATACACATTTGACTTGTTTTCTAACCTGGAGTTTCTGAAGAATTGGACAATGGAGCAGAGGCTTCAGCTAAGGCAGCTAATGTAGCTAATACTGATGTAGAGGAGTTTCCAAACTGAACAGCAGATACCCCCGTTTCATCTAGAGAAAAGAGAAAACAGATTGGAATTTTTAAGGAGCTTAATGCAATATAGTTCTCATTCTCTATTTTACATTATTAAAGTCTAAAGTGAAGCTTGGATAGCACTAGTTTTTGAAAGGTAATATTGCAGTACATTTTGCAATATCACCTTTCTTTAGATTGTTTAGTCTCAGAAAAAGTTTTTTTGCCAATACCAAAGAAACCAACGTGGCTGATATAAGCTTACCCTCATTCTACTAAGGCATAAAATCCCAACAGGTATCCTATATGCATCTCAATACCTGTTGCCTTGGATGAATTTTCTGAAGATACCAGACCTGTTAGGTTCACCACCCCTCCAGGTCCAATGATAAACTGTGGTGTTGCAGCATGTATCGTCACAGTGTCAGGACTCTCTGGGTTTGTGTTGATTTGGTTCTGCATAGCAATCTAGGGAACAGATCACACAATATTTTCAGAATTATGACCAGAACATTTGGCACAGGTTCTCAATGTAGTATAACTATGCATATAAAGAACAGAGCACTCTCTAAGAAAAACTATATAATACAAATGGAAATACTTATGGACTACTCAGAGTACAGTGGCAAAACATAGGTATGAATTTATACCCTATGGTAAAGCACCAAAATCCTATTACAACAGAAATGGGTATCTGAAAGGCTTTTATAGACTACAGAAAAACTGGACATCGACAGACATCCTACTGCTCTGCAGCTACAGAAGTTACTTATTTAAATGAAATTATTTCCTCTACAATATTAGGAAATATGTAACACTATACAGAGAGCATAGCCTTCCCAATCAATTGTTCCCAATCTTTGACCCCAAACCTCAAACTGCATGCCTTAGTATTATGGAATGAGAAAAGGAAGGTCTCAGTATAACAGAATGAGAAAAGGAAGGAATGGTAAAATTTGTTTTCCTGAACAGAGCACATCTCATAAGTAACTTGTGGAAGTTCAATGAAGTCAGATGATCTTAGAGAAGAGAGTTCTACTGAGAAGGTAAACAAGAAGATAGGCAAGAACAGTCAGTAACTAAAGAAGATAATTTACATCAATGTCATCTAGCTGAAGAAAAGAGAATACTTATTACTATAAAAGATAAAATTAACCTTGTCTACAAATACATTTTTTTAAAGGATGGTGAAAAATAAAAGAACCAAATCAGAATGATAAAGACTACATCCCTGAATATAGGTCAGGTTTTGCTTCTGTAAGTCAGATGTGTCTACCTAGGTGGCACCTACTGATTGAAAGCTTTAGCCATGTTCAAGGGGCTTAGGGAGGAGAGGGTACCTGGTAAAACCCCAAAGAGCTGCCTATAGGCGTAAGGACAAAAAGGATAGGGGTTATTTTTGGTAGGAACTAAAGTCAAACTTCAAATCACCTCAGTACCTGAAAATAGACTAAAGTGAACCATTTTGTTGTTGTTGTTAGTATTCTCACTTAGTCAACTGGATGAAAATTCTGTCTACAGAAAGAGATGATTTTTCTTAGGCCTCAAATTATTTTTATAATTTTAAAATGTATTCACGTTGGACTACATTGTCTGTTGTAAGATTTAAAAAGAACCATATTCCTCACACAAAGGACTTTATTGCTAACTTTTTTAAGTTTCATAAGTAATTTATAATAAAATGTCTAGAAGGGGAATTCAGAAACTTAAACCCTAGAGAGTAATCACCTAATCTAACATTTAATGCTGCATGAAGGAATATGAACAGTACTGAGCAAAGAAGTGAAAGAGAGCAAAGCCTGTCTGAAAGAACTGAGTTCAAACCAAAAAGCCACAAGCTTTAAATAATCTGTAAGACAGAGATTCAACTACCTATACAGCTGCCTTTCATTTGTTTTCTTAAATTAAAATGCTAATTACCTGTAGTATTTCTGCTAAATCTTCATTTCCGTTGTCTATTGAAATGTCAAATGCAGTTTTACAAAATTTACTTTGTGTGTGTACATCAGCACCATATTTGATTAAAAGTTCCACCACCTCTTGATGATTGTGCTCTGTTGCCCAATGTAGAGCTGTCATCTTTAACATGTCCTTTGCATTGACGTCAGCACCATGCTACAAAAATATTTCAAAATAAGATTGCTAAAACATGAAATGTAAAGAATCCCTGCTATGAAAACACTGTACTTTGAAAGCAAGAACAAATAATATAACTTTTTTGTGTGCTGGGTAACATGTGTCAAACACATGTTCGAGCAATCACCACTTTCTGTCACTTATCATTTTTCTATCATGCTGATTTTCCTGTTTTCTTTCTCATTTCTTGATGAGGCAATTATCTTTTTAGTTACTCAGCTCTGGGCATGAAGGGCTGGATCAGCAAAAGAGGTGAAAGAAAACTATGAACATTCCTCCAAATCTCTGTTTAATTATCTATGAGAGATGACCCGGGGGTTCCTCATTTACACAAAAATATCCTTTACTTTCAAAACCAGCATAACACTGGAAGTAGAAGGGAGCTTTAGAGAAGCCCTGTCCAGTATGACAGGCAGCACACACACACGGCTATTAAGCACGTGAATGAGACAGTCAGAACACATGTGTGCTACACGTGTGATAAGCACCGGGGGTTCAAAAACTTAACACCAAAATAGAATATGAAATACCACATGAATAATTTTATAATGATTTCATGTTGAAAAGATAGTGTTTGTAAGTAAAAATAAATATTACATTTTGGATAAGTATGTCGGGTTAAAGTAAATATTAAAGTTATTTTTTGCTTTTGTAATGTAACTAGAAGAATATCTAGAATTACGTGTGATTTGCATTTATAGCTTGCACTGTATTTCTTTTGGATGGGTTCATCTAAAGGCCAGAAAAAATAATATAACAAAATATATAATAACATGTAACAAATAATGTAATGAACAGGATGAAAAATAATAATGTCTATCACTATTTCAGTTTCCTACATCACATTTGGGTGATTTACATTATTTATAAATTTGTTTACTATCCAAACTTTATGTTTTCTTCCATGAGCCTTCTGATTATGTGAAGACAAAGCTGTAGTCCTCACCCAAACAACTGCCTTTCTAAGAATATACCTAACTAAGAATATACCTAAAGGAAGGCTTTTCCCTCATGAAAGAAAACTTTAAGATAATTGTCATTTCTCTCACACACACTTTCTCTCTCTCTTTCTCTCTCTCTCTCTCACTATCATAGGTAAAACACTAAGAGGCACTCAATAAAACTAGTTCCCTTCTTATATAGTCGTTGTGGGGCTCAGTTTCAAAAACAAAGTGCAAAAAGAGAACACATACCTTAAGTAAAACCTCTACGATGCTGGCATGGCCCTCAGAAGCTGCCATATGTAATGGCGTTCGGTCCACTTTGGTTCTGGCATCCCTACTTACGCCCGCTCGGAGCAGCACCTCTGTGGTGGAATAATGTCCATACTGTGCTGCCAGGTGAAGAGGAGAAGTTCCCAGCTGTGCCACAAGAGGAAAAACCCGCATTTATAATAACTTATTAAATATACTTCTACTACTATATGCTAGTTTATATTTTCTGCTTACACAACAGGTACATTAATTCAGAACTCAAAAGGCATTACTTAATTTAAGCCTCACATCTTCACAGAAGCCTTCAAGAATCCCCATACGGTTGTTAGTAAGAAGAAATGTCAGTATTTCCCTTAATTCAAACTTTGATCATTTATTTAATTTTAAGACAGACTGGCCTGGAACTCATTATGAAGCCCATGCTGGCCTCAAACTTCATTATAGATGTGTGCGAACACGGCCAGCTCTTCATTACTTTTTTGAGATGATAAACAGTTTAAACAAAATTGATTTCATTAAGAATTAGAGATAATTAGGGTATCAGAAATTTTTGAGTATTAGAATGTTTTCTTCATTTCAATCATATAAAACTTGTTAAAATAATTTCATCTATAAAATTTATCTCAAGTAAATTTAGTCTCATACATTTTTACATTAACAAGATCAAAACTGGTTTTGCAGGACTTAAAAAATATATTAACAAAAGCATCTCAGTGATCCTTTCCAAGTGGTTCAGAAAGTTGCTTTTCAAGAAAAAAATCTAAGGTACATTTGCCAAAGGTGAGTAAAAACAATCAGTCCTCCTAAAATTGGTTCAGAGTCTAGCCATTAAATTGATACCCATGATACTAAAACGTGAATAAAAAAAGAGCCCTACCAGAGGCATAACTTTAAATAGGTGACACTTATAATTTAGTTACATGCACTTAGAAGCACAGAAAATCCCTACAACTCTGACTGCCAGGTTACTGATGTTCCAAAGAGCTAAGAACATGAAATTTGCTAAGACCACCACTATAATAATAGCACCTCTGTTTTTTAAGCATTTTCTATGGAACACACTATTCTAAGACCTTCTCATGTTAATCTCTTCATAACATAGGTACCCTACCTTTGACAGCAAAAGAACCTAAGGCAAAGAGGTTACTAATTTGCCTGAAGTTATACAAGTGAATTATGACACAAAGCAAAGCTATGTTCTTAATACATGGTAACAACTGAAATAACTTGCTTGCAAGTAACTATTTTATTACTACCAAAAAGCATACATTTTTAAGGGAGATTCTAACAGATTCTAGCAGATGAAAGGATATTCTTAAATAATCCTTTCTTCATGCTTTGTCCTATTTTTCCTGCAATCAGCCCCTTCTGCACTATTAAATTCTAATTATTTTTCAGTTACTTCAAAAGTCTACTTAGCAGGCATGAGTTTTGCTCAGTGTGATGTTAGGGTCTACTTTCACTTGAGCCACACCCTCAGCCTTTTTTGCTTTGTCTAACATGGTCTCGCTTTTATGCCCAGGTGGGCTTGGACTAAGCTCCTACTGTTCATGTTTCCCAAATAGCTAGGATTACAGGCGAGGGCCATGATGTCCAGCTTTTTTGTTTGTTTGTTTTGAGAACTTCCGTTTTTGGTTGATGATAACATCTACATTTTTTTTTTTAAAGAAAAGGCAAACATCTGTGAAGTCAACACCATAGTCTAGAAATAAAATACTGCTAGTAATTTAAAATCTCTCCACATGTCACTTCCTAATCACAAACCTCTCCCTCATTCCCAGAATTTTGTGGCAAATATTTTTTGTTTTGCTGTGTATCACTTATGCATCCCTAAATGATACATTTTGGGTTTGCCTGCTTTGAATTTTATTTAAGTAGAATACTGCATAAATTTCTCTGCGACTTGTCTACTATTAACACTGTCAATGACATTCACTAATATAAATGAATATAAATGTAGTTCACTGATTTTCTCTGTTCTACAATACTCCATTCATTGAACAAGCCACAATTAATTTACTGATCACTACCTGGATTATTTCCAGTTTGTAATTATGGATAATGCTTCTACATACAATCTTGTACATCTCAGGCACACGAACAAGATTTTCTTCTATTGGGAATATTCTTAGAAGCTCAACTACTGTATCGCAGGGTATGCATGGTTAGAATTTACTAGGTACTAACTAACTGCCCTTCAAAATAATTAGACCAATTTACACATCTACAAAAGTTATTTAGCTGAGAGTTCTAATTTCTCCATCTCTTCACAAAGTTTGATACTGCCAGACATTTTTTTTGCTAATCTAGTGACTATGCAAAAATATTTAATGATTTTACTCTACATTTACCCATTCTTTAATTTAATTGCACATATTTGCATGTTTATTGTTCACTGAAACTTTCTCTTGGTAAAGTTCCATATTACGTCATTTGTTGGACTTCATTATGCATCTACAGGAATTCCTAATGCATTATGGGTACTAATCCTTCCTATGATCTTTTTGTCTTGAGATATCACAGCATCAGCATGATGTTTCTACATGGGGAATTAAAAAAAAAAAGACTAATCCTGCTGTAGATTTTTTGGGCTACAAATCTTTGGACTGCCATCTTTTATCAGTTCTGGAAATTCTCAGTGATTGCCTCTTCAAATCACTTCATGCCAATTCTTACCCTCCTTCTTGTGGATCTATGGTTAGGTGTGTTAGACACGCTCACATTATCTCACATGACTCTTAACAGCTCTCATATTTTCTACTTTTTGTCTGTGTTATACTCTGGAAGTTTTGTTGTTTTTGTTGTTTTGTTTTTTTATCTGATCCTTTGGTTTACTGATTTTCTCTTCAGTTGTTTCTAACTTGTTACTAAAATTCCTGGTAGGTTTGCTTTTGTTGTCAGTTGTACTAGCTATTGTTAAGTTGCTTTGTGTTTGTGTTTTAAGTTATTTTGCTGCTCATTTTCCTTGGAATTTCATTAATGAAGTCTGGGATAAAAATAGGTTCCTCAAAAAAAAAAAAAAAAAAAAAGGTTCCTCCAAAGATGATATGCATTTGCTTCTGCCAAGGACATGGAGTAACCCCTAGGCCAAAAAACACTTCAAATTCACTTCTGTTTACAGTGTTTCAGAATACACAGGTATTTATGATCTCAGATGGCAAATGTGCACAGGATGGCATGTGACTCCAAATTTCATCTCTTCATTTTCCCTCTATTCAGTCTTGGTTCAAGCCAGGTCATACTCTTTCCAGCACCTTAGCATGGGGCTGAGACTAGAGGTCGTGGGAAGAGCTGAGTGGTATTCCTGCTTTCCCTTACACTGAAGGTGCAGTTCTCTGGGATTCCAGAATTATGGGAGGGGATCTCCTATCACATTCCTCCCCACGAAAAGTCCCAGACTTTTGTCATCAGTACTCTGTCCATGCCAGAGATGTGGGGAAACCAATAGGCAAAACAAAGTGCAGAAAATGCTCTTGGGGAAAAGTTTCTCTGGATTCTAGACTATACCTGGATGTTTAGGTTAACAATTCCTTACTTCTTTCTAACTCTGCAGTGTACTTCAGCTTTTCTTGAAAATATTTACTGAAAGAATCTTTATCTCTTAAAGATAGATGCTAAAATACTTATGGGTGAAATGATATAGGTCCTAGAATTTGCTTTAAAAAAATACAGAACAAAGAAAGTGAATGGAGTTATGGAGGAAGCAAGAGTCATCATAATTTTTGAAGTTGGATGACAGGCATACGGAGCTTGATATATGTTTAAAATTTCCCACAATAAAATTGTTTAATTACATGAAAAATGGAACTTAGGATTTCATCCCCAGCACTGTTAAATAAAAAAAGAAAACATTTATTACATGAAAATATTTTTTAAGTACAAGGTATAAGTAAGAAAAAAGAAGTCAAGAATGTGGACTGCTTAGTTTTACCACTGGGAGGGCTGGTCCAGATTCCAGACCTCTGTTTTCCTAGGCCATCCCTTTTGGTTTGCTCCTGCTTTTTGGCTTCTCCACACTGCCTTCTATAGTTACCGAGAACTTAGTCCCCTTCTTCCCTTCCTTGTTGGTCATGTTTGTAATAATTTTACAAGTATCAATGGAGATGCATATTTTTTTTCTTTTTAGGAGCAGTTATAACTCCCATTGTTATCTGTCATTTTCTGAATTATAAAGTCTATCTGTGCTATCCATAAGACCTTTAAGTTGAATCCCAAGCAGCTATATATTATATTTATCCCATACTACTATACTCCAAAATCTAAAAGACAAACCTATGGATAGAATATTTGGATAAAGTTGAAAATTATACAAATCATTCATTTTAAAAGATCGCTACAACTATAAAATTTGAAGAGAAATTTACAAAAAGATTCAATTTTTCACCATTTATAAACATAGTACTGGCTAAAGTTTTTATCTAGAAAAACTAAAAATGAGAAGAAAAAAAATGAAAACACCACCACATTCAAGTCATTCCTTACCCAGTCTGTAGTAAAAGGAGCTCCATTTGCCATCAAAATACGAACTTCATCATCTTGACCTGCTCGTGCCGCTTCTAGAAGCTTCTTTCCCAAATCTACCAGGGACATCTAAACAAAACAGATAACTGAACATCAGAATCTCCACTTCCATGTTGTGGCATGGCTTCCCCTCTTGTCTTTATTAATGTCAACTCCCAATTATTCTTTCAGAAAGTTGTGGCATGGTTCATCTAAAACTATAGATCACACAAAAGCAATATGAATTTTTGGAATACATTTTCCTTTCTCATTAAGTTTTTAACCAAGAATAAAACTGGTCTGAATTCTTCAAACCAGTAAAAGAAGAGGTAAGTTAGCAGAAAAAAGCAGATCTAAAATTTAACAACTAACTGTTTTCATTAGAGTAGGTACATTAATAAAATTTTTCATAAAAGTACATAAGGTACAAGACATTACCTTCTGTTAGTGGTACAGGTTAAAGCAAATCTACTTCTTCTGCAATAGTAAATGTGTTCAAAATTTTAAAATAAGTATCTTCTACCCTTGTGCATAGAATGCACACTTGTTTTCCAGAAAGGGACACAATTCACCTTATGAATAAAGCATATGTCTCATTAAGAAGTTAAAAAGATGGAGGGGGTGAATTTCACTAATATATATTGTCAGCACTTTTGTAAATGTCACAATGTACCTCCAGTACAACAATAATATGATAATAAAAAAAGACAATTAAGGACAGAGGATAGAGAAAAGGTTAGATTAAAAAGAATTAACCTAGAAGGTAACACCCACGCACAGGAAATCAATGTGAGTCAATGCCCTGTATAGCTATCCTTATCTCAACCAGCAAAACCCCTTGTTCCTTCCTATTATTGCTTATACTCTCTCTACAACAAAATTAGAGATAAGGGCAAAATAGTTTCTGCTGGGTATTGAGGGGGGGAGCGGGAGGGGGTGGAGTGGGTGGTAAGGGAGGGGGTGGGGGCAGGGGGGAGAAATAAACCAAGCCTTGTATGCACATATGAATAATAAAAGAAAAATGAAAAAAAAAAAAAAAAAAAAAAAAAAGGACAGAGGAACTTGAATTCAAGATATCTGAAGAGGCTAATGTCCCAGCCTACATGCAAGTATGTGTGTGTGTCTGTCTGTCTGCCTTCTCCAATAAGAAACTCAGAAATACGTCAGAAAAAGCTCATAAGTGTACGACCACACCACCCTGAACACCCGACCTGATCTCAGAAACTAAACAGGCCCCAGCCTGGCTATTACTTGTACAGGAGAAAAAGATCATGATGGGGGTAACATAGATAAAGATTTGAACTTCTCAGAGATGCTTAGTTCTGAGGAAAAGAAAGCTTCCAAATCCAGAAAAACTATCCAAGTAGAAGACTATTCAGTGATATTACATAATATCATAAGGAAAGAAAAGCAGGGAGAATTTTAGGCCTGTGGAGAAGTAAAGATATGGAAATGTTGAGATTTACTTAAGGAAAAAAATGTGTCTGGGATACAAATTTGTCTCAAAATGAATACTCAGTGAGGGCTGGATAAGTATGAAGGGCGAATATGCTATAAGGGAGGGATGATGAGGAACTGATGAGCCCATCAGTTCATTTTAACTTTGTGTGAAGTTATTACTCAAGAAGGAAAAACGTGTGTATGAGAAAGAAGTTGGTGGACAGAGCTTGGAAAGGGTGCTCCTGCCAGCATGGAATGAAAGGTGCTACATGATTAGAAGGGATGTTAGGAAATCTAAAAGGAGTAATTATAAGAAAAGATGTCCCTATAAGTAAAAAGAATTGTGCTAACTTGCTGTGTTGTTCAATAGCTTCTGTAAGGTGAGGCTACTCCAGCACAGGAGCAACCATGGAGCACAAACAACTAGGTGGCTGCACAGTGACTAGGTGAGAGGTACATATCCAAAACAGGCCCTTGTCACATCTTAAGACGTTCCATTTTATTATACCCTGTGTCAAAAGAACAAGAAAAACAACACAGGTATTTATGGGGATTTTAATGTGCTTTTTTTAGACACTTGTTACATTTTCATCCTTGAATTTCTGATTTCCTTTCCTTTTTCCTCTCATTCTCTCTGAAAACACACAAGGCCTAGAGCGATTACCAATCCCCTGTAAGAAGTTTTTCCTAGAAATATTCAGTAGCTTGACAGTAAAAATTAACATCATATTCAAATGGCAAAGAACCTGTAATAATAATTTCTTCTAAAGGCAATGTAAGGAAAAAAGAAAAACAAAAACTGACCTTTTTCCTACAGAAGTGTAGCAAAATTTAAACTGGACACACTAACAACATAGCACCTATACTCTGGATGAACAACCTTTCATATAAATCTGGCTCTAAAATCAGAATCTTTTAAAGAGACATCCTTTTACAAATATGTTTTACAGAGGTAATATAGATTACCAGTTTGCTCTCATTCAGCAACTTAGTACCAGATGGTTTAGATGTCTGGATATCCTCTATGAAGTACTAGTTTAGGGTTTTGCCTCATTTTGAAGTTGGGTTGTCTGCCTTTCTCATATTGACTTGTAAATATTCTTATATACATTCTGAATAGCAGGTCATTTGTCACATATAGAATTATGAACATCTATTTTCCAAATCCTAATTTCTTAACTATCCATCCCATTTTCTTTCTTTGATATCACATACTATCTGTTTTATAGATAGACAATTGTTAAGTCTCATAAAAATAAGAAACCTCTATGTACTAAAAAACAAGATAATCAAGACAAAATCAAAGACTGAAAAGGAATATGTTTACCACAAAAACGACTGGAGGAAGCACTAATGTTTTACTTAAAAGGTCTGACACACAACGAGACAGGGAAAATCAACAGCAAGAACCCAATACACTGAGAGCCAAAAGATACACCATGTATTTTACAAAAGAGAAAGAAATACTTCACAAGCATGAAAAATACTCAGTGTCACCAATACTCTAGTAAATATAAAGTTAATAACTTAAAAGTCATTACTGTTGTCAGATATGGGTGGAAACTTATACTTTCACATATTGACATCTCATATATGTTGGGCTGGTAGAGTGGCTCAAATGGTAGAGTGCCTGCCTAGCAAGTGTGAGGCCAAAAAATCCCAGCACTGCCAAATATATATATATAAATTTATATATGCAGACAGCAATATAAATAGATCAGCTTTATTTTTGAAGTCAAACTGGCAAATTTAATGAAAATTATAAAAAATGTCAAAGCATACAGATCTAATAAATGACTACACTTCTGAAAACCTATTCTAAAATAAACACATAAATCAAAACAGATTTATCAACAGAGTATACATATATATACACATATTATATATAATCATTTTTATCAATAAAGAATATAGTTTGGCTGGGGGTGTGGCTCAAGTGGTAGGGCACCTGCCTAGAAAACAGGAGGACCTGAGTTCAAACTCCAAGTATCACAACAAAAAAAAAGCGTATACAATATGCATGTTATATGTAATCATTTTTATAATGTAAACAATCTAAAGCTAGGAAAATGACTAATATTATATCATCTAATAAAACAAAATGCAGTAATTCAATTAGTTTTGAAGCTATATAGCATAAAATGGCATGTTAAGTGTATAGACACAAAATCAGTTTTTTTTTTAAATAAAATATGCATTGGACTAGGGACATAGCTCAGCAGTAGAGCCTTGCCTAGCATGTGTGAGGCCCTGGGTTCAATCCCCAGCATCACCAAAAAAAATGCACATAAAGAACAAAATATTATCCAGGTAAACACTGTCATACAGCACTCAGGAGGCCAAGGCAGGAGGATCACTAGTTCAAGGACAGCATGGGCAAAATGGTGAGATCCTATCTCAAGCAAAAAATATTAATATGGAAAAATATTAATAAATGTTAGGATGGTACGATTATGGAAAAATTTCCCTCTATTTTACAAAGTTTCTGTAATGTTATTATATTACCTGCTTAATTTTTTTAAAAAACTGTCTTTTATTTTTTGTTTTTGATCTTCTTTCTTTAAAATGTCTCTCTCTCCTTTTTTGTTTTTTGGTGGCAGTATTGGGTTTGAACTTAGGGCCTCATGCTTGCTAGGCAGGTGCTCTACCACTCAAGCCACTTCACCAGCCCTTTATTGGGTCTTACAAACTATTTGCCTGGGCTGACTTTGAACCACATCCTCCTGATCTCTACCTCCTGAGTGGTGAGAATTACAGGTGTGAGCCACAGATCCCTGACTTAAAAACTATCTTTCCTTAAAGGAACAAAATACATGACTGTCAACTAGGTAAATGTGACATTAAGTTTACACACACACACACACACACACACACTTTTGACTTGATAGATAAGAAGAATGAAAAAAAGAAAACGAATACTAAAGGTTTAAAATAGCAAAGTTATTGATCTGCTTTATAAGCACTGCAATAACACAAAGAAGCATTTGAACAAATCAACTTCTACAATTCTCCTACGATCTTAATTATTCAAAACGCCATATTTAAGGATTTAGGACAATGAAGCTACTCTGATTTTAAAACTCCATAAGCAATAAATACAGCTGTATTATAGATTAATGTAGCTGGACACTTAGAAAAAAGTAGTGTTCTAATGGTGGCAGCACTGCCCCCTAGAGGGCCCTTTGAATCCTTAAGGAGCCATTTAGAGGTGGAGAAGCTATACTTGCATTAAAGGGCAAGTACCAGGGAACACTACAGGTCCAACAACCAGAACAATCTCACATGGCAAAGAATGGACACATCTTCTTCTGGATGGTTTTCAAAGGTTCTACTAAATATATCTAAAGCTGGGATCCAGCTAGCATGAAAACAAAATGTATTTTTTCAGTGTTAATGTATCCCAAGTTTTCAAGAATGAGACCCTACCATAAAGATGTGTTTTTTCAGAACTTTACTAAGGTAGAGTTGTTGACCATTTTAGAAAACTGTGTTACCAATGTCAATGCTACTTTGGTATCTGCATCACCAATATAACACTTAATCATCTATAAGCAAGGCATCCATGGGAAAATGACTTCTGGACCCCCCTCAGGTACCAAAATCTGTGGATGCCCAGGTCCCTTATATGAAGTGGTACAGTGTTTGCATAGTGTCTGTGAACAACCTTTCACATACTTTAACTCATGTCTAGACTGCTAAACTATCTAACATAATGCAAATGATATGTAAATAGTTGTTTGGGAATGACAAGAGAAAAGTTCTTACATGATCGAAATGATAAAATTTCTTCATGCATTTTTGATCTAGGATTGGTTAAATCTGAGGGTGCCAAGCCTACAGATAAAGGGAGCTGACTGTACATTTGTCACATTCACAGTGGTTTTATGTGCAAATTAAATATGTAACTATACTGTGTCACCTAGTATAGTTACATATTTAATACGTGTTATTATAAATTGTTTCCCTTCTATTTCTCCTTTTTATTATAAGCAAGACATTTTTTGAAATGATGCAAGTAGGAGATATTAACTACTTTTCATTTCGAAACAGCACAAGGGACAATACAAAGTATTTATTTTCAAGAGGTAGCAATGGATCTAATTAAGACTGAAAATCAATGGAAGAAAATACACAAGAAAGCAAGCAAGACCAAAGTCAAATACACTCTCATTTTTTATCAAAATAATTAGTAAAACTTTAAATAATGAAAAATACTAAAACGTAGCAATCACTTCTGTCTCTCACTTGAAAGGATCCAAACACAGAGTGGAATAGTTCTGACGTTCAGAGGAACTCAACTCCATTCAGACAACACAATTGGTCAAGAGTGCCACAGCTTCAAGTCAAGTGTGGCAAATAACTTTTTCCCTAATCAAATGAAAAAAATGTAATTTAATTCAGTAAATTTTAATGAATGTTAAAAATAGACACCAAACATATACTGTGTATGGCATTTTGTCATTTAGTTTCATATTCCTTTCTTCTTGAGAAAAATAATCCCACTGTAATAAATTCCTTTACTATTATAAAAATCTTATCACCAGCTGACACAAGCCATAATTTCTTTACTCCAATTAAAACATTTTAACATTTGAGAAACTTCAGAACAAGAGCTACTTTTGCTCACAAGTACTATCCATGCTGAGAGTACCATCTAGTGGTAACAGGAATTACTACTGGTAATTGAATTTAGTTTAAAGTCTATTTTGTTTTGAAGACTACAATATCCACTGGACATAA
Organism: Castor canadensis; assembly: GCF_047511655.1. Taxonomy (NCBI): domain Eukaryota; kingdom Metazoa; phylum Chordata; class Mammalia; order Rodentia; family Castoridae; genus Castor; species Castor canadensis. The sequence continues at coordinate 140,036,483 of NC_133387.1, forward strand.
AAATGCTCCATAAAAGCGAGGAGTGGTGGCACACACCTATAGTCCAAGCATTCATGAGGCTAAGTCAGAAGGATTGCGAGTTCAAGACCAATGTGGACTGCACAATGAGACCAAGTCTCAAAACAAAGCTGGCAGAGTGGCTCAAGTGGTACAGCACCTACCTACCAAGTACAAGGCCCTCAGTTCAACCTCCAGTACCCTCCCTCCCCCTAAAGAGAGCTCTATAAACTGTGAAGTATTAATTACATTAAATTGTAACTGGCACTCTTAAATAAGAATAAGTAAAAACAAAAAATTTAAGCCTATTATAATGTATGTAATAAACCTTGCCTCATTAAAATTTTAGAATAACTTTGCTTTAACTTTTATGCTCAACACGTATAATTATAAACCAAATAAACTTTTCTAAAGCTTTTCACCAAACAATTTAGGAAAAATCTAAAATATTCAAACTCTTTGACTTAGTAATTCTATTCATAAACCCATCCTATGGAAAGTATTTGAAATGAGTATCTTAATAGTAATGTTATTTAAAATAGAGAAAAATAGAAATGCCCAACTACAAACAATGGTTGAAGAAATTAAGATATATTACAATGAAACACTGTAGTCTCATTTTTATTTTTACTTTTATTATGGAAAAGTTTTGAGCACATGTAAGAGTAGACAGTAGAATGAACTTCCACATAGCCACTACCTTATTTAAATATCAACTTATGAGCAAACCATTCCCCCCCCACACACATACACACATACATTATTTTGAAGTATTAGATGTCAACAATTTTTATCTGTAAATATTTTAGTACAGCTCTCTAAAGGATAAAGATATCTTTTAAACAGGGTACCATATTCATTATAAAACAGTTACAAATAGTATGCAACAGTTTGGAAATCAGGACTCTAATTGTACATACATCATGATCTTAACCATGTAGAAGATGCACAGAAACATAACCTAAAGCATAAAGGGCTGGGGAGTGGCTCCAGTGGTAGAGCACCTGTCTAGCAAGCAAGAGGCCCTGAGTTCAAACAGTACAGCATGGCAGTTAAAAAATATGACATTTCCCCTTTTTCAACTCTTCTCAGCTTTTTAAGCTTTCTATAATGAGCACATATAATTCATGTACTTAAAAAACTTATTAATTTTTTTCATCAAAATTAATTACATATAAGCTTAGTAAGCCTTTAATGTTGAAAAATATTGTTTTAAGTAGTAAAAAGATAAAAAATGTGACTCCAAGTCAGTGGCTCACGCCTATAATCCTAGTTACTCAGGAGGCAGAGATCAGGAGGATCATAGCTCAAAGCTAGGCTGAGGCAAATAGTTTGCAAGACCCTATCTTGAAAAAACCCATCTCACACACATGCAAAAAAGGGCTGGCTGGTGGAATGGTTCAAGGTGTGACCATGAGTTCAAAACCCCCCAAAAAAGTGACTCCAAATAAAATCTAACATAATTATAATCATGTGCACAACTGTATATATGAGGATATTCTTGAACATCAGAATTTAGTTGCCTACATTCTCCTGAGAAAACAACTTAAATAATGAACATAGCCACCAGCACCCTGCTAAATCTTAACCTATCTGGTCTCATTTAACAAGAATGGCCTTACCAAGATCACTGTTGTCTCTGTTTTGCAAAGGAAGCAAGCGAAAAGCAAAAAGATTTACCAAATGACACTAATTTTAACCTTCCTGCATTCTGTACTAGAGAGCACTAAGGATCTGTTGGGAGACCAAGTATGTCCTCTAGGATTTAAGCTAGGTCTCTCCTTGTGCAATTTCTCTGAAGGGAAAAAGCATATCAACACTGGTATATGTGGGTTTCCCCACCTCCATTTTACCTACTGCATTCCTCCCCCTTTTTTTAACTTAAAAATAAAATGACATTATCAAACATGACATTTAAATTATCTCCCAAACATCCTGTTTTTAAAAAAATCACTAGAAGACATGCTCTATTAAAACCAGAAGTAAACCAGAAAGAAGACTCAAGAACTTCATGAAATAAGCATCAACAAAAGTAGAATGAAAGAGGAACCCCAAAATGATAGTAAAGAGAGACCTCAAGACAAAGCTAGGCCAGAGTCCTGGAAAGCAAACCCACACTGGAGCTGGAGGGGGTCCAGGAAGGGCTTCAAGAAAGGCAGGCCAGTGAGTCTCCTAAGAAAGGAGTGAAACTTCCAGCAGAGAGGTTGGGAAGAGTTAATGACAGACAACAAAAACTAAGCAGAACCAGGCTGGTACACACCTGTAATCCCAGCACTCAAGAGGCTGAGGCAGGAGGATAGGCTACATAGTGAGACCTTGTCTCAAAAAAAAAGGAAGGGAAGAGGGAAGGAGAGAGGGAAAATTAGCAAAAAAGAAAAAAATCAGACTAGTTTTCAGAGAAAGGGAAAAAAATTAAGCTTTTACTATGTGTGTGTGTGCAGATTAATTTGCTTTGTTGTAGATGTGGGTTAAAAATAATAGCTCCAGAATTGTTATAACTGAACGCTAATGCAAACAAAATTTTCAGTGTAATTCTACTGAGAGGACAAGCATGAGGAAAAACATGCATAGGGCTAGTTTCAGAGAACCTAAGCTTCATCTTCCTAAGTACATACACCTAAAATGAAAAACTCACGTCTATAATCCTAGCTAATCAAGAGAGGCAGAGATCAGGAGAATCACAGTTTGAAGCCAGCGTGGGCAAATAGTTCTCAAGACCCTATCTCAAAACAATTCCATTACAAAAAAGGACTGGTAGAGTAGCTCAAGGTGTAGGCCCTGAGTTCAAACCCCAGTACCACAGAAAAAAAGGAGAAAAGAAAACATAATTAAAAATTCAAGAAACAGCATAGGCTTGGTGTTTAGAAATATAGAGGAGAGCACTGGGTGAAAAGAAATGATATAAGGGACCATGGGTTTCATCAAAAATCTTGTATTTTTTGCTTTTTTCAACTATGTGCATGTAACTTTTGTAAAAATAAAACAAGTATATTTTCACTGTTTGAACTGTGAAACATACAGTTTAAAGTCATCCCTATATCCTTGAGGCCAAACTCCCAGAAAATAACTGTCATTTCAATGTTTAATGTGGATCCTTCCAGATCTTTCCTATGCATATAGAAACATACACACACTGCTTATTTTTTAAACAAAAACACTCAAGAGATCACATTATACTGTTGTGCTGTTGTGCAACTTTCTTATTTCCACTTAGGAATCTCCTTTTCTTATCAGTGACATCCTTCTAAGTCAGCACACACACAAACCTATACATTCTTCTTACAGAATGTGATAGGTTGAACAATGGTCCCCTAAAGATGTCTAGATCTGAGTTCCCAGAACCTGTGAACATGCAACCTTACATGGCAAAGGGGATTGTGCAGGTGTGATTAAGGATCTTAAGAAGATTATCCTGGACTGTGCATGTGGGCCCAAGGTAACCATAGGGTTCCTTATGAGCGGGCAGCAGGAGGGTCAGAGAAGATGTGATAAAGATGTGACAGTGAAGGACTATGTGAGGTGGCCCATCCACACCTGTAATCCCAGCTATTTGGGAGGACTTAGATAGGAGGACTGCAGGCAAAGTGGAATACCCTATCTAAAAAATAACTAAAGCAAAAATGGGCTGGTGACACAGCTCAAGTGGTAGAGTATCTGCCTAGCAAGCACAAGGCCCTGAGTCCAAACCCTAGTATCGCAAAAAAAAAAAAAAAAAAAAAAAGTGAGCAGGGGGTCAGTCACAGAGAGACAGAGACAGAGACAGACAGAGAGAGACAGAGAGAGATTTGAAGAGTCTATACTGCTGGCCTTGAAGATGGAGGAAGAGGTCACAAGTCCAGAAGTACAGGCAGTCTTTAGAAGGTAGAAAAGGGATTCTCTCCTAGAGCCTCCAGAAGGAACAAGCCCTGTTAAAATCTTAATTTTAAGTCTTTGGACCTCCAGAAGTATAAAATAATAAATATGTGTTGTTTCAAGAAACTAAGTTTGTGGTAATTTGTAACAGCAAATAGGAAACTATTATACTACAGAAATAGGGAGTAATTATGTATAGGCAAGTTCATTATTTGGTTCCATTTTCATTTTTCATATTTTACAAGTAGTGCTTCAATACAGACACATGAGTTAGCACTTTTCTAGAAATTATTCTGAGAAGTAGAATTGCTAGATTTTTTTAAAGATCACATTTTAATTGTGATAGACACTGCCAAATTATCTACCAAAACAATGTACTAATTTTAGCCAGGCATAATGGCACATGTCTGTAATCCTAGCACTTGGGAGGCTGAGGCATGAAGATCACAAGTTCAAGGCCAGCCTGGGCTACAAAGTGACTTCTAGGCCATCCCACACTACATAGCAAAACCCCACCTCAATGAATGAATGAATGAACAAAGATAAGCCTTATACTCCTATTGTCAGTGTACAAGAGTAACTGCTTTTCCACAAGGTCCCCACTCCCTAAAGCTAGACCCTTGATCTCAAAACTAGATCTTTAAGTCAAGGTCAAGGATCCTATGAAATCATACTCACAAAGTGGATGAATAATTCTTTTCCTGGTTAGCTCTCTTTCAGAAACGGTAACCTGAGGAAATTCTACTAAAGTAAGCTGCAGCAACCCTTTCATCACCTTTAAACCTTTTTTAAAGGGCATTCTTTGCCCCAGCATCTCAGGGATGAGGAGGGGAAATGTCTGCCTTGGATTTTTCCACCCACTTTAGCAATGAAGGCCTGCTCGGGGAACCTTTTCGTTCTCTAGTATCATGGGCCCTCATTCAACTCATTAACATACCAATTATGAAATGATACATATATATTTATACATATATACAATATATAACATACATGCATTCTATATGTATACACATATTAGCTAATTCAATCTTAAAACCCTGCAGAGTAGGTATTATTATCATCATTTTACAGGTGTTGAACCAGGCACAGAAGATCATACAGCTTAACTGGCTCCATGCTCATAGTCACTATGAGATACCCATGGTCTGAGTCCTCCTAGTGACCAAAAGCCAACTGAATGCATGCGCCACAAATGTTACTCCCTGGCTTTACAACTTGGCACCAAATTATAGTCTGATTTTCAGGGGACACCAGATGTTTCATGTTTGTATCTCTTATCTAAGTGTTATGAATTGGAGGCAAGGATGGTAACTTATGTGTCTTTCAGCTGGGTTCTTTTTCTTTTTCTTTAAATCATGACATTCCTCCATGTCCTATTTTTAGTCCTGTTTTTCTTTCTCAATCATATTCTCCTTTTCTGTGGACTGTATCTACTTTCTAAGCCATGACTGACTGCCTGATGACTTCCAAGTCTCTCCAAGTTTGGTCTAAGCCTCTCTCAAGATGATTGGGTCAAATATCCAACTACTTAAAGACATCTCCACCTGTGAATTCCAAGACACCTAAAAATTCAAATTGCTTAAGTACTGGCTTGTTCCCTGACTTGAAAAGCTTGAAACTGTCCTTGACTCTTTCCTTCCATCTCCAGTCACTGTGACTGTTATTTCCTGTGACTTTTACTTCCTAAATCTCACTCCATTCCTCTTACCTCCCTCTACTGATACATAATAGACCTCCAACAAACATTAGTTGACTGGCTTTTCTCCTCCACTACAATCTGTGCCCAGGCCTCTCTCACAGAGGCTCTAAACTAGTACCTGGGCCTCACTTCTTGCTCTTCTCTAATCTGTTCTCCACTCTGCTACCAACTTTCTTAATCATGCTTAAACTGAAACCAATTCTTTCTGCAGTTATCTCAGAGAGAGTCAAAGAACAAGACTTTAAACCTTGGAGTCCCCTGTACCCCACTCACCACCTCTGCTACTGAGCTCTACGCCTCAGACAGGATGTTGTATGTAGTAGGCGCTTCTCACACCTTTGAGCATCTGTAAAAAGTTTGCTCTGCTGGGTACAATGTACTGTTGTTCCCCCACCCCTAGCCCACTTTTGCCATTCCTACCTGTCCTTCAGAATTCAATTAATCTCCTCAGAGAAGCCTTCCCTGAGCCCCTTAAATCAACTTAAATGCCCTTCATTATGTGTTCTTCCAGCACTCTATGGTGGCATTTATCATATCACATTAAAATTTGCCTATTTACTTGATTATGACTTATCACTGTGCCTGGACTATGGTGCCTGTCCATAAACACTCAATATTCATTAATGCTTGATAAATATTCATTGATGGAATGAACAATATTTGGTGCACAGTAGAAACTCCAAAATACTTGGGACAACAGTAAAGTCATAACATTTGAGGTTTTTTTTTTTTTTTTTTTTTTTTCAGTACTGGGGTTTGAACTCAGGGCTTCACATTTGCAAAGCAGGCACTCTACTGTTTGAGTCATGCCTCCAGTCCATGTTGCTCTGGCTATTTTGGAGATGGGGTCTTTCAAACTATTTGCCTGAACTGGCCTCAAACTTCAATCCTCCTGATCCCAGCTTCCCAAGTACCTAAGATTAAAGATGTGAGCCACAGGCACCCAGCTACAACATTTGAGTTTTTAAATGTAAACTATGCTGACAGTTTCATAAACTCTAGGAATTAACAGAATGGTTACTGAAACTCTTAAGTCAGCCTTGTTGTGACTAAATTCTTCATCATTAGACAAGGTTGGAACATTCCTGAATTTCCTCTTTTTATTGACAGCAACTTAAATTGATAGATTTAACTCCACCCCACCCCCATCTGAGACCAATTCTGTGTTTTCTGAATCAAAAGCAAAAATTATGAACATAATATCTAGACAACAGCTTCATCTGGACCCTTAGAGTTACTTTTTGGACTTTCTAAGTTTGGATAACAGAAAATTCTAGGCAAGAATCCAGAGCTTACCCAATGACCAACAACAGGACTACAAAGCAAAATCAGCTCAGGGCTCTCAATGAAAGTGGATGAGATCAGTAACAAACTTGAGTTCAAAGGTTCCTCCTGAGTACATTCTAGAACTGAGCTAAAACAGTAGCCACTAGCCACACATAGTACAAAAATATGCTAACATAGTTCAGTTATCACTTTTATACTGATTACTTGTTGGAAAATAATATTTTGGGCATAAGGGGATAAATAAACTACAATGAACTTTAACCATTTCTAATGTAGCAACTAGAAAATCTTAAACATGCAGCTCACATTGCATTTCTGTTGCACCAACTTTAGAATTTGCAAAAAGTTGCAAGAAATAAAGGCACTCTCAGAAAAACTGCACCTGATGGGTTATCCTTTTTATGATGCCAGATACACTTGCCCTCTAAAAATTACAGGAGGACATGGCCTTTTTCCTTGTAAGATGTCACAATTCAGCTAAAGACAAAGGAACCTGTGGGTCCTACTACACTGCCATCTTTGCAACCCACTGTGCCCTTAACCTATTCAGCTGCTGCTTCTTTTGAGTCACTGCATTTATTCCAGGAAGAGACTGAGGCTTGGAAGAATTCAAGCAGAAGATGAAGGTAAGTCTAGCAATCTACTGGAGTGAGCCATGGATGGTCTTGAATTCATCTAGGAAGCACAACTTACCTGCTTCTTACAAAGTGAAGCCAATAAACTGCCGGCTGTCACAGTTATAATACTGAACTGTCAGTATCTTGACCCAAAAAAGAGAATGCATACCTTTTGATCTTTACTTCCCAAGGTTTCTCATCCTTATCTCCTCCTCTCCACTGTCTCTACTCTCACACACTCATTGCTTCATACCCAAACATCACAATAGCCTGTTAGCTGACCTAACTAGCTCCTCCATCTTGCTGCCGAACAATCCCACTAAAACACAATAATCTCATTCAAACATTTCTGTATGTGAGCCTGTACACAGCACTTGCCCTCAAAGAATCCACCATGTAGTAGGAAAGACATACACCTCTGCTGCCCTGTCCAAAATCCCCACCAGTACAAGCAATCTGAAGAACAATTTATTAATATTTAGCAGTTAAAGAGGTGCCTACCCTTTGGCCCAGGGATTCCTCAACCCTATCTTCTTGTGTACTCTTGAACAAACACACAAAAGGAGAAACGTGTAAGAATGCTTATAGAGACATTATTTATAAAAAGAACAAAGAAACTACAAATTACCTAAGTGCCCGCTGACACCCAAAATTCCATTTTTATTATAAAAATGTTCAAATACAAAATGTTTATGTATATGCATATATATAATATGTATATCATATTTATACAATTATATATCCTTTCCAAAAAAAAAAGTACTTTACCCATTGCATCCCATCGTTTTATCTCTAAATCAGTTTCATTACAGGACTATTTTCTTGCCTGTCATCGACCTCAGCCATCTCCCCCTGCCTTCAACAAATCATTGTTAAAGTGAATAGTCAGTTCATTTCTATCTCACATTCAATTTATCTGCTTTCTCAAGACAGAATTTCTGACTCTTTTCGTGTGGTCTAGGGATCAAACCCAGGGCCTCACGCATGCTAGGCCTGCTTTCTACCTTTATCTGCCATATTTTTTGTACACTAAAAGTTACATATTAAAAGTGTGATAAAATTCAGGTTCAAATTTTTGTACAAAACTATTTCATAGTTGGATGCTGCATACTTCATACTGAATCACATCAGGAAGCACAGACTTTTTGGTTCATTTGTAATGATTACGACTTAGCACTTAGTAAGCAAAGTAGTAGCCAGACTCTCCACTGTAAACTTATATTGTTTTATCTTGAGATCAACAGTTATTTGTGGACTCACACCTGGGCACCACATGAATATACAATTCCCATCCAATCCTTTTTCCTAACAGTTTTAAATCCACTAGTGATCCTGGCCCAAGTCAATTATTTCACAGCAGATTGTATCAAATTGCAAACTTTCTAACTCCATAAAAGAGCTTCTTCAGTTTGGGTTTTGTGTCTTTGAAAGCTTTCTTGCCTCTGGCATAAGATTCCAAGTTCAGTGTGCATGCCTCTGCCCCAGACCTGGGAGCTTTTAGTAAAGTATTTAAAGACCAAAATCTGGTACTAGAAGTACTCATGTCTATCAACGTGACACAGTGTTTCCAGCTCCCTCGGTGGACAGAGCTAAGAAATATATATTTGTATGGCATTAAGAAATACATATTTTAAATTGTGAATTCATACTGACATTTACAATTCAAGTTGATTGTTACCAGATTTTTGCTCAGCCTCTTTGATTTTATACTTGTATCTTAATTATTCCTAATATATTAGCATAAAAACTGGCTTTATCCCACAATATATATCAAATGGTGTCAAAATAAAAGTCAGTATTACAACTAGTAAGAAAATAAGCTGGGTATGGTAGTGCATACCTACAATTCCGGCACTTAGGAGATGAAAGCTGGTGAGTTCAAGGCCAACCTGGGCTACATAACAAGACCCTATGTGTGTGTGGGAGGGGGCTGGATGGAGGGATGGAGGGGAGGACAAAAAAGAAATTTAAATTTTCTTTGCATTTCTTTAGCATGTACAATAAGCAGGCTTTATTCCCATATTTCTTACACATGGTTTTGACCAAGTGCATTCCAAAAGATAAGTTTTCAAAATAAAAAACAATTCTGAAAAACAAAAATTTTAAATTCCTGTATGTGCGTTACACAGCTCAGTTGATGTGGAGAAGCTCTCAGTCAGTCCTGTTATCGTCCATTGTGTTTAAATCGTTGTGTGATCCGCTGTTTCCCTGACCTTCATTTTGTGAAAATCTGCCCCCCAAAAAGCAAATGGTGTCCCCAAACCAAGGTAAAAGTTATGGTATTTCTCTCAAGTCAGAAAGAGCATGTGATGTACTTAACTGGAGTGAAAAAGTGAAGCTTGAGATTGCCTGTATTTAGTGGAAATTGGGATGCTTGAGTGAATCAAATATCTGCAGTACAGTATTGAACTCTGCCTCACCTGAAGCCATGCACTTGCTAGTCAGGGACTCTACCACTTGAGCCACTCCACCAGCTTCAAGTTGTCAGAATTTTTCAACAGGAGAGTAGTGACATGTATTTTTTAGAACTATACTTGTTTTATGGCTAATTGATACAGGGAAACAAGAACTGAAGCAAAGATACTGGTTAGGAAGTTATTCCAGGTAAGAACTGATGGTCCCTCAGATTAGGGTAACACCCATAATATCATTCAGACCTTTTACCTTCAATTACTATAGATCTAGGTTTAAATCTAACATCATATTTGTTTTCCACTTGTCTTCTATTCAGTTTCTTTTCTCTCTTTCTGGACTTCTTTTAGATTAATTCTTTTCTCTACTAATCTAAAGTTATACACTATTTTTGTACTTTGGTTAGTTCTATAGAAATCATAAAATCTTTATTCTCCCTTCCCCCTAAAACCTACGGATTAAAAAAAAAAACCTAAACAAACAGATCAACCAAATATAATATATAAACCCGGTTTGGATTCCAATCTAAAAAAGTCAAATGCAAAAATTTAATGATTTTTAAGATACTTGGGAAAATACAAATACTATCTATGTATGTAATGACATTAAGAAACTAATGCCAAGTTGTTTTCTGAGTATAATATTGGTGTCATAGTGTAAGTTTCTGAAATTTAAAAAACAATATTTATTAGAATATTTAGGTATTCTTTTAAAGTCACCAGGGAGTATTTATAAAACCAGTCTAGAGATGAACTGAAGCTGAGTAATGAATACATGAGGATTTACTATACCTTTTTATATATTTAAAATTTTCCATAACAAAGAGTTTCTTTAAAATTAACCTTCTAGGTAATACATGGGCCTTAAAACTAGAACTCCATATATCCCCTTTCTGTTGTTGCCTTGTTTTTTAATCCAATAGACAGCTTCCATTTAATGCAGTCTATTTTCACTTTCCAAATATTTATCACCTTCTTTATTTTTCATTTACACCTCAGACATCCTATTCTGCCATATATAATCAATTTCATTCTGCCCTAGATTTATCCTTTAGAAATACACTGTCCATTCTGATGTGTGCTACTACTTAAATTAAGTAAAACCAGAGATTCACTTCGTCAGTCATACTAGTCACATTTCAAATGCTCAAGAGCCTTATGTGGCTTGTGACAACACAGATAGCACAAAGAACAGGAACACTTTCATCATCGCAGAGATACCCACTGCACAGAGCTGTTTTCAACTGTCTTCCATCAGTGAGGTATTGGTGACAAGCTGTTTTTGTCTGAGACTATCTTTTACTTCACTATTACTGTTTAAATAGATTTTCACTAGGTATAAAATTCTCGGCAGCATCATTTCACTGTCTTCTGACTTTCACTGTTGCTGGTGAGAAGTCAGTTGTTAATCTAATTTTTGCTTCTTTGATGGCTATCTTCTTTTCCTCCAACCACTTTTAAGATTTTTTCAATTACTGGTTTTCTGTGATTTTATTATGATGTACTCAGTGTGTGACTATCCGGTTTATAGGATAGGATTAAATAGGTTTATAGGATAGGATATATAATAGGATTTGTTGATCATCTTATTTTTTTTTCCCCCAAGCTAGCCTCACACCTCCCAATTTCAGCCTCCAAAGCAGCTAGGATTACAGGTGTGAGCCGCTGGAACCCAACAGGATTCTGGTATCTTTTACTTGTTTTGGGAAATATCAACCATTATCTCTTCAAATGCCCTGTTGTAGGGCTGATGGAGTGGCTTAAGTGATAGAGCCCCTGCCTAACAAGCATGACGTCCTGAGTTCAAACGCCAGTACCACCAAGAAAAAAAAAGCCCCATTCACTCTTCCTCTGTTCCCTATCTTCAAGCTTACAACTCACTGGATACTAGGAAATATCCCCCTCCTGGAGCAAAATCACCCTTGATTAAAAAGCATGAACTATTAGCTTCTTGAATTACCACTCTTTTGTTCAACTAGACACATCAAAAACATATGAGGTAAGAGTCCATTCAGCTCTAGCCTAGCCCAGCCCAGCCCAGTATTTCTCAACCTGTTTCCCAAAACCCCAGGACTGTATGTAGTCCTGAGAAAGGGTGTGGGTAAAAGGATATAATAAATTGGAGGAGACAGAGAAGCATGGATTTCAGCCCCTTTTACCCTCACTTTGAGAGTCTCTATATAACATAATTTGAATTTGGTTTTGCTTTGTTTTTATGTAGTGCTGGGGAATAAAACCCAGGCCCCTGCACTTGAGCACTCTTCCTCTGAGCTATACCTCCAGCCTATGTGAAACTTTTAAGGTATTTTTAAAAGTAAACTATTGGGCTGGTGGAGTGGCTCAAGTAATAGAGTGCCTGCCTAGCAAGCATGAGCCGAGTTCAAACCCCAGTGCTGCCAAAAGAAGAGGGAGAGAGAGAGAGAGAGAGATAAAAAGTAAACTATTACCAGCAAAATGTCTTCTCTTCAGACATAAAATGGTAAAAATTTTTAAATCTCAGGCAAGAATTGCTCAACAGATCTTTTTCATTATCATTCTGTACTCAAATCCTTATTAACATAAACCAGAAAAGAAATACTAAATTTAGGCCAGAAAACACATGAAAAAATGCTCACCATCTCTAGCAATAAAGGAAATGCAAATTAAAACCACGCTAAGATTCCACCTCACCCCTGTTAGAATAGCCATCATCAGCAACACCACCAACAACAGGTGTTGGCGAGGATGCGGGGAAAAAGGAACCCTCTTACACGGTTGGTGGGAATGTAGACTAGTACAACCACTCTGGAAAAAAATTTGGAGGCTACTTAAAAAGCTGGACATCGATCTACCATTTGATCCAGCAATACCACTCTTGGGGATATACCCAAAAGACTGTTACTCCAGAGGCACCTGCACATCCATGTTTATTGCGGCACTATTCACAATAGCCAAGTTATGGAAACAGCCAAGATGCCCCAGCACTGACGAATGGATTAAGAAAATGTGGTATCTATACACAATGGAATTTTATGCAGCCATGAAGAAGAACGAAATGTTATCATTCGCTGGTAAATGGATGGAATTGGAGAACATCATTCTGAGTGAGGTTAGCCTGGCCCAAAAGACCAAAAATCGTATGTTCTCCCTCATATGTGGACATTAGATCAAGGGCAAACACAACAAGGGGATTGGACTATGAGCACATGATAAAAGCGAGAGCACACAAGGGAGGGGTGAGGATAGGTAAGACACCTAAAAAACTAGCTAGCATTTGTTGCCCTTAATGCAGAGAAACTAAAGCAGATACCTTAAAGCAACTGAGGCCAATAGGAAAAGGGGACCAGGAACTAGAGAAAAGGTTAGATCAAAAAGAATTAACCTAGAAGGTAACACCCACGCACAGGAAATCAATGTGAGTCAATGCCCTGTATAGCTATCCATATCTCAACCAGCAAAACCCCTTGTTCCTTCCTATTATTGCTTATACTCTCTCTACAACAAAATTAGAGATAAGGGCAAAATAGTTTCTGCTGGGTATTGGGGGGGTGGGGCGGGAGGGGGTGGAGTGGGTGGTAAGGGAGGGGGTGGGGGCAGGGGGGAGAAATGAACCAAGCCTTGTATGCACATATGAATAATAAAAGAAAAAAAAATAAAAAATAAAAGTTAGGTTTGACAAGTTTCATTTTAATAAAAAAAAAGAAATACTAAATTTATTTGCAAGGCTTGCCATGTACATACTTTGTGTTCCCCTTTTATTTATTTATTTAGTTTTGTTTAGTTTTACCCTAGCCAAGTAAAAATCAAGCAAAAGCAACATAGATAAATTAGGGCCTTAAAAGTCAGATTCTTAACTCACTCAAAAAAGTTTAAATTCCAAATTATTCAGCTGAAGCTTGCTTTAGGCAGCACCAGCATATTGTGACTCCTCACCATTGACTGGCCTTATATGCAGTTACTCCCCAATTTTTCTACATTAAAAGTATTTCATAGGGCTGGGATATAGCTCAGTGGTACAGTGCTTGCCTAGCATGCGTGACGCCCTGGGTTTGATCCCAGCACCAAAAAAGAAAAAAAAGACAAAAAAGTATTTCATGTTCAAAAGTATTTCATGTTCTACTATAATAAACATCCTTAAACTTCAGTTTTATTTATTTTTTTTTTCATTTTTCTTTTATTATTCATATGTGCATACAAGGCTTGGTTTATTTCTCCCCCCTGCCCCCACCCCCTCCCTTACCACCCACTCCACCCCCTCCCGCTCCCCCCCTCAATACCCAGCAGAAACTATTTTGCCCTTATCTCTAATTTTGTTGTAGAGAGAGTATAAGCAATAATAGGAAGGAACAAGGGTTTTTGCTGGTTGAGATAAGGATAGCTATACAGGGCATTGACTCACATTGATTTCCTGTGCGTGGGTGTTACCTTCTAGGTTAATTCTTTTTGATCTAACCTTTTCTCTAGTTCCTGGTCCCCTTTTCCTATTGGCCTCATAAACTTCAGTTTTAAATATTATAATCAAATCTCACCTACCCCAAACTAAAGATCACTTCCTTACTCTAAACTACATTCTTTTTTGAATTTCAGAAAATAAGATGTCATTAAATTAGTACCATACTGATAAGTATTTCCCACATAAGGTATGTATTTATGACACACATCTATTCTTTCACAACATTTTACCTGTACATAGCAGTGTTCATGTTATAACTTCAGTACTGTTCTCCATGAAACCTAAAATATAAGTATCTATAATCCTAAGAATAAAATTATTCACTGATGAGTATTTAATATTTATTCTTTATTTTTACAGTATTGGGGTTTGAACTCAGGGCCTTACACTTGCTATGTAGGTGCTCTACCACTTAAGCCACTCTGCCAGCCCTTTTTGCACTGGTTATTTTTTTTTTATTTTTATTTTTTTATTATTTATATGTGCATACAATGCTTGGATCATTTTGCACTGGCTATTTTTGAGATAGGGTCTCACTTTTGCCTGGGCTGCCTGACAATGTAGTTGGGATGACAGGCCCATTATCACCATGCCTAGCTATTGGTTGAGATGGGGTTTTGGGAACATTTTACCTGGGTTGGCCTCAAACCAGAATCCTCATAATCTTGGCCTCCCAAGTAGCTAGGATTACAGGCTTCAACCACTTTGCCTGGCCTGATGACTATTTAATTCTATGTCTAAAGTTATACCAACACACATTAAACTAAAAAGGAGAATAACAATTTATCAATGAGTGTGTGAAAATTTCCCATGCTTGTGCCAAAACCTAACTGCATTCTCTGATAATGAATGCAATCACCCTCTGTACCTCCCACTCAGCAATCTGGGAGCTTCCTCAAACTCCTCACTGTCTCTCACCTCTACATACAGTTGGTATTAGGGTCTGAATGTCTGAGTCCCCTTCACCCCCCACCCCAAATTCAGATGCTGACTCCTAACCTCAAGGGGATGGTATTAGCAGGTGGGGCCTTTGGGAGGTGATGAGGTCCTGAGGGCTTTGCCTCATGCATGGAATTAGTGCCCTTGTAAAAAGAGGTGCTATGTCCTTCTACCATAAAAGGACACAACAAGAAGGCTCGGTCCATAATCCAGGAAATGGGCCCTCAGGCACAGAATCTGTCAGCACCTTGATCTTGGATTTCTCAGCCTCCAGAACTATCATAAATAAATTTCTGTTACTTATTTTTAATTTAGTTTTTGGTGGTACAAAGGTTTGAACTCAGGATGTCATACTTGCTAAGCAGGCACTCTACCACCTGAGCCACTCTGCCAGCCCTAAATTTCTGTTGCTTATAAGTCACAGTTTATATCACAGCATGCCAAACAGATTAATTGATCACCAAGTCCTCAAAGGTCCACTTTACATGCTTGTCTCTTTATTTTTTCAATAGGCAATATTTTATATAGCCCAAAATTCCAGATTCAGAAATGCATGGATTGAAAAGTCTCAGTGGAAGCATTTACACTACTCACTGCCCTGTCCCTTCAGCCACTCCCCTACCCCCAGCCTCAACAAGTAATCAGCTTTGCTAGTTTCATGGGTATCCTTCCAGTAGGTCTACAATGATCAAAAGATTGCATTACTATGTAACATTGTTTCACGTTGGTCTTTATCACTTAACACCTCTGCAAACTTTTTTCTCCAGATTAGTTCACAGAATTCTCTTTTGTTGTTGTTGTCCCAGGGTCTCACTGGGACAGTGACCCAGACTGACCTCAAACTCAGGATACTGCCTTGGCCTGTAGAGTGCTGTAATTACAGGTATGTACCACCACATACAGCTGCACCATATGCTATTGTACAGATGTGCCTTAGTTTGTTATTCAGTTTCCTCTAGATGGGCAACAGTGCTATTATAAACAACACTGCAATTAGCAACTTTGTAGATCAATTTCATTTAATTTATCTGTGGGATAAATTCCCTCAAGTAGGACTGCTGGGACAAAGGCAAATACAATTGTAGGCCCAGCATGGTGGTGTAGGCCTGTAATTCTTGCTACTTAGGAGGTAGAGAACAAGAGGACAGCAGTTCAAAGCCAGCCTATTTAAAATTTAGCAAGACACCCATCTCAACAAATAACCAGGACACAGTGGTATCTGCCCCAGCTATGTGGAAGCCACAGGCAGGAGGATGACCATCCAAGACCAGCCTGGGTGAAAGGCAAGACCCTATCCAAAAAATAAAAGTAAAAAGTGCAAGATGTAGCTCAAGTAGTAAAGCACCTGCCAAGCACTCATGAGGCTTTGAGTTCAAACCCAAGTACCATCAAAAAAAAAAAAAAAAAGAATAGTAATTTTGAAAGATGTTGCCAGGCAGAGATGGATGCCTGTGTTCCCAGCATTTGGGAGGCTGAGGCAGGAGAATCACAAGTTTGAGGCTAGCCTGGGCTACACAGTGAGACCTTATCTGAAAAAATAAAAATAAAAAACACATTGTTTTTAAATTAGCCTTCTTCTCATTATTCTCTGTTACTGAAAAAGAGGACTGGTTTCTTTCACAACCATTGTTCATTTTGTTATGAAGTTGACCATTACTATTTTAACACGTTTCAGATGGAGATAATTTAATTTTAAAATCTTAAAAGATTCCTGACAAGGCTTGAGTGCCCTCTGATCATCCCTCCCTATCTGTACTCACAAAATCAAATCCTCTATCCAACATTCAAGAGTTATGCACAGTTATCAATTTAGTATTTATCCTGCTAGATCATATGCTTTGTGTTTACATGCATACATATGTACTCTACCCCTAAAATGGGTCTAGGTTTTTCCTTATTTATCATATAGCATAGACTGCTCTACAGTTTATCACTCAATAGTATATACAATTGCTGTGTATATATATATATATATATATATATATATATATATATATATATATATATAGCTATATAGCTATACATTATTCCATAGTATGAATGTATTAATTTGGTCATTTTCCTAGTTATGATTTTTCTTATTTTTCCACTTTTCCACTATATAAACAATCTACAGTGAATGTACTTTTGTACATGCCTCCTTCTATATGCATACAATTGCCCCTCTAGTGCCGAAATAGACTGATTGAGAAAAGCACTTTAAATTTATATGACCGACACCAATTATACTCCCAACAATAGTTCATAATATTTGTTTCCCCACAACAGTCAAACTGAATATTATTAAGCTTTTTAATTTATTGCCTTATGATAGGCAGAAATGCTTTTTGTTTTAATCTGTATCTTTCAAGTTACTGAGACTGCGTATCTTTATCAAATTTTGTTGGTTCCCTGATGTTTCCTCTTCTAAAAATGCCTGTTCATTTTTCCTTACCTACTTTTCCATTTCATTGTCTCTTTGTAGTACAATGTGTATGTTTCTGGTTTGTTACACGTTACAAACACTTCTCCTAGTCTAGTTTCAACTTGTATGCAGTGCGCCCACTTTATCCATGGATTTATTATATGCAGTTTTGACCTAGCAGAGTTAATAAATAAATCAAAAGAAAATTTAAAAACAAAATTTTAAACTCCTAAGCATGCATTTTGCAGCTCAATGGAAGTGGAGAAGCTCTGTTGGGCCTGCGTCATCATCAGTTGTGTTTAAACCATTTTGTGATCTACTGAGTGTTTCCCAGCCCTTCATTTTGTGAAAATCTGTCTCCCAAAAAGCAAATTGGCCCAAAAAGCAAGATAAAAGCAAATGTGCTTAATTGAAGTGATCAAGTGAAAATGTGGAATCTGTTGAAAGGCGGGTGTCTCTAGTGGAAGTTGGGCAGCGTTACAGAAAAATGAATCAAGCATCCTCAGTACTGGAGATAAAGGGTGTGAAATAAGAGCTAATGTTTAGTGAGCAGTATTAATGTGCACAGCAGCAATTCTGTGACAGTAATGTAGCCTGCTACATGTGGTTTCTGGTTACAGATTCTCAGCCCTGCAGTATACATGATGGTACAGGTAAACTTGAGTAAGTTCAGAGGACTGAACTCTACGTTCTGAGCGCTCGCGGGTTTTCCTAAGTGGCGGTGTCCCTGGCATCCCATTCCTGCATGTACCAAGGGTCTACTATATTCTAAACATTATAATTCAGTATTAAGTTGTGATTTGCCCAAAATATCTTTCTAAAATGTACATATACTGTTTTCAAATCACCTATAGAATACACACTGACCCATATGGACTTGAAGTGAAAAACAGTTTAAAGTAGTTGCACATCTACCATTCTTCTTCATAAACGTATATTCCAAATTAGCCTGAAATGTTAATTTCCCTTTTTCTCACCAGGCCTCAGTTCTCAAATGCTTCTCATTGCAGTGGATAAGAGTTTAATGTTTAAAAAGAGGTGTGTTTGTTTGTTTTATTTTGATAAAACACAGCCCATAAATGTAGGCCAACTTCCTCCAGGCCACAACTGAGGACAGGATATTTATCCTCACTGGAAGAAAAACTGGCTGTTTTGAACTTACTGAGAGATGGTATCTCTACTTCCCATGTGGCAACTTCCTACAAGTAACTGTCTATACATTATCTTCACCTAATACACATAATGACTAAAAAACTCCAGTGCACCTCAAACCATGAAGAATCGAACCTGGACCTTACTGCAGCTGCATGACTCACCACTTCCCTCTTGGGTTTATGCTCTAACAACACACTGTCCGTGATGACCCTTACATGCACTGCTCTTTTATATGTTGCTCTGCCTGAGAAGTCGTCCCCTTCTCCAGTTTACCTGACCAAGTGTTACTCTTCTCTCTCCAAAACCCAGTTCAAACATTACCTCCTCCACCAAGCTCCTCTTGATCTCAGCATAAAAAAAAATTTCTCTGTTCTTTCACCATGCCTTGAACAAACTATACTTCCATTATTATATGGATCCCACCATATTGCAAATGATTTCTTTATGTGCTATCCTCTCCCATAAGCCTCAGGAAGCCATTCAGGGTTTATCTTATTCTTACATGTATTTTAGTATCTAGCAGTTTCTAGCATAGCACTTCATAAATGGCTACTAAATTAAACAAGTCCATTCTACTCCAATTTATCAAAAACACTATAAACTCAGGTACTGTGCTGCAAAGCAAGCACAACACCCAAAAACCCTGAAGTGACAATCTGTGAGCAAAACTATTTTACAACATGAAAGAATGTGTTCATTATCTGGTTTTTAAAAACAGGCAAATGATCTAAATACACATTTCTCAAAATAAGATATAGAAATGGTCCACAAGTATATGAAAAAAATTCTCAACATCACTAATTATCAAGGAAATGCAAATCAAACCACAATGAGATATCTCACCTCAGTTAGAATGGTTATTATTAAAAAAATGCTGGCAAGGATAAAGAGAAAGGCGAACTCTTACACACTGCTGGTGGGAATGTAAATTCATAGTGATTATGAGGAAAAAGTATGGAAGTTCCTCAAAAACAAGAACTACCATATCATTCAGCAATCCCACAACTAAGAAAATGAAATCAGTATGTCAGCGAGACAGATGCATTCACATGTTTGTTGCACAACGCACAATAGCCAAGACATGGAATCAGCCAATGTGCCCATCAATGGATGAATGGGTAGAGAAAATGTGTTATATACACAGTGGAATATTATTTAGTCACAAAAAATAATGAAGTTCTGATGTTTGCAGCAACATGGATGCAATTGGAGGAGGACGTTAGGTTAACTGAAAAATTCAGGCCCAGAAAGGCAAACACCTCCTGATCTCACTCAGACATGGAAGCTAAGGTTGATTTCAAAGAATAGGATAGTGGTTGCCAGAAGCTGGGAAGAGTGTGGAGGAGGGAGAAACAGAGAAGGATGGCTGGTGGGTAGAGGAGTACAGATGGATAGGAGAAATGGCATCCCATGTTCTACAGCACAGTAGGATAGATGTGACTGATAACAACTGCATATTTCAAAATAGCTAATAGAGATGATTTTGGGTATTCCCAACACAAAGAAATGATACATGTCTGAGGTAACAGATATGCCAATTATCCTGATCTCATCATTACACATTTTATGCAAGTATTGAAATGCTACACTGCACCCAATAAATATGTAATTACTGGGTCAAATTTTTTAAATGTTAGTAATAATGAAGAGAAAGTGTGGATTATAACAAAAGCAGTCTGTAGTTCAGTGTTTTTCTTTTTTATTTCAGCAGTACATACCATAAATCAGTGCTTTTCAGACTATTAAATCATGACCTGTTACATTAGCAGAATGAAAACATTCTAGTGGGTTAAAGCCAAATTTTAAAAACTATGTCCTTGTATCACTGCTACCATAGATACAAATGTGCACACATGAGCAAAAAACACAGTAATGTGTGTATGTAATCATCATGTTAAATATATTTCTTACTGCGGTCAAAATATAGTATTTTGGAGCTGGAAATTAGCTCAATTTACAGCACTTGCCTAGCATCTGTGAGCCCCTGGGTTCAATCCCCAGCACAGGAAAAAAAAAACCTGAAAGTTCCTTCTGTAGTTGCTATGGATTCAAAGGTTTAAACTAACCAAGACCAAGCAGTGAAGGAATGCTTCTTTGATCATAAATGGCACGTGAAGCACCATCTGGCCCCCACTACCTGTCTCTGCTCACTATCATTCCCAGTAGTCACAGTGCTCTACCCACATGGGTTTTAGCCATTCCTTACCAAGCCAACATGTTCCCACCTTCGGGTCTTGCATACTGTTTCCTCTGCCTCGAAAACAGCACGACATGCTCCCTCGCTCCAGGCTTTTCCTGACCACTTGAAAGTAACAGTCGCATCCACCACTCCATCCCCTTATCTAATTTTGTTTTACTCATTGCCACCTACCACCACTTCACCTGTTTTCAGTGTCCCTCCCTGCAAATGTCAGCTCCAACAAAATAGGGACTTTGTCTTGTTTTATTCATTACTAGAACTCCAGAGATTAGAGCACAGCCTGGCACGGGGCAAGCATTCCTGAACAGACTTGACAGCAGGAAAAAGGAAGAAGGCGAGGAGGAGTGCATGAGCATAGTAAGGCGTAGAGCAAACACCAGCTCAGTGGTGTTCTAGAGTAAGAAATAAGGCTGAAGAAGCAGAAAGTAATATGAAAGGACTGAAAGTCAGGAAGGAAAATGTGTGCTTTGCCCGGCAGACTACTGGGAGTCTTTCAAAGTTCTGAGCAAATGGTGATCATTTAAACATTTATTCAGCCCAGGTCCAATTCACTTTGTTTGGCATAGTGAAGTGCAAAGGTCAACAGCACATGTCCCCTCCTTGGGCTTTCAGTTTAATAGCAATGAGTTTGATAAGTTTTGGGAAAATTGTTATAGTAGCCACGTTCAGGATGGACTCAAGGAAGGAAAATTTAAGTTAGAAAAATGCTGATTGATGAGTATAAAAGGGAAAAAAAAAAAGGAAAAGTATGCATCACAAACAACTTCAAGTATAATGAGGATGAAACTAATGGAAAAACTGGGAGCAGACAGAAGGCTGGGCAATAAATCTAACAGTGATGGAAATTCTTCCACTCTTCCAGTGGAAACATCCAGTAAACCACTGGAGCAACAAACATGGAAAGTACACCCTTGGGATTCATCAGCATAGAGGAGGTAGAGAAAGGGAAGCAGAGGGCCAGGTACAGTGGCTCAAACCTGTAATCATAGCTACTTGATTGGCAGAGATTTGGAGGATCAACATTCAAGGCCAGCTGAAAGTTGGAGGCCAACCTAGGCAAAAATTTTCCATACCATAGTTCAACCAATGGCTAGGTATGGTGATACACACCTGTCATCCCATTTACATGAGAAGCACAAATAGGAGAATCCCAGTCTGGGCCAGTCCATCTCAAAAATAAACTAACACAAAAAGGGCTGGTTGAGTGGGCCAAGTGGTAGAATGCCTACCCAGCAAGGGTGAAGGCCTGAGTTCAACCCCCAAGTACTGCCAAAGACAGGGGATAGGATCACAAAACAACAAACAGAAAAGTAGTAGTCAGAAAGGGAAAACCAGAATGGTATCCTAACATGAAGGAGTGTTAACAGTCTTGGTGAAAATCAACAGTAACACATCTATACTGCCTAAGAAAACTCAGGATGAAGCCAACATTGTTGACAAGAATGTCTCAGGCTGGGGATGACAGAGCACTTGCCTAGTATGCATAAGGGCCTGACTTCGATCCCCAGGCTGCAAAAAAATCTCCTTTGAAACAACAGTATGAATACAATATTCCAAAATTGCAGTAAATTAGGGAATAAGAAGTAAAAGAGCTGAGAGTAGCAATTCTAACTCAGTTCTTAAATGTTTTGAAATAAAGAAGTGAGGAAAGAAAACAAAAAAAGTGAAGCAGACAGCTAGAAAGAATAGGAGTAGTTCATTACAGTTGATGCTCTCCCTCCCCTCCCAAAAAAAATACAGACGTCTATACATTTGAAGGTAGAGAGAAAACACATTAAAAAATAATAAACAAGCCAGTGGTTCATGCCTGTAATCCTAGCTACTTAGGAGGCTGCAATTGGGAGGATCGAGGCTCAAGGCCAACCCAGGCAAGTAATTACTAAGACTCGATCCTTAAAAAAGTAACTAGAGCAAAATGGACTCAAGCAGTAAAGCGCCTGCTTTACAAGCACAAAGCCCTGAGTTCAAACTGCAGTCCCACCAAAGTTCCTCTTTCATTTAACTCACAAAATAAGATGACAAAACTGAGAGTAACTATAGTGACAATGAAAAACAATATGCAAGCTTATACTCTATACTTTTTTCAATAGGGCAGTGGCATCCACTGAGAGTTAAAGAGGAAGAGATAGGAGACATTGGGAAAATATGAGATTAATAAAATAACTGCCCAAAAGTAGCAAGGGCCATTTGGAATTGTTCAGCATAAATTCAGAGTGGCTAAGAAATCTTAATTATTCAACGTTCCCCCCCCCCCATACTGTGACTTGTGGGGAAAGACAAAGGAAATCAGTGATGGAAAGTTTTGACAACAGAGGTCCAGTAAAACTTGAAAGTGGTGACTAATATCAAAATGAAGCATTCAAAATAAGCAAAGTGTGTCTCAGTCCATTTGAACTGCATAAACAAAATGTCATAAATACACAACAGAAATTTCTCACACTTCTAGAAAGTTGAAGATCAAGGTGTTGACAGACTGTGTCTGCCAATGGTCTATGTCTAGACAGCAGCCATTCTGCTATGACCCCCACATGGCAGAATGAGCAAACTGGCTCTCTGGAGTCCTTTAGGTAAGAGTACTAATCTCATTCATCAGGGCTCCACCTTCATGACCTAATCACCTCCCAAAACTACCATCTTGAAGATTTAGATTTCAACATACGAATTTCAGGGGGACGCAAGCATTCAGCTCACAGCACTAAGGGTGAGACTGCGTGGCCCTATGGACTGATTGGACAAAAGGACACAGACCACAATCGCATGGGCAAAGGTCAGCGAGTTCACAAAATCACTCAGGATATGAATTTTTTAACAATTCCCTTACACACCCACGAGTTAAATGTCTCCCATGTGGACATGGAAGTGTAGCAGACACAAGGAGTACAGCAGTCAGAAGGAGCTGCACATCCAAAAGCTTCATCGTGAGATCTGACTAATTATCAAGTCCAGTACTACAATTAATATCATGGCCTAGAGCAAGTAACCGCCTCACTCTCCACATCGTCAGAATGGGACAGTGTGTTAGAAGTATGCTGGTGGCATTATACTTAACGGAGAAAAACCGAAACCACTCCCTCTAAAATCAGGAACCAGACAAGGATGCCCACTATCTCCACTCCTATTCAACATAGTACTGGAATTCCCAGCCAGAGCAATTAGGCAAGAAGAAGGAATAAAAGGAATACAAATAGGTAAAGAAACTGTCAAAATATCCCTATTTGCAGACGACATGATCCTATACCTTAAAGACCCAAAAAACTCTACTCAGAAGCTTCTAGACATCATCAATAGCTACAGCAAGGTAGCAGGATATAAAATCAACATAGAAAAATCATTAGCATTTCTATACACTAACAATGAGCAAACGGAAAAAGAATATATGAAAACAATTCCATTTACAATAGCCTCAAACAAAATCAAATACCTAGGTGTAAACCTAACAAAAGATGTGAAAGACCTCTACAAGGAAAACTATACACTTCTGAAGAAAGAGATTGAGGAAGACTATAGAAAGTGGAGAGATCTCCCATGCTCATGGATTGGTAGAATCAACATAGTAAAAATGTCGATACTCCCAAAAGTAATCTACATGTTTAATGCAATTCCCATCAAAATTCCAATGACATTCATTAAAGAGATTGAAAAATCTACTGTGAAATTTATATGGAAACACAAGAGGCCACGAATAGCCAAGGCAATACTCAGTCAAAAGAACAATGCAGGAGGTATCACAATACCTGACTTCAAACTATATTACAAAGCAATAACAATAAAAACAGCATGGTACTGGCACAAAAACAGACATGAAGACCAGTGGAACAGAAAAGAGGACCCAGATATGAAGCCACACAACTATAACCAACTTGTCTTTGACAAAGGAGCTAAAAATATACAATGGAGAAATAGCAGCCTCTTCAACAAAAACTGCTGGAAAAATTGGCTAGCAGTCTGCAAAAAACTGAAACTAGATCCATGTATATCACCCTATACCAAGATTAACTCAAAATGGATCAAGGATCTTAATATCAGACCCCAAACTCTTAAGTTGATACAGGAAAGAGCAGGAAATACTCTGGAGTTAGTAGGTATAGGTAAGAACTTTCTCAATGAAACCCCAGCAGCACAACAACTAAGAGATAGCATAGATAAATGGGACCTCATAAAACTAAAAAGCTTCCATTCATCAAAAGAAATGGTCTCTAAACTGAAGAGAACACCCACAGAGTGGGAGAAAATATTTGCCAACTATACATCAGACAAAGGACTGATAACCAGAATATACAGGGAACTTAAAAAACTGAATTCTCCCAAAACTAATGAACCAATAAAGAAATGGGCACGTGAACTAAACAGAACTTTCTCAAAAGAAGAAATTCAAATGGCCAGAAAACACATGAAAAAATGCTCACCATCTCTAGCAATAAAGGAAATGCAAATTAAAACCACGCTAAGATTCCACCTCACCCCTGTTAGAATAGCCATCATCAGCAACACCACCAACAACAGGTGTTGGCGAGGATGCGGGGAAAAAGGAACCCTCTTACACTGTTGGTGGGAATGTAGACTAGTACAACCACTCTGGAAAAAAATTTGGAGGCTACTTAAAAAGCTGGACATCGATCTACCATTTGATCCAGCAATACCACTCTTGGGGATATACCCAAAAGACTGTTACCCAGAGGCACCTGCACATCCATGTTTATTGCAGCACTATTCACAATAGCCAAGTTATGGAAACAGCCAAGATGCCCCAGCACTGATGAATGGATTAAGAAAATGTGGTATCTATACACAATGGAATTTTATGCAGCCATGAAGAAGAACGAAATGTTATCATTCGCTGGTAAATGGATGGAATTGGAGAACATCATTCTGAGTGAGGTTAGCCTGGCCCAAAAGACCAAAAATCGTATGTTCTCCCTCATATGTGGACATTAGATCAAGGGCAAACACAAGGGGATTGGACTATGAGCACATGATAAAAGCGAGAGCACACAAGGAAGGGGTGAGGATAGGTAAGACACCTAAAAAACTAGCTAGCATTTGTTGCCCTTAATGCAGAGAAACTAAAGCAGATACCTTAAAGCAACTGAGGCCAATAGGAAAAGGGGAACAGGTACTAGAGAAAAGGTTACATCAAAAAGAATTAACCTAGAAGGTAACACCCACGCACAGGAAATCAATGTGAGTCAATGCCCTGTATAGCTATCCTTATCTCAACCAGCAAAGACCCTTGTTCCTTCCTATTATTGCTTATACTCTCTATACAACAAAATTAGAAATAAGGGCAAAATAGTTTCTGCTGGGTATTGAGGGGGGGAGAGGGAGGGGGTGGAGTGGGTGGTAAGGGAGGGGGTGGGGGCAGGGGGGAGAAATGAACCAAGCCTTGTATGCACATATGAATAATAAAAGAAAAATGAAAAAAAAAAAGTATGCTGGTGGACCCAACCTCCTTTAAAAAATCACTACTATAGTAAACCACCACACAAGTATGTAATCCCTCAAGTGTAGTAACACAGAAGTAAGCTAACTTCATTCAAGGAACACTAAGACTGTTCTAAATAAAAAAAAGAAAAAATAGTTTACATTAATAGAATCAGTGTCTATGGAAAAAATAAAAACACAGTACCAGTGGGTTCAACGTGATTTTCAATCAAATGAAACAGAAGTGGATATTTTCCATTTTATTTACTTATTAAGTTTATTTAGTGTCTCACTATGGAGACCAGGTTGGCCTCACCCTCCCCAGTACTGGGATTACAGGTCTTAGCCACCACCATGGCTTATTTATAGCTTTTTATTTATTTGTCTATTTATTTATTTGGAGGCACTGGGGCTTGAACTCAAGGTTTCCCCCTTGCTAGACAGGTGCTCTACCACTTGAGCCACTCCACCAGACTTATTTGTGTTGGGTTATTTTCCAGACAGGGTCTCTCAAACAATTTATCTAGGCTGGCCTCAACCGTGATCCTGCTGAGCTCTGTCTCCTGAGTAGCTAGGATTATAGGCATGAGCAGCAGCACCCAGCATATAGATTTTATTTTTTAACTTATCATTCACTATAAAGCTGCAATGTATATCATGAAAAAAATGAAAATAAAATGGGACTTGAAACTGAGTAAATGATCTACAAGCTTGTTTCTTTTTCTTTTTGAAACAGGGTCTTGCTTTGCAGCCTAGGCTGACCTCCAGCTTTTGATCCTCCTGCCTCAGTCTCTGAAGTACTGGGATTGCAGGCATGACCCACAATGCTCAGCTTGTTCTACAGGTTGTTTTCCTTTTCTTTTCTTTTTTGGAAGTACTAGGGTTTGAACTGAGGGCCTCATGCTTGCTAGGCAGGCACTCTACCACTCGAGCCACTCCACAAGCCCTGTTGTGTGTTAGTTTTTCAAGACAGGGTCTGGTGAACTATATGCCCAAGGCTGGCTTCAAACGGCGATCCTCCTGATCTCTGCCTTCCAAGTAGCTAAGATTACAGGCATGAGCCACTGGTGCCTGGCTTCTATGGGTTTCCTTCATTTTTCCAAAATGAAGGAAAAAAAAAAAAACCTACTCTGAAATTCTAAATAACTCATCTGGTGGTAAAATCCTACCTGAACTAACATGAAGCTATTTCAGGATCATCCCATTTGGCCTCAATGTTCATACATTTTACTAGAGAAATAGTAATGTGTTTGAAGCTGGGCATGCTAGTACACAGCTATAGTCTTAACACTCCAGAAGCTTTATTAGGAAGATCATGAATTTGAGGCCAGCCTGAGCTACATTATTGCAAAATCCTGCCACAAAAAAGGAAAAAGAAAAGAAATAGTAATATTTGAAGAAGGACACTGCATTGGACTCTTTTGGAAGGGTACATAACATTTCCTTGCTTATATCCAAAAAATTCTTAATTCCAAAACTATTAGATCCCAAGGGTTTTGAATACTGAACTGAGATCCTATAATGATTGCTAACATTTTCTGAGCTTTTAATTATGTGTCAACACTGATGTAATCACTTTGTATGTACAATTCATTTAATCTCCTATTTTGCAAAGGAGAAAACTGAGGCACAGAGAGATTAAGTAAATTGGCTAAAATCATATACCTACAGAGAAAATAACTGAAACGAATACAGTATTATACACATAAGATGAAGAAAACACAACAAAATAGCTGGTTATGGTTAAGTGATAGTCTTCTCTAATCAGTTAACACACTACTTCTAGAATGGTAAGGAATCACACTTAAAAAATAGAAAACACTTCATACACTTATAAATTCTCAGTATGTACAATTCCCACGTCAATATGCATAAACTGAATAATATAAAGAAGATATTCCTGGCTGGGAGCCTGTGGCTCACGCCTATAATCCTAACTACTCAGGGAGGCAGAGATCAGGAGGATCACAGTTCGAAGCCAGCCCTGGGCAAATAGTTCCAGAGATTCTATCTTGATAAAAACATCAAAAGAGAAAAACCCATGGAGTGACCTGAGTGATAAGAGCTCCTGCCCAGCAAGTGTGAGGCCCTGAGTTCAAACTCCATTGCTGCAATAAAAAAAAAATAGATACTCCTTAGCTTGCTTGAGTATCTTTAATTTTGTATTAAAAAGTAACATCTTAATATCTTTTTAATTGTTAAGTAATACACAATAATTCACATTTATGGTAGAGGAAAACTTGAATAAGCACATAGAAAATAATCACCTATAGAGGTAACTTACAGAAATAGAAATCACCTATAGAAATGTACTTATAGAAATAACCACTTAACAAGTTGACATATATTCTTCCATGAGTCAAAATACTTCTTTTATTAAAATGGAATTCTGTTTTTATTTATTTATTTATTTTTGCAGTACTGGGGTTTGAACTCAGGGAGTATACCTTGAGCTACTCCAGCAGCCCTTTTCTTGTGATGGGTTTTTTGAGATAAGACTCTCATCTACTTGCCTGGGCTAGCTTCAAACCACAATCCTCCTGATTTCTGTAGAATTATAGGTGTGAGCCAGCAGCGCATGGATGGAATCCTGTTTTTAAATCTACTTTTTCCACTCACATATACCAAGACATCTTTTCATATATTTACATTCTTTTAACACCATCACTTTTAATGGTTGGGTAGGCAGTGCCCTTAGGATTACTGCACAATCTTCAGGGTGTTTACAATTTTATAGCACAGCTATCAGGAGTACTGGTTGCAGTCACGGTGGCTACATCCAAAGTCTTGGTTCTTCTAGTTATTAATTCAACTACTCATTTCTCTATGCCTCAGTACTGTCTTCTGAAAAATAAGAGTAGGCCCCACTTCCACTTCACATGACTACTGTGGGAGGGTTAAATGTGTTCATACACAGCCTTTTTGTTTCTTTTTGGTACTGGGGATTGAACCAAGAGCCTCAAGCCTGCTAGGCACCACTAAGCACATGCTCTACCACCAAGCTACATATAACATCTTCCCTCCCATCCACCAGTGCACGGCTGTTATTGTCAATAATATTACAGCACTGATTAAAGCCCTTTATCAAATAACCCTCTCAATATTCATTTCTTCCTAACCAAAAAGGTGAAAACTATGATCCAATTAAGCTCAACTGTTTCAATTGGCCTTTGCTCTTCTTCCATGGACCTGCAAATCTAGAAATATTCCATAAAATCTCAGTTTACTGGGAACTTGAGGGCATTTTCCCCAAATCCTCCTCCAGCACATCAACTCCTCTACCCTGGAAGCCCTACTGTCTGTGACCGGGGATAGTCTACCAACCAAAACAATCCATTTTTAATTTTTTTTACAAGTTTTACCAAGGATTTATTTTAGTATAACAGGATAAAGCAGGGAGAAGTGGGGAGAAAAAAAACATTTCCCACTTCCCACATGGGAGTATAGACTCCTCCATTTTTAATTTTGAGGAAATTCCTTTTGGAAGAAAGGTAAAATCTGCCTCTATTTTCCACCCATTAATCCTAGTTCTTTCTGGTTAGGTCAAACCAGATCCTTCTGTGTATCAGACTTCCAAATACTTAAAGGCAGCCGTCATTTAAGGAGCATCTCTTCTTTAGGTCAAATATCCCATGTTTTCAGCATTTCCTCATTTCTTTTCTCTGTGATTAAGTCCTTGGGATATGCTCTACAGTTCAGTGATTTTTCAACTTAGATGTCTTGAGAGCTTGAAAAAATACAGAGGACCAGGTCCTATCCTACTTAAGCTTAGGTCTGTTTTGTTTTGTTTCTTTAATTAGCTCCTCAGGTGATTCTGATATGAAGTTTGAAAACAGATGCAAGGTCCCACTCACAACAGTATGCTCACACTTGTAATCCTAGCTACTCAGGAGGCAGATATCAGGAGGATCAAGGTTCCAAGTCAGCCCTGGGCAAAGAGTTCCTGAGACCCTACCTCAAAAAACCTCATCACAAGAAAGGGCTTGCCTAGCAAACATTGGGCCCTGAGTTCAAACCCAAGTGTCACCAAAAAGGAAAAAATAAGGAAGCTGACATAGGCCTGGCACAGAAGCTCTCATCTACTTGGGAGGCCTAAAAAGGAAACTTATAGTCCAGACCTGTCCTGGATAAAAACTGCAAAACCCACCTGGAAAATATGCAAGTGCAAAAAAAAAAAAAAAAAAAAAAAGGCTGGAGGCATGGTTTGAGTGGTAGAGCGCATGCCTAGCAAGTACAAGGCCCTGAGTTCAAACCCCAGACTAACAACTTGGTGTTCTACCAACTTGAAAGTTATTTCTTTAAAAATTATACAAGTGTTGCTTCATACTAAATGTACAGTTAAAATGATCAAAACTTTCTTACATTCTGTTTGTACATTAGCATTT
Organism: Castor canadensis; assembly: GCF_047511655.1. Taxonomy (NCBI): domain Eukaryota; kingdom Metazoa; phylum Chordata; class Mammalia; order Rodentia; family Castoridae; genus Castor; species Castor canadensis. The sequence goes on from NC_133387.1 coordinate 140,067,282, forward strand.
GGGCCCTAACTGCCAATTATTCCTAAGTAAAAGGAACTACGTCTCTCAAGAGCTTTAATTTCTGTATATAAATTTATTAATGGTCCTGCCTATGGATTTACCTTTAGTGGTGAAATCACTTCAAGTCTAAGCCTCTACACTTACATCATGAACATACTCAGCCGGAATAAATGTGTACTAGCCTATGAAGAAACTTATGCTGACTGCATCAAACCAGCCTTAGTGCATGGCACTGCAGTATCAACATTGTAATGAAATACACAGGCCCTCAAATTAATTTTATCAGGCATTACTCTTTTAGAAAGTATGATGCTTACAAACATCTGCAGAAAAGTATGAGTTCTCAAGTAGATACATCAGTGCTATAGAAAAGCCATGGGGTCAAAGGAATGATACTCACTAAAAATCTAGCCACCTTAGTAAGGTGACAGAGTTTATAATTTATATTTTATACAGGACTAGAAGAGAGGAACTCAAAGGTTCCTAACAAACACATACACACACACACAAAAGGATGTTAAAGGAAACAGAAATGTTAATTACCTCGATTTGACCATTACACATGGTACACACGTATGAAACAATCACACTACACCCCATAAATATGTACAGTTATCTGCCAATTCAAAAAAAAAAAAAAAAAACTAGGCTGGGTATAGTAACACACACTGCAAACCCAGCTTCTCAGGAGGCAGAGACAATCTCAGACTGAGGCCAACCTGGGAAAACCACAAGACCCTACTTGAAAAATAAACTAAAAGGAAAGGGTTCAAGTGGTGGAACACTTGCCTGGCAAGCACAAGGCAGAGTTCAAACACAAGTACTCAAAAATTAAATAAATCAAAAAAAAACTTTAGAAAGAAAACTGTTTCCTTGAAGTCCTTGTTTGGGTTAACGTTTGTAAAGTGAAAAAAAGATGGAGCCCATCAGTGACTTCATCCACACTTAGGCTACTTGCAAAGGGAAATCTGTTAAGGCTACAAAAACCAACTTATGATTCAAAATTTCTTAATGACACATTCACTTTACCTGTTACCTGACACTGTACTTGAGGGGAGCCCATTCTACTGGAGATGTGGCCCATTATAAAGATGTTTTTTAAATGCCAGGGGAAAAAAACAAACTAAAAACCAAGTAAGATTTAACCGAGATCCAATCCATTTTCATGTGAACAGCAAATATTAAAAATACCCCCAGCATTTTTTAACAATTACACGAACAATTACATGAAGAATGACCAGATGCTTCCTGTTGATGGAACAGCAGAGAACTACAGACTGGCAAGTTCAGACTAGAGTTCACACAAACAATTGGAAACAAATTTAGCTTCCTCTCAAAACCACACAGTGTAAGCTTAAATTTTTACACGTAACTGTCCCCCCACCTAGGAAACCCAGGGTGATTCAGAAAGACTGAGAACAGAAAGGATACACACATGCAAACTATTATATGTTTCACAAAAGGATTCACTGCAGGATTCCTTTCAAATCTGGAGTTCAAACAAGTGCTTTGAAAGTATCCTGTCTTCAAAGATTTACGTTTACACACAAATCTTTACAAGTTCGTCTAAGGTGGAATTCATTTGTGTAATCATTAAACATATATATTGGCATTTAAAATGAACTTTCATTTTAAATACCTAGAATATTTCCAAATGTTCTCTAGTCTCTAGGATCACAGATTATGTAATCTTTATGTTGCTTATGCACTTAAATCCTAATTTTTATAAAGTTAGAACCCAAGGAAAAAAATACAGGAATTCTTCTTACTTGTATTTTAAGTGTGTCTTGCAAAATATCCTGATTTGACTTACATGGTGAATACAGGATAGGGATGGCACATTTATGTATTTAAATTAAAAAAAAAAAAAAACCGCATCAGTGTACAGTTTTCCAGAGGTTGCATGGCATGGTATCACAAAGCTGAATGTAGGTATAAGAATCGAACTATCTTCTGCTAAATCACATTTTAATAAGATATACACAGGGGGCTAAGGTAGGAGGATCATGAGTGGTAGGCCATCCTGGGCCTGTTTTTGAGATGCCCCATCAAAAAAAAATTTGCACAAACGCAAAACAATGTTATCCTGCCTAATACGTCATTCATTCGTGTGAACATGCCATCGACTTGTTTTAAAAACAAAAAACAAAACAAAACAAAAAAAACTACTGGAGCCGGGTACCCGTGGCTTTCGCCTGTAATCCTAGCTACTCAAGAGGCAGAGATCAGGAGGATCACTGTTGCAGCCGAGCCCGAACAAATAGTTCCCGAGACGCTGTCTGAAAAAAAAACACATCACAAGAAAGGGCTGGCGGAATGGCTCAAGGTGTAGACCCCGAGTTCAAGCCCCGGTAACAACAACAAAAATACTGGATACATAAGTCTTTTCAGTTTCCTTAAATCAAAAGTCTGACCCTGAAAGTGGAAGTGTCAAAAAGTACCAGTAAGAACAAATTTCCACCAAGCTGGGTGGGTCTTCACGCGAGAAAAACTATCTGCAAAAAAACCCAAAAAACAAAAAAAACTTCACTACTAATATCTACATGATAAACTCGGGTGCACTTGAAATCCTGCGCCCTTTGCAGACCACCGCAAACCTTTTTGCAGGTTAAAAAAAAAATGCTATTTCTGAAAGCAACTTGCCGGGGCTGAAACAGCACCCCGGTGTCCGGAGAGAGAACCTCCAGGTCCTCGCACAGGACGGAGACCCCGCGCAGAGGGCAGATGCGTGCTCTCCACGTCCAATCAGGCTCAATGCCTGAGAGCGCACGGAAACAAGCCCAAAGTGGGGACACGCACAAAGCAGGCCTGGGTCACTCCTGGGTTTCAGTTTTCGCCATGCACCCCAGAGGCGAGGCACGCTGATTCAACACAGTTGTGGAGAGAGAGAGAGAAGAGCGAGCTTCAATCCAACGCACTTAACACACACTGATTTAACTATGCCCAGCCAGACACGGCCTGGCAAGATTCCCAACTTCTTTCCCGAAGCCGAGGTCCCAGCGGCGAAGTCTCCGGGGCAAAAGTCCTGGGCATCCACAATGGCAGGCTTCGTCCCCGCACCCCGGCTGTCGCCAAGGCGGGAAAAGACTGGTCACAGCTGGGCAGTCCCGTTAACCCTGGTGTAAGCCGGCCGCTCCCAACGCGATCCGAGCGCCTCCTGGGTTCGCGGGCCCGAGCAGCACAGCGCGCCCAGGGCCGGCGCTTCCCGCTCCGCGGGGCCCGGCGGAGCCGTCAGGCCGCCCAGACAAAGGGGCCGCGGGCGGCGGGAACCGGGCCGCGTCGGCCTCCTTCCCGCTCCCGCCGCCACTCGGAGCCCACAGGGTCCCCGCCGCCCCCGCGGGGCTCCCGCTCGCTCGGGACCTGCCCGGCGTGTGAAGGCCGCGGCGCGCCGAGACCGAGGAGGGGGCGGCGGCCGCCACCATGTCTGCCCGCCCCTCCCCAGAAGCCGGGTGCCCGGCGGACAAAGCACGGCGGCGGCGCGGGCGGAGCGGGCGCCCAGGCCGACCCCGCCGACCCCCGCGAAATAAGCGGGGCCAGGAGCCCCGGAAACCCGGCGCCTTAATGCAATAAACAGGAAATCGCGGGGATGATCTGGGTTCCGGGGGAAGTGGAATTATTTTTTACCAGCGAAGAGATCAACTTCCACATCCGGTGGTAACAGGGCCCTACACAGACCCGCACTGACCTGGAAAAGCTTCGGGAGCGGCGGCGGGGGAGCAGTAGGAGGAGGTGCGGAGACCCGAGGCGCCTCGTACCCGGCTGGGCTGACGCGGCCCCGCTACACACGAAGCGCTTCAGCTGCACGGGGCGCTATTTTCCGAAAATGCCGCGTCTGGTCGGCGCCCAAAATCCCCACCGAAAAGTCCCCCGTGCTCCGCGCGGAGGGACACATGGTGTGCGCGTGAGTCAAGCTCCCAGCATCCCTCCCGGACCCGGCCCTCCTCGGCCCCTCGCTCGCGGCCTCTCCGCCCCTGCCCTCGCGAGCAAGAGCTCGCTGCCACCCACTCCCCGACCCCGTTCTAGAGGGAGGAAGGGATGTGTGGGGAGTTTCTGGGTTTTTTTTTTTTTTTTTTATTTTAACAGAAGGGAGGAAACGATGCCGCTGTTAGCGTTCGACCACACAAAGAAGGCGGCGGAATGATCCACTCTGGGCGACCGCAAGTCCCGGCTCGGCCGGCGCCTGCGCGGCACGGGGTGGGAGCCGTGGCGCGCCATGTGCGCGGCGGAGGTGTTCGGCCACGCCGCGCCCAGCGGCCGCCTCCTTGTCCGGAGGGGTTGGCAAGCTAGTGCTTGTGCCATCCTTCGCCGCCCGCCGACGAGAGGCACGGGGCTGCAGAAGGCTTGAAGGTGAAACTTGAATCTCGGGCGGCCGAAGAGCAACCAGGTGCTAGGATTTATTTACCTCCAAGTGGCCCCAAATTGAACTACTGAAGTGCCTGAGGCGGCGGGGGGAGGGGGGGACCCAAGGATGTACCCCCCTTAACTTCGCAGAAAAAGGTCAGGTTTATGGCGGAGATGCACCTGTTTCTGTAGCTTTTATTAAAGTTCTAATGGCGGTCTTATATACTTAGTAGACCCTCAATAACTGCTCACTAGATTTCCTGGGATTGCTGTCACCTCTGAGGTACAGATCTGGTTTTCCGTGTGTGAAATTTGTCAAGATTATTGGGTTGTATCTTATTTTTAAAGTAGCAAGGTTTTTTGGAGATGGTGATTTACGAAGGAAAAGTCTTACAAATTTACCTGTTACTTTCAGGGTAATCACATTGATATGTTTTAACAGGGGAGCCTGACCTACTAACCGTGGGACTTTTTGGTATCCTGTGGCTGTCTAGGAAATGAGAATATCTGAGACAGCCTCGAGAGTTTAATCCAGGAAGTGAAATCCGTATTGCCCACTGATTGTGTGTGGCCTCAGATAAGTAATCTGTCTCCACTTACCCTTTTATAATAACCATGCTGCAAAAATTTGTAGTATTTGTGTAGCTTATTAAATAGCTAAAATAGGTTAAGTGGTATAGGAGCCATAGTCTGTTTTCTTTTTATTTGGTATTTCATTAGAATGATTTTAAGTAAAGACTTTGTTTGGCTTAATTTGCATTTTTGACAGGTGACTTAAAATTCCAAGGCAACCAAAAGAGTTTGGAGAAAACAGTCATCTGTGAGAGAGTAATAACTTGAACTGATTTAATGACAAATAGGAATGAATTTGATGCTTTTCTTTAACATTGAGTAGACATTGAGCTAATGATTCTGCAGAATTCTCACCCCCATTGATCTCATGCTGTAAAATGTAAAGTAAATTCACTTCATCAGTGGTATGATGAGGAGAAACTGCTGAAATATCATAGGGGAAAATCCTTTACTAACCTAAAGATGTTCCTGTAGAGGTCTAGTTGTGGTAGCCTTACCTAAATGCCATGCACAGAAATTAGCTTCCGAGAGGCAGTAGGAAACCATTGAATGGGTGTTTTGGGTTTTGTTTTGTTTTGTTTTAATGTTTTTTTTGGTGGGACTACAGTTTAACTCAGGGCTTCCTGCTTGCAAAGCAGATGCTCTACCAGTTGAGCCACACCTCCAGTACTTTTTGCTCTGGTTATTGGAGATAGGGTCTCAAGAACAGTTTGCCAGGGCTGACCTTGAACCTTGATCCTCTTAAGTACCTAGGATTATAGACATGAGCCACCTCTACCCAGTATGTTGAATGGTTTTTAAGTAAGAGTTTTATACAATTTTATTTGCATTTTTGCTAGGTGACTTACACAAAAATTCAAGACGAGGGAAACAATTTAGAGAACAATCATCTGTGATAAAATAGTGACTTGAATAAGGTAATGGCAAATAGGAGTGACGAAGATGACCAAAATGATTATGGAGAGTTGGAGGTTTGCTTGGTCAAGGGAATGAATGAGAGGGAGAGGTCAAAGGTGCCTCCTACTTTTTTTTTTGTATGTCAGTGGAGCAACTAGGAGGATGGTAATGTCTTCACTGAGATAGAAACAAGGGAAGAGGAATATGTTAGGGAAGGATGAAGGTTCTATTTTGATCATATATAGCCTATAAATCAATGAAACAGATATGTCTAGTCAGCAATTGGGTTTTCATTCACTCAACATTTGTTAGAAGAGCACCCACTGTATGCCTGACACTGTTCTACACACTGGAATAGATAAAGCACCAATAAGACAAACATGGTTCCCAATCTTGTTTCCAGTGAGGGAGGAAAAAAACTACTCCCAAGTCTTAGAAACAAAGATGATGAAAAATAATGCTCCGTAATAAGTTCACAAAGAAAGTAAAAGGGTAATTGGATGAAGTATTTCTCTGAACATGAGAGCAGATAAAATTTTAATACTTGGTCAGTAATAGCCAGAGAAAATAACAGGATAAAGACCTTAAAGTAAGAAGGAATTTGTTGTATTTAAGGAACAGTGGAAAGGTCAGTGTGGATGAAGTCTGCAATCTTGGTGAGATCAAGCCATTGAAGGGTTTTAAGGAATAGAGTAAAATACACTACAATGGTAGCAGTAAAGATAGAAAAGACAGATGTATCCAAGATCTATTTGTGATTAGACCTGACTTGTCCTGTTCATGAATCAAATATGAAGAGTGAAGGAAAGAGGAATCAGTAGTGATACCTAGGTTTTGAGCAATGTCTTCTAGGCCAGCACTGTCCAATAGAAATGCAGCACAAGCTACACATAAATTTTTATAGTAGCCACATTTAAAGAGTTAAAAGAATTGTGAAATTAATTTTAATGGCCTATTTAGTAGCTCAGAACATCCCTATATTATTTCATATGCAGTTGATATAAAAGTATGTTATTAAATATTTTTAATATTTTGCATTATTTTCCTCATTACTGTTTGAGACCTGGTGTATATTTTATACTTAAAGCATTTTTCAATTCTTGATTTCACAAAATTTACAGTTGAAAAATAGATTCATGTAACTGGTTTCAAATATGCTGAAAAGTTTTGTGATAATTGAATCATGTCTGGTTTTTAATTGAATTTTAATTGAAATTAAATTTAAGTTAAGATTAAATTTTCAATTCCTTAAGTAGCCACTTTTCAGGTGGAGGTACTTGGACAGTGCAGTCTAGTAAACAGAAGTGTAGAAAGTCAGACTTAAAGAGTTATTTGGAAGGCCTGGGATGTGGCTCAGTGGTAGAGCAATTGCCTAGCAAGCAGAAGGCCCTGGGTTTAATCGCCAGCAAAAAATGGAAAAAGTTGTTTGGAACCAGACCAGAGAGAGAATAACAGGATTATTGGATGCCAACCTAGGGATTTTACCCAAGGGACAGGTGAACAATGGCTGATTTTTGAGCCAAGGAGTGGCAGCTTCATGTTTAAGGTCAGAAAGAGGCCACTAGGTGGCCATCTGGTGACTCAGGATCAAGAGCAACCCTTCAGTTGCTTTTACATCACCTCAGCGGACTCAAAAGTTTTAACTTTTGTCAGTGCTCTGGAACAGTGCCACCAAGAGTCTGCTCCATGGGCCACAGCCAGTCTACAGACCCCTTGTTACTGGTCCATGACCAGGCACTTAGAGAAAATGAAAGTAAGAACTTAGAAACTTAACAGCAGTCTAACAGACTGATTTAATGACTATAAATCGAATAAAAATTTGAAGATTGTGTCCTATGTGGTTTTGCTTTATTTCCCTTTTCTAGTAACTTTCATCATGTTTTATAAAAGTATCCTCTTTTACTACATAATTTTTGAAAACCTACTGTAAAAGTGTTCATATGAAATGAGTCCAAAGGACCAAATTCCCGGAACTCTTAGCTAAATCCAAATGCTTCTTTTGTACTTTATAGTGAGATCTGCAATAGGTAAGAAAGGAATGGATATTCACACATTTCTCTCTTAATATAGAAAGACAGCTGTGTGAAAGGGACCAAATTTGTACCGATTATTGAATGCCTCTTTTGTGTCAGCCATTGTGCACAATCTGTTACATATATTGTCCCATTTAATTACAACAGTTCTATAAAACAGGTTTATTAGGTTAAGTAAAAAGTCAGCAAGCCCATAAATGTTAGAGGCAGGGTTCAAGTACATGTCTCTCACTCCAAAGCTATATTCCTAACAACTTTTTTTTCCCCATCATATGCCCAATACTAGTGTGTTTCCTGTGCATTGTTTAAGAGAGAATGCATGAAGTTGGCTGCATTACCTCCCAGAGAGTTCATTAGTGAATTTGGGGCCAGAATAAGGGAAGTGATATTCTACAAACATGGGGCAAATCATTCATTTATACAATAGAAATATGTCTGTGGTTGAAGGTGGAGCTCAGTGGTAGTGCACTTGCCCAGCATGTGCAAGGCCCTAAATTCAAGCTAGCACCACAAAAAAAGTTGCAGCTTTGCTTCTATTGAGAATTTATAAAAACTCCACAATCAATAAAAAGTGGCAACCCAAAAGAAAAATGAATAGGATTCTTAATATGACCAATAAACATTTAAAGGTGCTCCACGTTTTTAGTCATTATGGACGTGCACATTTAAACTCCAGTAGAACTAAATAACGAGAACCCTAATAGTGGCTGAAATGCAAACCCCAGAAAATACCAGATGTTGATCAAGTTTCAACTTTTTATTATCTGAGCCAATTTTCTGTAAATGCATTGCAAAAGTGAAAGAAGGTAAGCCTGAGTTTGAGGAACGGTAGTGGTAAAGAAGAGGAGAAACAAATGCACAAGAATGCTGCAATACAGTTGGAAAGAGGACCAACAAGTTCAAGTTTCAACTGGCTTATAGTCCAGGCTCTCACTACTCTTGAAACATGACCTGGGTATGTCTCCTAACTTGTCTGTCTTTTCTCTTTTCTGTGGAGTCGGGGGGTGATAAAAACCAAAATTTTTTTGTTTGTAATTCTGCAAGCTATTAAAATGCCATGTAAAAATTTTGATGTCTGTTTTGATTTGATGGGAAAGGGAAAAGGAATTGAAGATGGAGATTTTGAGCCTAAGTGATGGAGATAATAGTAATGGCATGAATGAAATGAGAAAACAGGAGGAGTAGATCTGTAAATTCTATTTTACATGTGTTGAGTTTAAGATTGTGCCACAAGCTAAGGTTTAGTACTTTAAAGAAAGGTCAGAATTGGTGATGGAAAATTAGCAGTTATCCATGTAAGAAGAATTAAAGCCATAGGAGTAGATGATAATATAGAAAAGGTACTGAAGGACCGAGAAGGAAAAGAAGAGAAGTCAGCATTTATTGAGCATCTATTAAACTTGGTACCAGCTGTCCTATATTTACTTTCAGAATCTCAGATTCTGTCAGAAACAGGTAACCAATTTTAGACTCTCAGATAATGCATTTAAAACCAGCTTGACTCCAGGTAACCCATGCCATTTCTGGAGAGCCAAATAATCTGTTTAAAAGAACATGGGGAACCAGTCCTGGTGGCACATTGCCGTAATCCAGGCACTGGAAAGATTTTTTTCTTCATGTACTGCCTAGAACCGTCTTTGACTATCACCAGTGGTGTCTTTTACTTGAGGAAACACTAGAATGTTACATAATTTTGCTCACTAAGTATACAGCCGTTTTAGTCACCTGAGATTCTACAGGAAAGATGAAGATGGTTTTGCTAGTTGAGGTCATTAAAACATTCTGGTGATGAACATACCTTTTGAAGAACAGCAAAACCACCTTAAGATTTAGGCTGATCCACTATTAATGAAAGACTACTAGGTTAATTAAGACACTCCCCCATAATACAATTACTAGCTCTTATGACAAGTTTTTTAATTTACAGTGAATAACAAATGCATGGATTTGAGGCAATTGGGCTGTTTTTGTTTTTTTTTTTATTCTGAGGCAGGGTTTTGCTATGTAGCCTAGGCTGGCCTGGAACTCCATCCCCCTGCCTCAGCTTTCTGATTGTTGGAATTACCAGTGTGAACCACCACCCATAGTTTGGAGTCTTTAAAATTGATTAGGGGACCAAGGAGTCTTTACCTATTGTGAGTTCTAGAGAAGACTCCTAGTCAGTAATTGAAGTTTATTACAAAGCCAATGATCCAGATTCCCTAAAGTCATGTAGAAATTTGATTTCCAGGAATTGGTTAGGCAAAGCCACTTATTTAACCTTATGTTTTTGTACCTTCAGATATCATTGGGGCAAGCTAGCTCATAATTGTTGATTAATTATTTAAAATCATTGTGGTTTACACTTGTAATCCTACTAAACCTATGGGTGGAGGGGGTGGAGATTGAGAGAATCGAGGTTCAAGACCAGTCCAGGCAAAAACAGCCCCATCTCAACAAGCTGAACCTGGTGGTGTGAGCCAGTTTTGCTAGCAATGCAGAAAGTGCAGGTAATAGGATCTCAGTCCCATGCTGGCCCCAGGCAAAAATGCAAGATCCCATTTGAAAAGTAACTAAAGCACAAAAAGGGTAGAGGTGTGAGTTAAGTGGTAGAGCATCTGCCTAGCAAGGATAAGGCTCTGAGTTCAAACCCTAGAACCACAAAAAAATAAAAGTATACAAATGGGGGCTGAAGGAGTGGCTCAAGAGGTAGAGTACTTGCTGGAAACCCTGGGTACAATCTCCAGTAGTAACAACAACAACAAAAAAATTAGGGCTGGCAGAGTAGCTCAAGTGGTAAGAGAAGTGTGAGGCCCTGCGTTCAAACCCCAGTGCTGCCCAAAAAGAAAAAAATAATCATTTGAATAGCTAATCCATTTGCTAGTGCAAAGATAATTTTTAACCATTGCTGTTTTGCAACCATCCATTTCCCACCCTCATGGTAACCTTTACTTCTTTCTCTACTTATTTTTCCAGAGTTTTATTCATGCCTATACATGTAAGAGTAATTTTCTTATTTTTCCCATTTGTATACATTTCTTGTACTTCACAGCTAAGATATATTGGATTTTTCCATATTAATGAATAAAAGGTCACTTTTTTCTTTAGTCCTGCAGATTATTTATTACCCAAATTGAGGGACATTGGGTATCTAATTTCACATTCCAATTTGTGCCTGAATGAACATCCTTGTATGCTGATCTTTTCTTGTATATTTAAGTGCTTCATCTCAGTTCCCACAGGTGGATTTGCTCTGCAAATGGGCAGATGTATTTTCATTTTGCCTTCCATATAACTTCTAATCCACAATGCTGATGGATTAGAGTGTTAGCAATTTTTCACATTTTTACCTACTACCTTTTGAAGGGCAGATTATTTCAAATCCTACTTAATGTTTTTAGGATCCATACCCAAATCATTTGTTTAAATTGAGGGAATGCTGGGTGTGTGGTACATACCAGAATATCATCACTCAGGAGATTGGGGCAGGAGGATCAGAGTAAGCCTAGCCTGGGCTATCTCAAAAGCACCATATATTTTTATATAAATAAATAAATGAGGGAAATGGGGCTCAGTTAACAGAATTTGTTCAGAATACAAAAATTATTTGCTGCTGCTCCTAATAGCTGCATACTCAAAGCTAGCAAAATCATGGTTGCTTATGTAATCAGAATGCCCAGCCAGCCTGGAAAAGGGCCAGAAAGGACTACAAACACATCCACCTACACTTTTTCCTTGACACATTTGCAAGCTTTGCCAGATCTAGAAAGATCCTTCAGTTTTTGTTTAAATTACAGAGAATTCACCTAGTAAGGGGCAGGAAGTTTGGTGAAAAATTCCCCTAACATGATAGGACTTGGAACTGAGTTTTGATTAATCTTGTTTTTGTACTGAGAAACTTGGGAGACTGGGCTGTGATTCCACCTGTACCTGGAGATCGTATCAGGATATGAGGAAACATTTCCAGGAATAATTACCCGAGTTACTTGGAACATAAGAAACATATGTGGAGGGGAAAGGTTAGATGTGGCAAGCTAGCTCTCTGGCTTGCCAAACTTTTAACTCATTTCAAAAACTGGGTTTATAGAGGATCTTAATCTTTGAAGCCCAGTTGCCTAAATTTGAATCCTGTCTACGTAATATGCTAAGTGAATTCTGGGCAAGTCACTTGCTATCCCTGTATCTCAGTTCCCTCATCTGTAAAGTGGAGAATGGAATAGAAGGTACCTTATTATGTTCTTGAGAGGATTGAATTAACTGGGCACATAAAAAGTACCTAGAGAAGTGTTTGCAGAAGGAAGGCACACAGCCATTAGGGTTTTGCTTTTTGGTTGGGGGGGGTAGGTGGGTATTTTGCTTTGCCTTTGGTACTGGGATTGAATCCAGGGTCTTGCACATGCTAAGCACACACATATTGAACAATATCCACAGCTCCACATTAGTTGTCATTTTGCCATTTTCAAGTAACCATTACTGTCTGAACAGCTGTGTTAACAGTGCTTGGTCTATCCAAGCTTACGTAACTGTGTACCTCTTGAAAGTCATAAAATACCTCATTTCCAGATGCTTTTGGACTTTTGGGTGCTAGTAATTATTCCTGTGTTTTGGTATCTCTTCTTACCCCTCCCTCTCAATTAAAAACTATTTCCCAGTTAAAATTAATTAAAACTACTTTGGTTCTGAAAATGCCATTACACCTATTGAGATAACTGCTTAATATGTAGGTGATGCATAATGTAAGACATGGTATCAAAGGAATGTGTCAGCATAGATGCCTGAAACAGTAAAAATGGCTTTTAAATCTCATTCATTTACTCAATTCTTTAAAAAGATCCTGCTCACTCTTTCTATTTCCCTTTTCTGCTTTGTAATTAAGTTTTCCTTGTTAGAGAATGAACTCACATCACAGGTAACAAAAATTAGAAACCTAGCTCTAATTTCTAATCTCTTCAGTCAGAAAACAATGTCATCATTAATTCAACTTGGTCAGCTTTGTCGTTATTGTCAAGATCATAGATAAATATGTGGCAATGTGCTAGAAATGGGCATATGTTTGCATGTCCTGAATGCTCTCACCTCTTTGCAGCAATTTGAATGTCTGCTTCTGCTCACTTTGTAGTAAACAACTAGTATAGTATGGGCTGAATATTTGTGTGCACTTAAAATTTGTATGTTGAAGTCCTAACTCCCGATGTGGTGGTATTTGGAGACAAGTCTTTGGAATGTAATTAGGGTTAGACCAGGTCCTGAAGTAGGCGCCACCTGTGTGATGGATTAGTGGCCTTATAAGTAGGGGGAGAGATCTCAAGATCATCAAGGAAAAGCCAGGTGAGGACTCAATGAGAAGGTGACCATCCACAAGCCAGGAACCAAATTGGCTGGCACCTTGATCTTGAACTTCCCAGCCTGTAGAACTGTGAGAGATAAATTTCTGTTATTTAAGCCACTTGGTCTGTGGTATTTTGTTACAGCAGCCAAAGCCAGCTATGACAATGTGCTGTTAGTGTTCCACAAATTCATAAAGGTTCATCAAAAAAAAAAGAATTGTCTTTTAACCGTTAAGACAATTAAAATTCAAGGATAGTCTGGGTCCTGTCCTCCTTGAGATTAACCAGCATACTGTGTGTATAAATCCTACACAGCACATACTGTGTGTATAAATCCTACACATCTTAGAAACAATGACCTCTTTAGGTATGATAAGTAACTGCTGGGAAATCCATTTATTTAATGTCTTCAATTTTAAATTTATATCTTGGGAATTGCTTGGAATTTGGGATCCTCTTCTGTCTCTTTAATTGAAATTAGAGGTATGTTAATGAAGATGTAAACTCATTCATTTGCAGTCTGTAAGTGGTATTAAACATGATTGCCTGGATATTTGATGATACCAAGAAATCACTAAATTTTTAACAAAAATGTTTTGTTATGGGAATGATGCAATCATTAAGTTTTTAAAAACCTTCAAGAAACCATATTTAAATACTTAAAATGATATTAATATCTAGGATTTGTTTTAAAATATTCTGGAATCTGGGCAGGGTGTAAATGTTGGCAATATCAAAGAAGTGAGTAGTTGGGATGATAAATGTGGAAGGTGGATGGTAGACGCATGATGGTTCTTTATATTTTTCTATACTTATGTATATGTTGGAATTTTCTATAATAAGATAGTTTTAAGTTAAATTATTATATTATTAGCATTATGCTTTCATTGTTTAATCTTCCATTGTTCTGTGTGACTCTCTTGCTTGCTAAAATTAATGTATAGATTCTTCAACTTAGGTGTCTTACCAAATATGGAAATTAAAATCTGGACATTAGTACACATTGGACTTCATTTACCATACATTTATTTAGAAGCTACTAAGTGCTTTAACATAGATTGTCTCATTGAATCTCTGCAATTTAGATGTTACCTCAATTTTACAAGTAAGAAAATACTGATTTTAGATAAGTAATATGCAGGCAGAAAATAGTGAAATTATAACTAATTTCCACATGTGGTCTGCCTCCCAAAACTCCTATTCTAGTTCTGCTTCACTGTGCTGCATCTCAGACATGGCTTACTAGCTTTTTCCTGTACTGTTTTCCTTTTACAAGTGAATGCAACTTATATGTGAAATGTGGAAAGTCTTTATACTCTCCTTTCCTGTTAAAGTACGTAGAGGCCAAGTCAACAGTGTACCACACCTTAAGGAAGCCATGGATCAGTGAACTGACAAAATTCTAGACCTAACTCAGCAAGTTTTGAGTCTTCTTCAAAATTCATTTGACCATTATTACATGGATCTGTATCTGTTACACTTCAAGATAATGAACTAGTACTCTTTCATCTCACTTTCAGAACATAAAAGCTCCCAATCACCTCTGTCCTCCTCATCTATTTATATCCCCTCACTTAGAAACCACATCTACACAGCTCAGGAGGTGGAATAAATGCAAAGTAGAAATCTCCCCCAAATAATATTGAGCAGTCAGCCCAGCCATTTAGTCACCACTTTCCCTTTTCCCTTTGCAAGGACACTCCAAGTTTGGAATATAGGGGAGCTTGGGATAACCCTCTGTTCACAAGCTTGTAGCAGTGAAGCTTTAAGAACTATACACACTTGAAAATACTGTGTGTTCAGATCCAGACCATCATAGTAGAAAGTTATTTTTATGCCATTGCTGTAACTTACTAAGAATGCAACTTTTAAAAATGTATGTACCTTAACTTAAAAAAGACCATTGCTAAAAAATAATAATGATCATCTTTTTGCTGGTGGAGGGTCTTTCCACCATGTTGATGGCTGCTGACTGACTGATGTGGTGGTTGCTGAAGATTGGGAAGGTTGTAACAATTTCTGAAAGTAAGACAATATGAAGTTTGCTACAAGATTGAATCTTCCTTTTGTGCAATATTTCTTCATAGCCTGTGATGCTGTGTGATAACATTTTACCCACAGTAGAGATTTCCAAATTGGAGTGAATTCTCTCAAACCCTGGTACTGCTCTACCAAATTTATGTGATACTCTAAGTCCCTTTTCATCATTTCAACCGTGTTCACAGCGTCTTCACCAGAAGTAGCCTCCATCTCAACCAACAACTTACTTTGCTCATCCATTAGAAGCCACTCCCCATGCATTAAAGTTTTATCATAAGATTGCAGCAGTTCGTCATATCTTCAATCTCCATTTCTAATTCTCTTACTATTTTTATCACATCAGTCATTACCTCCTACACTGATGTCTTGGGCCCCTCAAATCCATCCATGAGGATCAGAATTGACATCCTCAAAATTCCTGGTAATGTTGACATTTTGACCTCCTCCCATAAGTCACAGACGTTCTTAATGCCATCTAGAATGGTGGCCCTTTCCAAAAGGTCTTTATTTACTTTGTCTAGCTCTATCAAAGAAATCACTACCTATAGCAGCTTTAGCCTTATGAAATATATTTCTTTTCAATTTTTTTCTTTTGGCAGTACTGGGACTTGAACTCAGGGCCTCACACTTAGGCCCTCTCCCACTTGGGCCACACATACACACCCACATATCCAGCCCTTTTTTGTTTTAGTTATTCTTCAGGTAGGGCCTTGTGTCTTGCCCAGGGCCAGACTGAGATCTTCCTGCCTATAGCCTCCTATACAGCTGGCATGCACCATCACACCTGGCTTACTTGTTGAGATGGTGCTCTCTCTAACTTTTTTGCCCAGGCTGGTCTTGAATGCATTCCCCCCTAACTTCACCTCCCAAGTAGCTAGGACTATAAGTATGAGCCACAACACCTGGCTTGAAATGTATTTCTTAAATAGGACTTGAGAGTTGAAATTGCTCCTTGATCCATGGGCTACAGAATGTATATTGTGATAGCAGGTACAAAAGTTAACATTTGTCTCAGTATACATCTCTGTCAGAGTTTTTGGGTAACCAGGTGTGTTGTCAGTGAATCTTTATTTTGTGTGTGTGGTACTGGGGTTTGAACTCAGGGCCTACACCTTACTCCACCAGCCCTTTTTTAGTGATGGGTTTCTTTGAGATAGAGTTTTGCTAACTGTTTGCCTGAACTGGCTTCAAACCGTGATTCTTCTTATCTCTTCCTCCTGAGGAGCTAGTATTACAGGCATGAGCCACCAGAGCCCAGCCACAGTAATCTTTTTTTCTGAGCAATCTCAACAGTGGGCTTAAATTATTCAATAAATCATGTTGTAAACACATGTACTCTTCTCCAGGCTTTCTTGTTCGAATTATAAAGCACAGGCAGAGAGGTTTTAGTATAATTCTTAAAGCCCTAGGATTTTCAGAATGGTACAAGTAAAGCATTGGTTCCAACTTAAAATCACCAACTGCATTAGCCCCTAACAAGTGAGTCAGCCTGTCCTGGAAACCTTTGAAGGCAGGCATTGACTTCTCTCTAGCTATGAAAACCCTAGGTGATATATTTTTCCATTATAAGACTATTTGGTCAGAAAATCTATGTTTAGTGTAGCCATCTTCATCAGTTGTCTTAACTCAATCTTCTGGATAACTTCTATACCAGCACTTGCTGCTTCACCTTGCACTTTTATGTTATGGAGACAATTTCTTTGCCTCGGCCTCGTTAACTGACCTCCACTATCTCAAACTTTTCTTGGGCAGCTTCTTCACCACTCTTAGCCTTCATATAATTGAAGAGAGTTAGGGCCATGCCCTGCCGTAGGCTTTATTTTAAAGGCATGTTGTGGCTAGTTTGAACTTCTTTCCAGACCACTATTACTTTCTCTTTACTAGCAATAAGACAGTTTGGTTTTCTTATTTTTATATTTTGATCCAGAATGTCCCCCAAAGGCCCAAATATTAAGGGATTGGTGCTGTTGGGAAGTAGTGGAACATTTAAGAGGTAGGGCCTAATAGCCAGTCCTAGGTTCCTAGGGTGTGCTCTCAAAGGGTACTATGAGACACTGGTCTCTTTTCTCTTCCTGGCTGCCATGAGGTAAGCAGGGCGCTCCACCATGTCTTCCTTGCTATGATATGCTCTATTGGCACAGGGCCAAAGCAACAGAAACAGCCATCATGAACTGGAAGCTCTGAAACTGTGAGCCAAAAGACACCTTTCCTTAAGTTAATTTTCTCAGGTGTTTGTCACAGTAATGAAAAACTAACCAAAACAGTTATTCCTGTGTTAACTGGAGTGGCACTTTTATAATTTCTCTCAGTAACTTTCCCTCATTTTTAAACAGATACATAAAAACATAAAAGCTGACGTACTTATGGGGTGCCATGTGATATTTCAATACATGTATAAAGCGTGTGGTGTTTATATCAGATTAAATATCTCTGTTTCCTTAAACACTATTTCTTTATGGTGAAAACATGAATGTCTTTCTTCTTTTTGATACGTGCAGTACATTAGCTATAGTCACCCTTCTGTACAATAGCATGCCAGAACTTCTTACTCCAATCTCACTGTAACTTAGTACTTGTTGATTGACCTCTCCCCTTTCCCTAGCCTCTAGTATCTACCACTGTACTCTACACTTCCATGGAATCAACTTGTTTTGATTACACATACGGGATTATGCAAGTACTTGTCTTTCTGTACCTGACTTATTGCACCTAATATAATGATTTCTAGACCCAGTTGTCACAAATGACAAGATTTCATTCCATTTTATCCTAAATAGTATTCCATGGTGCACATACAGCACATTTCCTACAACCATTCATTGGTTGATGGACACTTAGGTTGTTTCCATTTACAGGCTATTATGAATAGTACCACAATGAATATGAGAATGTAGATGCCTCTTTGACCTACTAATTTCATTTCTTTTGTATATATACACAGAAGTGGAATTTTTGGGTCATATGGTAGTTCCACATGTATAATTGTCTGAGGAACCTCCATACCATTTTCCATAATGGCTGTATATTTCCACCATCAGTATACAAGGGTTCCCTTTTCTGTACATCCTGACCAACATTTCTCTTGTTAATAACCAGTTTTACTGAAGTGAAGTGATGTGGAGTGAGATTTCTCTTGCTCTTGTTAGTACTGAACCTAACTGGCCTAACTGGGGGCAACAGGAGATGCAGAAAGGACAAACAATTGACAAACATGCATAAAGTTGGGGCCAGGTGTGCTGGGCGCTCAAGATGAAGACACACAACAGCCTTGTTGCTTTTTACTTCTCTTTACTCTGCTTCTTTTCTCTATCTTTATTCTTTAAGGCCTTGCTTCTAAAGTCTTTAAAACCTTGCTTCTAAAGTCTTTTTCTGTTCTTTAAAGTCTCTTTCCTTAGACTCTTTGTCCCATGTTTTCTCTTAGCTTTTCTTTAGAATAATCTCTTAAAGTCTTTGCCCCCAGACTTGCACTGTCCCATGTTCTCTTTAGCTTTCTTAAAGTCTCGGTGCTCAGACTTACAGACAAACAACAGCAGCCTCATCTAAAAGCTGCATTAGCATAACTCTTAAATTCTTGGCCCTTAGACTTGCACTGTCCCATGTTTTCTTTAGCTTTTCTTTAGCTTAGCTTTTCTAAAGCCTATGTATGAAGTTCTTGGTGCAGAAAGCTGCTCTGGTGGAGCCACACAGCCAGTGGCAGCAGCAGTGGCAGCCAATTAAAAAACCTTTGTGTCCTCCTTCAGGGAGTCTTTTATATCCAGTGATAAACAAGGAGGTGGAGCAACAGTTCTCTGGGAAGGGGGTGACATTGTAACAAGAGAAACCTGAGTTCCTACTTCTCTGAACATAAACAACTTAGGAAAAGCAGCTGAGCTGCATTCTGCCTCCTCTTCTGCGGCTGGGGCTGTGCCAAACTCAGCCTGTCATTGAGCACTACTGTGCTTATGTCAAATTCTCATAGGCTTCTCATAATCCACTCCCCACAGTGATACCTCACTGGTGTTTGGATGTCCATTTCTCTGTTGATTAGTGAAGTTGAGCATTTTTTCATGTACTTGTTAGCCATCTGTCTTCTTTTGAGAAATGTCTATTTTCTATTTTGCTTTGCTTTTAGTGTCAGGGTCTCACTACTATGTTGCCTAGGCTTGACTTGAATTCCTAGGCTCAGGCAATCCTCCTCCTTCAGCCTCTTGAGTAGCTGGTACCACAGGTGCACACCTGCATGTCTAGCTTATTGCATATCTTTAACCATGGTGTTTTGTTTGTTTCATTTTTGCTATTGAGTTTTTTTAGTTCCCTATATATTTTGGTCACTAATACCTTATCAGAATAATTTGCAGATATTTTCTCCCATTTTGTAGGTTTTGTCTTCATCTATTGACTTTTTTCTCTTGGAACTGGGGATCTAACCCATGTCCTCACACATACAAGGCAAGTGCTCTACAACTGAGCTACACGTAGACCAGAAGCTCTTTTTTATTTTTTTAGATGTAATCCAAATTGTGTATTTTTACTTCTGTTGCCTGTGCTTTGGAGTCCTATACCAAAAATCCTTGCCCTGTCCAATGTCCTGAGGCATTTCCCCCTTTTTTTTTCTACTAGCTTCAGAGTTTGATTAAATTCTTTAATCTATTTCAAGTTGGTTTTTGTAACTTGTAAAAGGTAGAGGTTCAGTTTCATTCTTCTGTATGTAGAGCCCTAGTTTTCCTAGCACCATTTATTGAAAAAACTGTCCTTTCTCCAAATCTTGTTCTTAGCACCTTTGTCAAAAGTCAGTTGACTGACCTGTTTTTCTTAGAATACAAAGTAAGGGCCTTATTTATTAACTATCGGCTCTGCACTGCACCTTGGTGTGCACACTACTGCTATCATTTGTTCTGTCGACTGTGGTTTCCTTACCTTGCTCCTGGTAGTTCATTACAGGCAAGAATGAAATGTAAAGTATTTAAGTACAAAGAAAACCTCTAAATTGGTAATTAAATTGTCTTCCTATGTCTTTATAGTTTGTGGCATTTCTTTTTTTTTGAAGGTGCAGATATATATTTTATTTTACTTTTTTAGTTTGTAACATTTCTTGACCTTGCTGGTTCCTTCATAGATCTATGCAAGATCTAACCATTTGGCTGAGAATTTTAAACATAACTATGGAACCATGAAAATATAATACTGTTACTGTTGGTCTTACTAAAACTGTTTATTTCCTTAAGTATATGACCCACCAGGGTGTGAAATAAATGCAAGAAACTGTTTTGCACACTGTACATCCTTAGTATTTTTACATGTATATGGGAGGGATGCATGTTACTTTACTTTTTACAGACAGCTTAAATAAAGCATTATGTCAATCTGTTAAAAAACAAATCTGTTGGCTGTAGATAATGTGGATTCACTTCTAGGCTCTGTATTCCATCCCATTAGCTATGTGTCTGTTTTTATGCCAAAACTTTGCTGTTTTGATCCTTTTGTTTATTTATTTTTGTTTGTTCTTTTGATTCACATCATTGTAGTAGATTTTGAAGCCAGGTAGTGTAATGCCTCCTGCTTTGTTCTTTTTGCTCAAGATGGATTAGGCTATTCTGGGTTTTTGTTTTGATTTGTTTTTTTGTTTTTGTTTTTGTTTTTTTTTTGGTTGCATACAAATTTTAGGGTTGTGTCTTCCAGTTCTGTGAAGAATGTTGGTATTTTGAAAGGGTTTGCATTGAATCTAAAGATTGCTTTGGGTATTATGGACATTTTAATAATAGTGATTTTACCAATCCATGCACACAAATGTCTTTCCTTTTGTGTGTGTCCTCTTAAACTTCTTTATCAGTGTTTTATAGTTTTCATTATAAAGCTTTTTCACGTTTTTGATTAGATGTATTCCTAGGGGGATTTCTTTATGTATATCTTTTTGGTAGCTGTTATAAAAATGATTCCTTTCTTGATTTCTAGTTCAGAGAATCTCCTATTGGCATATAAGAAAGTTATTGATTTCTATATATTGATATCCTAAACCTTTGCTGAATTTATTTATTAGTCTCATAGTTTTTTGGTGGAGTCTTTGGCCTTCTTGTATAAAAGATTATCTGCAAACAGTAACAATTTGACATTTTTTCAGTTTGTATTCCCTTTATTTTTTTTTCTTGCTTGATTGCTGTGGCTTAGACTAACAACTCCAGAATCTTCTGTGAGACTCTACACAAGCTCTTAGCTCTGAACTCCTATAAAAATCAAAAGGACAAGTTATGTGTTTCCTGGTGGAACAGGCACAAGGTAAGAATTCCTATTCCAGTAGGATCAATAGAATAGCAAGAAGGATCACACCAAAGCAAAACCGAAACCTAGCAAGACAAACATTAAATCTTACAGCTCCATGTCCTATATCTAGGCACACTTTGGCAGAATAAGAGTTCATAAGGACTTGGTAGTCCTACCCTTAAGGCCTTGCTGGTTGCAGTCCACATGGCCACTCGGGCCAGCTTCATACACCTAAAGCTTCCTTTGAGCAGGTGTTCAATGTTCCTGCCATCTCTTTCTTCCTAAGTTCTCTATTTTAGCTTCCCCATAATTCCCTCAGCTCCACGCATCACCCTGACAAGAACTGCTTGCAGGGACTCCAACCCTGTCACACATGCCTGGCCTCTTACCCTTTTCCCATGAAATCTCAGTGGTAGCATCCACGATCCTATAACTCTTGCATTCCACATTCTGGCAAAACAGCATCACATGGATTATACCAAGGTCTGCAGCAGCCATAAGCTATACCTGGCTCATGTGAACCTTTGGAGGATAGTTAAGATCCAAAATTCAGCATTTTCTTTTCAATATTTTGTAAGAACAAGAAGTGTTGTTGTTAGTTCTTCTTTAAATGTTTTGTACCACTGGTAGTAAAGCCATCTGGTCCTGGTTATGTTTTTTCTCTGATGACTTATTATTCAATCTCACCACTCATTATTGGTCTGTGAAGGTTTTCTGTTCATGGTTTGAAATATTTCCAAGAATTTGTGCATTTTTTGCAGGTTATCAAATTTGTTGGTGTATAGATTTTTTTGGGGGGGTGGTACTGGAGCTTGAACTCAGTACTCAAGGGCCTCCCACTGATATGCAAGCACCCTACCACTTGAACCACACTGCCAGCCCTTTTTTATTTGAGTATTTTCAAGGTAGAGTCTCATGAATGATTTGCACAGGCTGGCTTCAAACCAAGATCCTCCTGGACTTTCTAGTCTTTTTTTTGGCGATAGTGGGGTTTAAACTCAGGGCCTACATCTTAAGCCACTCCACCAGCCCTATTTTTATGGTGGGTTTTTGTAGTTTTGGTTTTGTTTTTTTTTTTTAGATAGGGTCTCAAAAACTATTTGCCCGGGCTTGGGGAACCACCATCCTCCTAATCTCTGTCTCCTGACTAGCTGGGATTACAGGCACGAGCCACCGGCCCTCAGCTCAGCTAGATATTCTTTTTTTTTTCTTTTATTCATATGTGCATACAATGTTTGGGTCATTTCTACCCCTTTCTCCCTGCCCTCTCCCTCTACCCCCTACCCCCTTGCCACCAGACAGAAACTATTTTGCCCTTATCTCTAATTTTGTTGAAGAGAGAGTATAAGCAATAATAGAAAGGACCAAGGGTTTTTGCTAGTTGAGATAAGGATAGCTATACAGGGAGTTTACTCGCATTGCTTTCCTGTACATATGTGTTATATTCAGCTAGATATAATAGCTGAATAGTCTCTGTTGATCCCTTGTGTTTCTGTGTTGTCAGCTGTAATATCTTCCCTTTCATCTCTGATTTTGAATCATCTCTAAATTTAGGTAAGAGCTCATCAACTTTGTTTAAATATTTTTAAAGAAGTAACTCTTTATTTTGTATTTTTTTATTCTCTGTATCACTTATTCCTACTCTGATCTTTATTATTTCTTTCCTTCTACTAGTTTTGGATTTGGTTTGTCCTTGAAAACCAGAAATAGGTTGTTTGGGGTTTTTTTTTTATATAGCCATTAATTGCTATAATCTTCCCTCTTAATATTCCTTTTGCTATATCCTGTGGGTGTTGGTGTGTTGTGATTCCATTTTCACCATTTCAAGAAATGCTTTTTCTTCTCTATTTCTTCCTTGATCCATTGATTGTTCAAATGTAAGTTATTTAATTTCCATGTATTTGTAGTTTCCAAAGTTTTTCTTGTTATTGATTTCTAGTTTTACTGCATTGTGGGTAGAAAAGATACTCAATACAATTTCAGGTTTTTTGTTTGTGGCTATCAAATGATACATCCTAGGGAATGCTCCATGTGCTTTTAATAACGTGTGCGCTGAACTGGGCACTGGTGGCTCATGCCTGTAATCCTAGCTACTGAGGAGGCAGAAATAAGGAGGATCGTGGTTCAAAGCCAACTCAGGCAAAATAGTTCACAAGACCCTCTCTCAAAAAACCCATCACAAAAAAAGGACTGTTGGAGTGGTTCAAGGTATAGGCTCTGAATTGAAATCCCCAGTCCCACAAAAAAAATGTGTGGGCTGGAGAATGTAACACAGTGGTGGAGTGCTTGCCGAGCATGCATGAGTCCCTGGGTTCAATCCCCAGCACTGCAAGACAAGAAGAATTTGTATTCCTAAGACGTTGGGTAGAATGTTCTGTACATATCTGTTAGTCTCATTTGATCAAAGATACAATTGAACTCTGCTATTTCCTCACTGATTTTCTATCTGAATGATGCATCCATTGATGAAAGTGGGATGGAAAAGTCCCCTACTATTGCTGTATTAGAGTCTATCTCTCCCTTTAGGGCTATTAAAATTTGCTTTTTATATTTGGGTGGTCCAATCTTTTATATATATATACGTATATATGTGTGTGGGTGTATATATATATTATGTGTGTGGAGATACATACTTCCTCTTGCTGAATTGACTGTTATATAATGACCTTCCTTGGGTCTTTTTTTTTTTTACTACTTTTGATTTAAAATATTTTTATCTAATATAAGTGCAGCTATTCCAGCTTTCTTTGATACTGCATTTGCATAGAATATCTTACACCATTCCTTCACTTTCAGTGTATATATAGAGAATTGAAGTGAATTTCTTGTAAGCAGCATAGATTTGGATTTTGTTTTTAACCACTATGTCTTTTAGTTGGATAATTTAATCCATTTACACTAAGGTAATTACTGATGGATAAGGTCTTACTACAGTCGTTTTATAATTTGTTTCTAGTTTTGCTGTAGTTCCTTTCTTTCTCTCTTCTATAGTCTTCCTTTGTGGTTAAGTGATTTACTCTAGTAGTGTGCTTTGATTCCTTGCTTTTTATTTTTGGTTTGTCTATTACAGGTATTTTGCATTTTGATTACCATGAGGTTTACAAAAATATTTTTATTTTAACAAGCTATTTTGAAATGATAACATCATAATATCATTGTGAAGATAAGGAAAAGGGGAAGAGAAAAACTACACTTGCACTCCATTACTCAATACATTTTGAGAGTTTTTTTCATGATTAATAAAGTAGTTTAATGTTATTTGTTTCTTTGCTACAAAGCTGTTGCTTCACTGTGTAAAGATAACACCTGCAAATGCAGTCTACTGTAAAGTTAAGATAGTATTGTTCTTCATCTGACACTGTATAAGAAACACTTTCCCCCACTCCTTTTGTTCTTCATCTGACACTGTATAAGAAACACTTTCCCCCACTCCCAGTTATTTCCAATGAGAAGACCATAGGGAGAGATAAGAGCAAGTTACAATATCCTGGAGCCTAGTTGAAAAATCCTTAAGGTATTACAAAAAAAGATGCCTGATGTGTTTATCTGCAATCATTAGGAAGGGAAGAGTGTTTTCTTCAGTAGTAGTGTTGAGAACAGTTTCTTTTCCATCAATGCTACTAAATGTCATTATTGTAAGTCTTCTATCCACCACCAACTTCAGACAACTATGCTGGAGAAAGCTACTTCTCACAAGTTTATGTTGGGTGCCTTTTACTCCTCAATATATTTTACGTGTTTTTCATACACTTCTTCACTCATTAGTTCATCTACTTCTGAGGGGTTACTAAGTGTCATCTTTATCTGTCAGCCATCTTCATAACAAGATTTGTTGACAAGCCCTGGATTTTCTGCAAGTGCTTCCTTCATTTCAGTTACTTGTGATAGAGGAGAATACAATTCACTGGCAGCTTTCACACTTTCCAAAGCACCAAGCTCATGTTGCTTTTTCAACATCTCCCAAAGCTTCCTGTGCAAAATTGCTGATTCCCACCATTCCAATACCATTTTCTGTTGTCATCCATTCATGTTTCTCCGTGAGTTTGCACACAGAGAGCAAAGCAGGTCCAGTGCCCAGCACCTGGACAGTACTTATGCTCAGCCACCAGGGCAACAGGCAGCACACAGCAGGTGCTCAGAGTGTGCAGAGTGGGCAGGAGGGTCCCATTTTGAGTTTGTGGTGACCCATTTTGCATCGTTCTACATTGCTTGTCTCTTAACATGTTAATGTAATTATTTTTAATTCTTTTTTGTCTTCATATAAGTGAAGAAATGTCTTCATATGAATGGTTTATGTACCATGTTTACAGTATTACATCATTCCCTTTGGGGGGGTTCATTTTGCTTTTTGTTTATTTTGTTTGTTTTTTGGTGCCCCTGTCCAGGCTTTGTACTTGTGAGGCAGGCACTCTACCACTTGAGCTCTTATTTTGGTTTATTTTTTTTCGAGAATTGCTTTTTTTTTTTTGGCGGTACTGGCTTCACACTTGCTAGGCACTCTACCATTTGAGCCACTCTGCCAGCCTTTGTTTTGATTTTGAGAAACAGTCTTGCTACCTTTGCCCGGGGTGATCTTGAACTCATAATCCTCCTGCCTCCACCTTCTAAGTAACAGAGAGTACATTCATTCACTTCCACACGTGGCTAAACCTCTATTCTTTACATATTACCCGGTCTGTGGTACTCAGTTATAGCAACAGAAAACAGATTAAAGCACTTTCTTAGGCATTCTTCTTGGGGTAGGGCATAAGTAATTGGTGACATGTGCTTTGCTTCTCACATATAGGTGTTAGTTATACATGACTACTGACCATCAAACTTTGGCCTACCTACCACTAATTCCCTTCCCTTTCTATCTTAACTCTGCAATAGGATCACTCTAGTTTTTCAGGGTCCTTTCAGGAGAGTCTGCCCTTTCCCCCGTCTCCTGATGCTCTTTTTGACAGCATCAGGACCATTCCAGAGTGTCATTGTCTTGAAGGCAAGTCTTCAAGTCTGGGGTTTGAATTCAGGGCCTCACATTTGCTAGGCAGGCACTATTATCGCTTGAGCCACTCCACCAGCCCAAGGCAAGAGTCATTTGTCTCCTTGTATTCCTCACACCTGCTTCAGTGCCCTGCATACAGTTGTCTTATGATTTAAATTGTGTCCCCTCCAATGTGGTTCACATTAGAATGAGTTCATTTGAGTTCTCATCTGTTTTAATGTCTCTAATTCCCAGCTGTATATCCCATAGCCATCACTGCCATCTTTTCTCTAACCCTTCTGGAAACATCCCCTAACCCTAGCTCCATTGGGAAGCAGATGTTTCGCTGGTGCTTAAAATAAAACAGCAAATTGATTTGTGTTCTCCAAAGTTTTTCCTAATAACAAACTTGACCTTTTGTCCTGGCTGGTTATGCTGACCCCAGGTTCAAAGTTTTCTCCAGTTGTTTGTCTAGAAACCTGAGTGTGTTGTGTGATGGAGTAAAAAGAGCTTGTGATGAAGTAGAAAGACAGTCATACATGTCTGCTTTCAAGTCCTGGTTCTGTCACCAGCTCAATGATACAGGATAATCCACTGAAGAACTCTGAGCCTTGTTTTCCTTATTTGTAAATTTAGAATATAATGCTTACCTCAAAGTGTTGTGAGGAGTTAGAGATATTGCATATGAAAATCCTTGGAATTAAGAAGCAGCTCTACACACATTCTTCTTTGCCACAAATGATTTATGAATTGATTTATGAAATGAACAACTTTCCCAAGCAGCAATACTTACCTTATTCATAGAAACTTGTATTCCCAGTTTCTAAATACTGTGCAAACGAGGTCTCTTAGTACTTGCCTTGGCCTGTCTCTAGCACTTTAGCTTTGGAACATCATGCTCTTGAGGTGTGGCAGTACATGCTAATCAAAGGCCATGACTAGGTGTGCCAATGATATAGGGAATGTATATAAGGATCCACTCCTCTTACCATTTCCACAAGGCCCTCAGATGACAAGGTAAAGTCTTACATAGCTTTTTTTTTTGGTGGCACTGGGGTTTGAACTCAGCCTCACACTTGCTAAGCAGGGACACTACCACTTGAGCCACTCCACCAGCTTACCAAGCTTTTTTAATGATCTCCTAGTTGCACTCTTTGCTTCTAGTGTGGCCTCATTTAACAAATCCTGTATAAAACTGTGAGATTAACCTTAATTCAAAGTTCTAACTTCATCATGTCCTACTTTGAACATCTCTAATGTTTTCACCCATATTGTGTTACAGTTTGGATATGGTTTGAGTGTGTCCTCCAAGAGTTCATGTGCTGGAAACTTGGTACCAAGTGCGGCAATGTTAAGAGTTACTAGAACCTCTAAGAGGTGGGTCCAGTGGAAGATAATTAGGTCATTGGGAGCACTGCCCTCAGAAGGGATTGCTGTACCTCTTGCAGGACCCTGGTTCGTTCCCAAGATAGTAGGTTGTTAGGAGGAAAGGCTAGGCTTGCACTTAGTCCCTTCTGTGTGCAACTGTTTTCATTCTCATTTTTCTGCCATATTGTAACGTGAACAAGGAGGCCCTCACCACAAGCCAAAGGTGAGGCTGCCTAATTTTGTACTTTTGGTCTCCAAAATTGAGATAGATAAGCCTCTTTTCTTTATAAAAGATATTTTATAAAGAATAGATATTTTGTTATAGGAACCGAAAATACACTAATACACTATCCATTACATAATGGATATATATGTATTATATATTTATACAAATAACATAGTAGAAAGCAATATGACATGCGATTTATAGAGAAAATGCTATGACAATTTAGGACCAGTTTTTTGTTTGTTTTTTTGACAGTACTGGGGTTTGAACTCAGGGCCTCATGTTTGCTAGGCAGGCACTCTCTACCTCTTGAGCTACTCTGCTGACCAGAATTTTTTTTTTTTGCTATGACAATATAATACGAGAAAATGAATTCCAATTAGAGGAGATCAAAACTGGGTTTACCCATTAAGTTACTAGAGATGTATTATAGATATCCCTGTGCAAAGTATTATACTAGATACCAGAGATGCAAAGATTAAAGTTATTTTATACTTACTTTTGAGAAGCTAAGAATTAATAGGAGAGACAGTCACAAAATGTTTGTAATACAGTTGATAGACATTGTGTCATAATGGTATGTCCAATGTGCTTTGGAAACAGAAAGAGTGATTAACAGCTTATATCCACATAAGGAAGTAATGACGTTTGAGTTGGGTCTTGAAGTATAAGGAAGAGTTTACCAGATATAGGAGTTGATTACACATTAAGAAGTCAACCTTTTACCTTGCAAATCTTGAAGAGTGTAGAAATTCAGAGGTGAGAAGAAGCTGGGAAAGAGACAACTGCATAACGAAGAAAGGAAATTTAAGAGAAAGCATGAGGAGCTGTGTGCCAGTGGCTCACGCCTGAAATCCTAGCTACTCAGGAGGCAGAGATCAGGAGGACTGCAGTTCGAAACCAGTCCGGGCAAATAGTTCACGAGAACTTATCTCAAAAAAAGTCCAACACAAA
Organism: Castor canadensis; assembly: GCF_047511655.1. Classification (NCBI taxonomy): domain Eukaryota; kingdom Metazoa; phylum Chordata; class Mammalia; order Rodentia; family Castoridae; genus Castor; species Castor canadensis. The sequence continues at coordinate 140,096,223 of NC_133387.1, forward strand.
AATAGGGCTGGTGGAGTGGCTCAAGGTGAAGGCCCTGAGTTCAAGCCCCAGTTCACAAAAAAAAAAAAAGCATGAGGTGAAGTAGTTCTTACTGTAGGATAGGTGAGTACAAAGGATTAGTAAATTGGATTCAGTTTATACTGGAACTGAATATGGGGAAAAACCATTAGAGATTTTCAAAGTAGGACATAATGAAGTTAGAACTTTCTTTGAATTAAGAAGATTAGTCTCAGACAGGTGCCAGTGGCTCACACCTGTCATCCTAGCTACTTGAGAGGCTGGGATCAGGAGGATCAAGGTTCAAGATTGCTGGGGCAAACAGTTCATGAGACCCCATCTCAAAAACAACCAGAGAAAAATGAACTGGAGGTATGGTTCAGGCAGTAGAGCACTTGCTTTGCAAGGGCAAAGCTCCAAGTTCAAACCCTAGTGCCACCAAGAAAAGAAAAAAAAAAAGATTACTCACAGTTTTGTACAGGATTTTTTGGATGGGACACACTAGAAGCAAGGAGGACAATTAGGAGACCACTAAAATAGCTAGGTAAGAGGTAATGAGTTCTTATAGGAAGACAGGAGGAATTGGAAGAGAGAGGCCAAATGGCAGAGGTGTTAGAAGCGTGAATGTATTGTTACCGACGATGTGAGTATCTGAAAGAACTACACTATTAGCAGAGAGAAGGTGTGAATGGTGTGAAAATTCAGTTTGGGCACACTAATTTTGAAAATCATTACAAGCAGTTTCTAAAGCTTGGGAGAAGCTGGGCCGCATGGTTGAGGAGAAATGGGAAATGAGAAAGCAGAGACACAAAAGAAACCACTCTTCATGAGTTTTGGCTGGTGGCGTGGCTCAAGTGGTAGCATGCCTGCCTGCAAGTGCAAAGCAACTGGTTTATAGGTTGAAAGGGAAAATTTGTTGAGTCGATTTAAGAACTTGAAGGTGAAAGAGGAGGAGATAAACGATGGAGAAAGTTCATAGTCTCAGAGGTTATTAATTGAGGGGTTTGCCTTGGAAAAATGAAATATTTCTGTGATAGGAACTTAAACTCAGATTTTAGTTCACATGATTTCATACATACACCCTCTTTTTTAGGCAATTAAATCACTAAACCAATTTTGACTGGCTTGCAATGTGGCCTACTTAGTAAGGGACACTTAGGTGAAGTAGAGTGGGAGTTGTGTAATTACTTTCCTTAGTATTCCAGCTATAGAGAACTTCTTGTTCAACTACTTCAGATGTCATATCACAACACTGTACTGGCTCTTCAAAAATAGTTTTTAATACGAATAGATACTGATTTTTACAACTTCCCAACTCTGACATTTTAGGAGTCACAAATAAAACAATAAAGCCTTTGAAAGAAAATGGAAGAGAATGGCTTTACAACATTAGAAGAGGCAAAGATTTCTTAAATAGGACATACACACACACAAACATAAAAGGGAAAAATGTAATAATTGAAACTACTAAACAATTACAAATCTTTGTTCACCTAAAGATACCAATAAGTTAGTTAAAAGGCAAGTTACAGAGTGAAAGAAAATATATTAATATATAAATAAAAAATTGATGCCCAGACTGTATAAAGAACTGTAAATTATTAAGAAAAAGCTTGGCAAGGCATGGTGGCATATGTCTGTAATCCCAGCATTTAGGAGGCTGCGACAGGAGGATTTTGAATTTGAGACCAGTCTGGGTTACATAGTGAGACTGTCTCAAAAAAAAAAAAAAAAAAAAAACAGTACTTCCCTCCCCCCCCAAAAAAAATGCTTGATCATAAAATCAGTAAAGGACCAATAAACATCGTTAAACGTACCTAATTTCTTTATCAAAGAAGTATACATTACAACCTAATGAGATATCACTACATAACCATCAAAATGGCTAAAATAAAAAGAACAGAAAATATCAAGTGTTGACAAGGATTTAAAGAAACTAGAACTCTCATATATATAATTGGTGGAAGTATAAATTGCTATAACTGCCTTAGAAGACTAGTAGTATGTACTAAAGCTGAGCAAATGCAGTCTACAACCTAGCAACTCCAATCTTAGGTATATACTAACATATGGATTCTATCCAAACGTCCAACAGTAAAATGGAAAAATAAATTTTGATATAATTATACAATGTATTGCTCCTCTACAAGAATTACTGAACCGTAACCACATGTACCAATAATGGATGAATTACACAACTTGATGAAGACATCAGAGACAAAAGAGCTAATATTGTATGATTTCACTTATGTAAAGTTAAAAAAAACAAGCAAAGATCATCTATTCTACTATAAAAGAGGGTAGTGGTTCCCCTCAGTGTATGGGGATGTGGAGGGGTTGCAGTGTAGCAACTACAAGGAAACCCAAGAGAGAGTTCTGGTATATTGGGTAATGTAATCTTTCTTGATCTGATAGTTACATAGGTGCATTCAGTTTGTGAAAATTCATTTGAAATGTACACTTAAAATTTTTGCACTCTTATGTATATATGTTTTATTTCAGGACTCTTTTTCTTTCTTTGTTTCTCATGGTTCTGGGTTTTTTAACACAAGGCCTTGCACTTGGTAGGCAAGTGCTCTACCACTTGAGCTATGCCTCCAAGCAGGATTTTTTTTTTTTTTTTGGCAGTACTGGGGCTTGAACTCAGGACTTCATGATTATTAGGCAGGTGCTTCATCACTTGAGCCCTGCCTCTAGCACTTTTTTGCTCTGGTTATTTTGGAGATAGGGTCTTGCTTTTTGCTCAGGTCAACTTCCTACCATTGCTGGGATGACAGGCACACATCACCACACCCAGCCCAGCTATTGGTTGAGATGCAGCTCTCAAAAACTTTTTCCCCTGGGCTGGCTGGAACCACCATGTTCTGGAACTCAGTCTCCCAAATAGCGAGGATTGCGGGTGTGAACCACGGCACCCAGCTTATCAACCAGTATTTTTAAAGTGGGTTCTCAAGTGTGTCTCATCATGTGTGTAAATCAACATTGAAATTCTAACTTATCATTTTCTCTGATTTATCTATTTAAATTATGTGTGCTTCTCATTTGTTTCTTCTAAGCTCTAACTGCTCAGTTCTCCACATCTTGAAATGTTTTAATGGTTTTCACACAACAGACTATTACACCAAGTCCTGTTCTTTGTGGTCCCTGCAGTTGTTATATAACACAGCTTGTCTCCCTTAAAGTCAACAATACTAATGAAATAGCTTAACTACTAAATGAATAATAACATCCATTTAATTTTGAATCCAGTCATCAGGAAAGTCTGACGCTACAACTGTGAATGTTCTACAGACATGGTCAATGCCTTGGTGGCTCTGTTGGCACATCCTATTCTCTGGTCTCCCAACTTCAAGAGAAAATAATGATACCGCGGAAGGGGATGGAAATCAAAAATTCTTTTTATGGGAGGAGTAACTTCCTTACTCATAAATTATTCACTATTTAGGAGAAACAATTATACAAAAATACCTTCAGTACAGACCCTGGATGATACAGAGGGGAAACCAAATGAGCTTTTTTAAAGTAAAAATAAGCTTAATATCATAGATCCCTTTTCATTTTTGTTTCAAGGCTCAGGCTTGAATTTATGATCCTCCTGCCTCAGCCTTGCTGTGATTATAGGTAAGTGCCACCATGGGCCTGGCAGTTACAGAGTTTTTAATTTTAAAAATGATACATTGCTGTTTCCCAGAATGTACAAATCTGATTGGAAATGCATTTCACCCAAAATGTGATTTGGAGAGAAATAACATTTTAAATAATGTTCCATTTCTAATCCAAGAACATGATGTGTCTTTGCATTTATTCTACTGTGGTTTTTGTAAAGTTTTGAATATTGCTGCTTTTGGCTCTGCCTATTTCTTATTAGGTTAATTAATTTCTAAGTAAACTACAAGTGGACTTTGAGATTCCTGGGATTTAGTACTCCCAAAGAATCCCAAGTGGGAGGAAGTGGATCCTTTTTGTTTTTAAATTATGCATTTCCTCATACAATTCAGGAAAGAACACATTCTTCCAACTCATATTGTGTCAGATAAATCCATTTAAGAATTTACTAGGGCAAGAAGAAAAGGAATACAGGGGTGTGTTTCATCATTTCATTGTGTGGTGGAAATGTTAATATGTATCACTAACCAGTTTTCCTGTTATTATTAGTCCTCTGTACTGCTGCCATTAGGCCAGGAAACAGGGGTCTTTGCCGTAGCCTCTGGTATGGAAGACCTCATATGATCACAATCACACACACATACTCTTTGTTTTGTTGGTTTTGTTTTGTTTTTGAGACAGATTCTTGCTATCTAATCTAGGCTGGCCTCAAATCCTCCTGCCTCAGCCTCCAAAGTGCTGGGATTGCAGTGTGCACCACCACTCCTGCCTTAACATAATTCTTAACCAAGAGTGCCTCTGACACACAGGTGCTAATAAAACCCTAAACAACCACTCCCATGATTAATTTCTGTCTCCATTGTTTGCTCTCTCTTTGAAACAAAAGTTAAAGTTCAATTTAAGATTCTTTATACTCTTGAAAATTGAGGGCCCTGACGAGAAAGGAAACAAATCAGAGACTAGAAGAAAATACTTGTAAAATCCGTATCTGATACAGAACTGTTTTCCAAAATATACAAAGAGCTATAAGAATTCTACATTTAAAAAAACCCACAGGACTGGTGGTGGCTCAAGTGGCAGAGCACCTGCTTATCAAGTGTGAGGCCTGAAGTTCAACACCCAGTACCACCAAAAATAAATAAATAAATAATCAAACAAATAAATAAAAATCCTGATAAAAAATAAGCCAAACAGCTGAACAGATACCTTGCTGCAGAAGATATAAAAATGACAAGGAAGCATACAAAAGGTGCTACACATCATATGCTGTGATGGTTAATCTTGGTTGCCAACTGGACCAAGTTGAGAGATGCCTAGAAAATTGGTAAAGCACTTCTTCTGTGTGTGTGTGTGGGTGGGTGGGTGGGTGTGTTTCTGTGTATTATAACTTGCATTTTGACTTTCGTTACTTTTTTTTTTTTTGGTGGGACTGAAATTTTGAACTCAGGGCTTCATACTTGCAAAGCAGGTGCTCTACTGCTTGAGTCACACCTCTAGTCCATTTTGCTCTGGTTATTTTGGAGATGGGGGCGGAGAGGGTGTCTCATGGACTATGATCTGAGCCTCCCAAGTAGGTAAGATTACAGGCACATCTTTGTTATTTCTAAGTTTTGGCAATTATGAGTAAATCTCATAAACGTGTGTGCAGGCTTTTATGTGAACATTGACCTTTTTTTGGCAGCACTGGGGTTTTAATTTGAACTCAAGGGCCTCATGATTGCCAGGCAGGCGCTCTTACTGCTTGAGCCACTCTGCCAGCCCTTGACTTTTGATTTTAATAATTTTATATATTCTTGAGCTGGCTATACTGGCACATACCTATAATTCTGGCACTTAGGAGGTGAAAAAAGGAAGATTGCAAGCTCAAGCAACACACCCTATCTCAAAAAAATAAAACTATTAATAATAATCTCTTAAAGTATTATTTATTTTTGAGGAAATATACTTAAATTCTATGCACTGTGTCTACAATTGTATCCTAGTTTTATTTTCTAAATTCATGATTCAAGAAAACAAATTACAGTTTTGTAAAAACATCTTGATTATAACAGTGTAATTAATGAATATGCTAAAATTAAGAAAATAGTGAAGTAAATATAATTTTTAATTATATAGGTCTTCATTTTTATACTAATTCAGATATTACTGGACTACCAATCAAACACCCAGACGTGCATAATTATAATTAAATTCACTTAGTCCTTAATATTTTTGCTATCTTCAGTTGTATAAACACCAGGCTTAACACTTTTTTGTCAGTTTTTTATTATGAAAGTGTATTTTTGTGAACACAGTAGGATAGAACATATTTTTTAAACTGCTACCTTATAACTTTTAAATATTTACAAATATGGTGTATAGTGTCCATTTGTCTTGGGCTCTCAAAATATTAAGGTAGGTCTGCTCCCCTAGTCTACACCTGGCCTTAATCCAAACACTGAACCTGTGTGTATATTGGCCCAATCATGCTGTATGGGTGGAATGTCTGGCAGGCAGGGAAGGAAGGAAAGAGAAATCAACTTTGGGACCCTAAAAGCAAATGCTATCTTGTAATAAGGCTTTTTCCCTTTGGTCACCAGCCTATACCTTTTATTTAAAATTTAGAAGCCCCAAATTATGTACAAGATTATACCCAGCTAAGTCATATAAAAGGAAAGTTGCTGGCCCTCAGTTTAAGGGTGGCCAGGTGTAGCAGGGTATTTCCTTTTATCCATGTAGAGGCTAAGCCAACTAGGGTTAGTTGCCATAATCACGGGGATTGGATTCCCTCCAATTCCCACAGAACCCACTGGCGGTCAATCTACTCCCCTTCTGCCTACCCTTGGCACTTTACCAAGTGTAAAAAAATGAGAGCTGTTGTTAGCTTACCCCTCCTTGAACAGAAGACATCCCCCTTCCCCCTCACTGAGTCTAGGATTAGCAGGGAGAGGCATTAAAATCTGAATTATCTGATTTTAAGTTCCCTGATTAGAATATCTCCACTGTCAAATTTAGATAATCTGTTCATCAAACTGAAACAATGACCCCATATTATTCCATGTCACTCCAGATTTCTCCAGTGTTTGGCCAGGGCTCTGCTGGTATCCATCATTGCTGTTATCATTGTACACTCAAAAGAATGAATCTTCAGAGATGTTTGACACCAGAATCATCAGAGGGGAAGGATGGGGTTGAAACCACCATTCAAAGAGGCAAATTCTGCACCCATATGGCATGAATTTACAAACTGAAACCATCTTTAACCAGTTCTGGATGTTTGTCTCCATTAGGAAGGCTTAAAATGAATGTCTCCCCACCAAGTAGACCTTGCTCCATTCCTCTACTTCCTCCTGAAGGAGTAAAAACAACACACGCCCATGTAATCTTGTGACTTGGAGTTGCAACCATAAATTAATGGTGGTAATAGAGAGGGCAACAGAGGAAAAAATGATAGAATAAAATAAACAATGTGGGCTATTTAGAGTCCTTTGAGAATATGAAATCTTTTTCAGTTTTGTTATCTCTGTACACAAAAATAGCAGGTTGAACCATATAAAATATAATTTCAATGGGTCAGAACAAATACTGGCTATTTCATAGGGCTCTTTTCTCAAAATATTCAGTGCTAATAAATAAGCATAACTCTTTAAATGTTGTCATAATAAATGCCTTTTCATAAGTGCTTTCAACTATAGTTTGAATGTTTGTGTCCCTCCAAAATTAATATGAAACAATTAGGTGAACTTTCTAGGAGGTTTTGACTGAATTCCTGCACCAGGCCAACAGACCAAATCAAAATGGAATTGCTCATTGGAGTTCAACATCACTAAGATGAAAGTTGTTTATCTAACCTCACAAAAAAATCACAAGAGACAGAGATAATATGCAAATCCCCAAATAAGCCATTTTGGGCAGCATGATAAGAAAGTCCCTTCTGTGTCAACCCCTGCAAAAATGTATCCTGAAGTAACTTGATGTTAATCAGTCAGCTTGTTGTTCATTGTTTCCTCAGTCCCACCTTACAAAACCCACACTATTGTCCGGTGAGAACTCTCGTGCTGTTTTATAGAATTAAGGCTGCCCCAATTCATAACTCATGAGGAAAAGTCAGTTAGATCTATATCTAAATTTGTAATACAGTCATCCCTCACCATCTACAAGGACTAGTTCCAAGACATCCCAGTATTCCAAAATCTGTGGATGTCACATCCCTTATATAAAATGGTGTTGTATTTGCATATAACCTCTAGATTACTTAAAATACTCTGATAGTTAATCTTGATTGTCAATATAATTGGATTGACAGCACTAGGAGATTGGACATACCTCCGCATATGTCCATGAAGGCATTTCCAGAGATCAGGTGGCTCTGACCTAATCAATGGTTTAATCAAAATTTGAATAGACTATTGGGAGATGATGGAACTGTGGAAGGTGAGGTCTAATTGCAGGAAGTGGGTCCTTTGGGGAGGTGCCTTTGAAGGGTGTATCTTGGCCTTGGCCCCTTCTTGTTACTTCTCCCTGCTTCCTGGCCACCATGAGGTGAGGAGCTTTCCTCCACCATGCCCTTCCGCCATGATGCTCTGTCTTATCACAGGCCCAGAACCATAGAACCAGCTGACTGAAACCAGGAGCTAAATAAATCTTTCCTCAAGTTGTTTTCCTCAGGTCATTTGTCACAGCAACCAAAAACTAACACAAATACCTAATGCAATTTAAATGCTATATAAATAAATCATTTTGCTGTATTGTTTAGGAAATTATGACAAAAAAATCCATTTAGTACAGACACAATTGTTTTTAATATTTTTAACATGCAGTTGGTTGAATCCATAGATAAAGAAACCACAGATATGAAGGGCCTACTGCAATTTTGCCTTTGACAAAACATAATCTCAATGCAATAGAAGGGCCCTTTAGGTGATTATTAGCTTGTGAGGGCTCCTCCCTCATAAGTGAAATTAAGGCCTTTATAAAAGAGGCTTCACAGAGCCAGGTGCTGGTGGCTCACACCTATAATCCTAGCTACTCGAGGCAGAGATCAGGAGAATCGTGGCTCAAAGTCAGCCCGCACAAATAGTTTGTGAGACTCTATCTCGAAAAAAATCCATCACAAAAAAAAAAAAAGGGCTGGTGGAGTGGCTTAAAGTGTAGACCCTGAGTTCAAGCCCCTCTTTCACAAAATAAATAAATAAATAATAAAAGAGGCTTCACACAGTGTGCCTTTTTGCCCTTCTGCTGCTTCTGCCATGTGAGGACACAGCATTCTATGCTGAAAGGAAAAATGAGCCTTTATTAGACATTGAACCTGCTAGCACCTTGACCTTGTATAGGTTGTCCTCCAGAACTATGAGAAATAAACTTAAGGTGTTTATAAATTATCAATTTGAACTAAGGTGTATTTGGATGATGCAACACATACCTTGAGTAACTTTAACTTTTGTCCAAAAAGATTTCTCAACTCAGAAAATTACCAGTAGATGGGCTGGGGACCGTGGCTCCAGTGGTAGAGTACTAGCAAGTACAAGGCCCTGAGTTCAAACCCTAGTACTGACAAAAAAAAAATTACCAGAAGAAAAGTGCTGAAGAGATATAGAAAACTTAGGAAGAACAATGACTAATATACATACAAAACCACTTTTCACTTTAATTGTACTCAAAGAAACTAAAATATTAAGTACTATTTTTCAACTCTCAAACAGACAAAGTGTTGGTTTTGGGGGTGTTTTGTTTATTTGTTTTGGCAGTAATGCAGTTTGAACTCAGGGCTTTGCACTTGCTAAGCAGGTGCTCTACCACTTGAGTTATGCCTCCAGCCCTGTTTGTTTTCTTTTTTCTATTTTTAAAATATGAATCCATATCTTTCATCAAACATTAATGTTGTTTTTAATATGAATCCATATCTTTCACCATTACATTTAATGTTATCAAGCTTTTAGGAAAATAAGCAGTATCCCACGAATGGGGCAATTCAACCTCACTGAAAGGTAGTTTGGTAACAGATATAAAAAGCTTGGAATTTGGCCAGTGTTGGTGGCCCACACCCTTCATCCCAGCACTTGAAAGTCAAGGCAGAAGGATTGTGAGTTTGAGGTCGACCTGGACTACATATCAAGGCCCTGTCTCAAAAAAAAAAATCTAAAAGAATTTGCCAGGTCATTTGTCCCAGGAATTCCACTTCTGAAATTTTATCTTGAGGAGGTTATCATAGATGTACACTAATGGTGAGGTTACAAATGCTATATATGTGTGTGTGTGTGTGTGTATGTGTGTGTGTATAATAGTGCTTTTGTAGTTTTAGCAAATGAGATGTAATCTGAAGTGCCAACAATAGAGTTAGATTAATTAGGGGGTTATAAAAGAATATTGCACAAAATGATATTTTTAGAATTCAATAACTGGGAAAATATGAAAAAGATTATAAAACAGTAAGTACAGTATGCTACCAATTATGTAAATGCAAATGTGCCTCTTCAGAGAAAGGTTTCTTCCCGGCAGGCAGACCCACTGTGCATGATGAACTCTAGGAAAAGAGCTTAGCTGGGGGAGAGTGAGAGCAGAGATGAAGGTCACACTCCACAAACCGAGACACACACACTGAGTGCAGAGCTGTGCGCGTCCAAGAGAAGGAGCACCTTTTTCTGAATTGTTCAAAAGCACCAATTAGATGATTGATAGCCCTTACTAGAAGGGCTGTAATTGTGGCCAGCATGTATTTTCTTCTACTTAATCTGGTTTTCTTTCTGTTTTTATCAATAAGTGTTATTTTTGCAAAAGAGAAAGAAAAAATACAATTATATTCAAAATATCTTTTTTTTGTGTGGGGCTAGGGCTCAAACTTAGCTTCACATTTGCAAAGCAGGTGTTTTACTGCTTGAGCTGCCCCCCAATCCATTTTGTTCTGATGGGGTCTCGTGAACTATTTCCCTGGGCTGGCCTGGAACCGTGATCCTCCCCATGTTAGCCTCCTAAGTGGCTAGGATTACAGACATGCACCACTAGCACCCAACTTTCAAAATATATCTTTTTTTTGTAGTAAAAATATTAGTAAAATTTATTAGGAAAGAAACTTAGTATAACAGGATAAAAGTGGGGGGGGGAAGGAAAAAAAAGAAATGTTTCCTACTGCAATGCAGGAAATGGGAGTAGAGACTAAAAAATATCTTTTTTTTTTTTTTTTTTTGGTACTGGGGCTTGAACTCAGGGCCTATACTTTGAGCCACTCCACCAGCCCTTTTTTGTGAAGGGTTTTTCAAGATAGGGTCTCACAGAACTATTTGGCCTGGCTGGCTTCAAACCACAATTCTCCAGATCTCTGCCTCCTGAGTAGTTAGGTAGGATTACAGGTGTGAGCCACCAGCACCTAGACAAATTATATCTTTTTATAGTCAGACAGTTGATAGTGGTTGAAGGTGGGTGATGAATACATGAGGATTCATTTACATTTTTATTATATACTTCATTTGAAAGTTTTCCCGTAAGAAAAGTATTTTTTTCTGACACTCCCATGAACACAATATTTTATATAGCCTGCTTGTTCCTTAAATGTAAGTCCGTATCTTTCATCATAGCTGGAGCTTTGTTCTCAAAATCTCTAAAAAAATTTAGTATGATGCCCGAGGAGTTTCTACAAAGATTAAGGCTATGCAGCAAATATAATGCTTTGCCAATTTAACCTGGAATGTTTAAGAAGATTAATAGAGACCTTTCAGATTCCAAAAACCACTATATTTACCTCAAGTACCCACTTAAACCCAAGCCTGTGGGAGTTTTTCAATTTACAAAAGTTGTTCTTGGCTGATAGTTTTAATCTCCAGCGCAAAAGTCTTTCAGAAATAGACAAAGAAACTCTCTGCTTGCGTCCTTCTGCCTTTCTTCAAGTGAAATATTTTTTAAATTGATGAGTCATTTATTTAAGAGTTCTAAAAGGCTAAATTGTCGCTTTCTGAAATGCTTGCTTGAGATCCAGTCTTTCTGGGCTAATTGCCTCTCATGTTTCAATCAATAGCCATGGAAAAAATTTTCCTCTCTTAAAGGAATGTAGGCTTATTTGTTGATTCCTGTCCTGTCACTAGCTAACAGGGGTTGTCTATTTTACCTAGAATAAGAATTTTCCTTTTCACTTTGACTATGTGAATTTAAGAGCAGTCAGACAAATTTTATCTCTTATGTCTTGGACTTACATATGCAATTTCCCTAGACACCTAACCTCCTGCGTTGGCAAGTAGGTCAAGAGATTAGAGCACCTGCCTAGCAAACATGAATAAGGCCCTGAGTTCAAACCCCAGTACTGCCAAAAAAAAAAAATTAAAAGGAAAAAAAAACCAAAAACCCAAAAACCTCTAAATACCTAACTGCATTTGAACATCTGCAAGACACTTTAAATCCAACATGACCAGTACTGAGTTCTCACCTCTCCTCACCACCCTAATTCTCCTCTGGTGTTCCCCACCTTAGTGAATGTCTCTGCTATCCACCAAATGGCTCAAGTTAGAGACTAGCACTGACATGCTTCATCCCTTGCCCTACATGTCACACTGCCTTCCCCAGGGATCCAATCCTGGTCTCACTCATAATGACCTTTGGCCTGGTCCATTTCCTCCTCTTTCACTCCTGCCAACCTGGTCAAAGGCAGTAAATAATCTCCACCTGGCCTCTGCACCGATCTCCTCCCTGGTCGCCCTCAATTCCCTCTTGCCTGCCTTCAATCATTCTCTCCCACAGCAACAGCAGTTATCTTTAGAAAAGCAAATTAGATTCTGTCATTCCTTCTTAAAACCTTCAAAGGATTTTCACAATTTTTTAGGATGAAAGCAAAATCCTATACAGTATATGATAGGTATATCTGCTAGGTCCTGAATAATCTGGTCCCTGCCTACTTCACTAGCCACTAATCAGTTTCTATCAGTTTCCCCAAATACCCTGCACCCCCTTCCTACCTGCAGGACTTCAAATAAGATGCTTCCATTATCTAGAAAGAGCTTTCTTCACATACTGCACTGCACTGCACTCCTAGTTAACTTCCATTAGTCATCAAGAATTAAGCTGCAGTTAACTGTAGCTTAATTTCAGGGAGCAGGTGTGTGTCAAGGCCTTCTTATGACCAAGTATTTTAATGAACCCTGTGAAATAGATACTATTATTATCATCTGTATTTGACACAACAAAATTGAAGAGCAAGGGCAGTGGGTCGGGGGCTCAAGTGCAAGGACCTGAGCTCAAACCCCAGTACAACAAAAAAAAAATCAAAACACAAACAAAAAAACAATACAACCACAACAAAAAGCTCGGAGGAGCACAGCAGTGAAATAATGTAGCTTTTCAAAGACTGGCATTTGTGCTTTTCAATATCATACTGCTGCTTTGCCTTGTCATCCAGGAAATATTTGCCACAGACCTTGAAATTGACTTCTTTAACAAGTGGAAGAAACGGGAAACAAAGAAAAGAAAAGTGGGAGGGATCTCAGGCTGTGTGCATCAAGTCACACTCTAGTTGATTTCTGTTCCTAGTTTGAGGTTTCATTTCCTCCTACAATTGGCCAAAGATTTAACTCCTTCAGTCTGACATTTTTTGCACAGGAAAGCTGTTGCCTTTTTCAACAGCAAAAGAAGAAGTACTGAGTATCAAGTTTTTTTTTTTATGTGCCAAGAGATTAGTAGCAGGCACACATGAGATTCAAAAACATTTTTAGTAACTTTGTGCAACTCCAGCAGGCAAGCAAGGACATTTTTGTGTCATAACAACTGGAGGCAAAACACTGCCATTGTTAACAGAAAGATCTGGTGTAAAGACAATGTTTTTGATCAATTTCAGGAGGCTATTTATTTGTATTTAGCAAAGATGACCTGGTTTACAGACTGATATGAGCAGCTCATCTGGCTATTAGACTAAGATACAGAAATTCTGATGGAGAGTCTGAATTCTAAAGGTCTTTGAAGAGGAAAGCCCCTAGGATTGAGCAGAGGAAGCTAGGGTGGGGCTTGGTGCAGGAGGAGGCTAGGAATGACAGGGTGACAGCATGAGAGCACAGAGTGTGGGTTGGGAGGAGGGATCTGCAGGAGGGGTGAGTGAGGAAGAGGAAGAGGGAATGGTTTCAGTTCCTTCGTTGCCCCTCAACCCAAGTTTTGAATTATAACCTTCCAGAGGCCGCTCATGATTTTTAAAATCTTTCTACATATAATTACTTAGAGTACACACAGAATAGTTTCTGAAATCCATAAGCTTGCCAAACCTTGCTGGACCATTGTGAAATAATGAGCATTATTGAGACATGATATTTGCTGAGTATTTCTTTCTTTTTATTAGGATATATTCATTTCATGGGGGCAGGGATTCAAATTTACAATTCCAATTAGATTTATATTGTGTATTAGTTACATTACCCCCATCATCTCTCCCCCTCAACCCCACTTCAGTTTGCACTTAAAGCAACTGCAAGAGGTTTCTTAGTTCTGCTTCATATAGGTATATGAAGTCTATCAACCATATGCCCTCACCTTAACTTCCTTCATTCACCCTCCCCTCTCCCATTAGTACTCCCCATGCACACACATACACACTGTATCTATTTTACAGTCCTCCCTTTCCTTATTGCTATTTAGGTTGATGTTCAAAGGGGTTTCTCAGTGTATGCCCACTGTGGGTATACTTTACTTTGGTCTGTTCATCCCCCTCCATTACTCTCCCTTACCTCTTGCCTCCCACCCCCCATTTTTAACAACTTTCAGTACACATTCCCATATCCTGTACATGCTGATTACTTCTTAAGCCAAGCGTTTCATCACTAGAGTAAGGGCCTACAAGGCAGTAGTTGGGCCAACTGTCTAGCAGGGATTTGTTTCAAGCAGAACCCTCCCACTGTACTTTCCCCCTTCACTCCTGGTCCCCCACACTGCTCAACTGGATTCAAACACAACACCAAACCCACTGGCAGAAGTGGAACTACACAGAGTCCTCAAGGAGCTACAGAGGAGGAGGGGTAGTAGACCAGGAAGCACAGTTACACTAAGTGGAATAAACACCCAATGCTATGGGAACACGAAGGAAAAAGGCAAGAAAGTTTCTCACAGGAAAGAGAAAATTTAAGGCAAAGATTAAAGCCTAATGGAGATTGCAAAGTGGTTTGAGGGGAAGGAGAAGGTTGCAGGTTAACAAAGGGTACAGAAGTTAACCCAAGGAAGCTAAGCCTTTGAAAGAATTGCAGTTCATCCCATACTCTTAGAAGTTAGGATGCTGTGGGGGTCTACAAGGGGAAAAGACTAGACAGAGGAATTTGAGACACTATGTATGCTGCATGGATGATGTTGTAAATATCACAGTGAAAACTCTTTGCACAATTAATTTATATTAATGAAAATTAAATAAAAAATAAAACAGGATGTCAAGAGCAAATACAGAATTCATTAATGAAGCAATACAAAAACTCTCTTTCAAAAGTAGGCATGTAGCTCAGTGGTAGAATGCTTTCCTCACATGCAGAAGGCCCTGGGTTTGATCCTCCAGCACTGCAAAAAAGTGTCTAAAGATAAGATGCATCAAAATGTATCAAAATATGTAATACATACACATATATTCAAACTTCTATCTAGAGATTTGGGGTGGAGAGTTTTTAAGAAATTAGGATGTGCAATTGCAGGGGCCAGCAAGTCCAAAATCTATAGGGTAAGACAGCAGCATGGAGATTCAGATAAGAATTGATGTTAGAGCCTTGAGTTTAAGGGCTTGAAACTCAGGCAGAATTTCCATATTGCTGTTTGGAGACAGAATTCCTCCTTCTTTAGGAAACTTGTCTTCTGTTCTTAAGGCCTTCAAATGATTGGATGAAGCCCACCCACATTATGGAGGATAACCTATTTTATTTTAAATTAACTGATCATAAATGTGAATCATATCTACAAAAATACCTTGAATGGCTGAGGATCTTGAGATAGTGTGACTGTATCTCAAAACCAAACAAAAACTCATTAGGGCTGGGGATATAGCTCAGTGTAGAGCATGCACTTTTGCATATGTGAGACCTTAGATTTGATTAAAAAAAAATGAGAAAAACCTTTGCAGCAATATGTAAACTAGTGTTTGAACAAGTTGATACATAAAATTAAACATCGCAATAGGCAAACATAAAGTCATACATGACTAGTGGGCAGTTTATATATTTATTTGTTAATATACCAAATGGGTTGGAAAGACAACTGGGCTGAAAGATTTGAAAGCCAATTTAACAAGTGAAATAGAAGTTATGAGATAAATGAAATTCTCCGTGGAGAATAATAGTGTAGGACAGAGAGAGGGCTGAACGTGGACCATGGAAGACACTGACATTTCAGGGGGCAGGTGAAGAAAGTAACACCTTGACAGAAGCTAAGAGGAACTGTCCGAACAGCTGGAGAGATGCTGAGACAGAATGAGGTCAGGGAAGTTAAGGAAGCAGCATTAAAGCACATGTTTGAGAAGAGCCACAGAAGATGAGGACTGACATATCTCCAGTGGCTCTTGCATTCAGGAGGTCCCTGGTGATGTCAGTAAAAAGAGTCACTCCTGAGAGAGGTGAGGGAAGAGAAATCCTGAAAATAGATTTTTTTTTCCAGTACTGAGGTTTGAACTCAGCGCTTTGCACTTGTTAGGCAAGTACTCTACCACTCGAGCCAGCCCCAACCCCTTTTTGCTTTAGTTATTTCAGACAGGGTCTCACGTTCTTTTGCAGGGACTGGCCCCAAACCTCGATCCTCCCAATCTACATCTCCAGAGTAGACAGGATTACAGACGTGAGTCACCATGCCCAGTCTTAGGCATTCTTTTTAAAAACTTGTCTATGAAAGGAAGAAGGGCAACCGGTGAGGACCAAAAGGGCGTATGAATGGAAAAAGTGTGTGTGTATATGCATTTATGATAGAAAATGTCCACGTTCAGTGAGGAAAAGTCAAATGTGAGAGGGACAAAGAGAGAAGTTACAAGAATGGAAAGTGCTAACTGATGAAGCAAAGTTCATCACTCATGAGGAGATGCAGTCTCACAAACAAGTAGCCAAGGACTTAAACAGAGCTGGGCAGGTTTTCAGTGGAAGACAGGTTTCCACGAGTAGGTTCGAGTAATAAATCCTGGACTTGGGATGGTCTTCAAAACACCTTTGGCTTCAGGTATGTACAGCATTAATATCTCCAACTTGTGAATAAGCTGGTTGTGGCTTAGAGAAATTGATATTTTACCTATCCAATTCCTGCCCGAAAATCACTGTAGTCATCTACTGAGTCACCTCTCCTAGGGAATAACAGGAGTGAATATCTTAACCCAAAATAATGATTTCAGTGATGGAAATTTCAGGCATGTGTATCATATCTGCAGTGAATATGTATTCTGGAAAGAGGGACTGTAGTGTTCCAATTTTCATGTGCTGCCAAAGCAAGCACCTCACCTTTTCTTAAAAACAGAGTCACACTATGCGCCATTAATCCTAGCTACTCGGGAGGTAGATCAGGAGGACGGAGGTTTGAAGCCAGTCCTCGGCAAATAGTTCACCAGACCCTATCTCCAAGGTACACAACATTTAAAAAGGGCTGGTGAAGTGTCTTAAGTGGCAGAGCGCTTACCTGGCAAGTGTGAGGTCATGAGTTCAAACCCTAGTACCACCAAAAAAAAAAAAAAAAGCAAAAGCAAATATGAGGCTGGGATATAGCTCAGTGGTAGAACACAGGCTTAGCATACAAAGGTCCTATATTCAGTCCCCAGCACTCCCCTGCAAAAAATACAATCACAATTGGAAAAATATTAACACGTGGGGATGAAAGCAATCTGAGACATACTAGTTCATAAACTAGTAACAGTAAAGTTATGAAATATAAACATCGCTAAATAAAAACTAGAGGGAATTGGTCAATTCTGTGTTGTGTGCCTGGTCCCCAATTAGTGGCACTATTTGGGGAGACTGCAGAAACTTTAGGAGCTGGGGACTAGCTGGAAGAAGTACGTCACTGGAGGCATGCCTTTGAAGGTTACACCTGCTCCTCCACTCTCTGCTTCCTGTCTGCAATGAGGTGACAACCTCCTCCTCCACATTTTCCTACCCCCACCGCCATGATGCTCTGCCTCACCAGGGGCCCAGAATCAACAGATCCAAGAACTAAGGACTGAAACTACTGAAACTGTGAGCCAAAATAAATCTCACCTACTTTTTAGTTCTTTGAAGTATTTTGGTCACAAAAGTGACTAATACACTATCCCTCTTAAAGAATGGGAGGGTGGTAATTGCCTGATGCAGATTACTGAAAGATGCTAAACCATTCTCCAACTCTCTGTAATTGGTGACAGCCACATTTGCAGGTAGGTAAGGTATTTATTGAGCATCTATTGTGCAACATTAGGTAAATCTTTTTGCAACATAAATACATGATTTTTTCATATGCAAAATTATATGAATGTGAGCAAGATACGCAAGCTCAAAAAGCCAAATATCATGTGCTCAGTCATCTGTGGAATCTAGGACTAAAATCATAACAGCAATGACAGTGGAACCATGGGGTTCCTCTTTCCATTCACAGGGAAACATCAGTTGAAATCATGAAGATCATCTATATAATCTACTAATGACTGTCTGCACAGGAATAGGAGTGTGTTACCTCATTTTCCATTACTGTAATACAATTATTGAGACTGGATATTTTATAAAGAGAAGAGATTTATTTGCTCACACTTTTGGAGGCTGGAAGTTCAATACGCTCCAGCTCTATTGATTTGGTCTCTATTGAGGGCCCCCTCAGTCACATCATGGTAAATGGCATCACAATGGTGGGAGCACATGCAAGAGGGAGAGATCACATGGCAGATAGGAAGCCAGAGAGATTCAGGGGTCAGGCTCATGCTTTTGTAACAACCCTCTCTCTACAGCTAACCTGTGTCTCATGACAGCTGCATCAAGTCCTTCTGGGAGCAGTATTCTTAATGACCCGCCTCTTTAAAGATTCCACACTACCTCCCAATGCTGCCATCCTGAGAACCAAGCTCCCAACATAAACTTTTTTTACTATTATTTTGGGAATTATTAATAGTACAAGGGAATTTCATCATGAAAATTTCACAGATGCATACAGGGCATGTTAAACAAATTCACCCTTTCTATTGTATTGCCTTGTACTTCTGCTCTCTTCCCCCCTTTTTCAAACAGTATTTGGTAGGTTCCATTATGCTAGCATTTATATCACATACTATCATATATACTTTGAACCTCTTCATCACCCCCAGCACTCTCTCCTTTCCCCATTCCCTCTTGCTGATTCCTACCCCTTAAGCCCTCTTTTGCACTTATGTTCCACTATCATTGCTATTATGATTTTAGGCCTAGATTCCACAGACGAGTGAGAACATGTGTTATTTGGCTTTTTGAGCTTGCTTATCTTGTTCAACATGATGATGTATAGTTCCATCCATTTTCCTGCAAACAACATAGTTTCATTCTTCTTCATTGCTGACTAATATTCCATTGGCAACACATGAACTCTGGGCAGAAACACTCACACCATACCCAAGCCATAGAAAAGACAAAATGTAAATCCCTTGATTTGCCAGCCTGGTGATGCATGCCTACAATTCCAACACTTGAAAAGTTGAGACAGGAGGATTATGAATTCAAGGCCAGTCTGGGCTACACAGCAAAACCCTGCCTCAATAAATATTTATATAAATAAATAGGCTGAAACTAAAATCTTAAGAGAGGCGCTGAGATACACATTACAGGAAAAACCACCGAGAAGAAACAAAACTTTGACTCTTCCACACCCCCATCCCATGCATAGCATCCCCACTTCATGTTAAACGGAGAAACCAGGAGGGCCCCCAGGCTGCTGCCAGACACCTGTGCCCAGATGGCTTAGGAAGACACAGACCACAAGGTGAGCTAAGCGGCACACTGTACTCCCACAGACAACCCTGGGCCAGATCAGCATAGCCCCCTGGACAGACTGACCCCCCACCCAGGGAAAAAAGAAAAACTGAATAATAAGCAATAACAACAAAAAAGACATGTAGCAAAGAGGGTGGGGTGCCCTGAGCGCCAAAGAGGAGGAGAAGGGAAATCCCTCAGGGAACTGTAAATAAACAAGAGGGGAAATCCCTCAGGGAACTGTAAATAAACAAGCCGGCTGGAGAAGGCAGGAGTGGCAGCACATGCCCAGCAACCAGAAGCAGGAAAGCTTGTAAAAGTGGCAGTGGGAGGAAAACTCCACAGGAGAGGGGGGAAGGCCAACTTCCCATGTGAACTGTAAATAAACACACTGGCATGACAAAGCTGGTGCAGTGTCACCTCCCCTGGTGTGCTTGGAAAGGGGAAAGTTGTAGCAGTGGTGGTTGTGCCCAGGAGAACTCTAAGTAAACATAGCCGGTGGGGCTAGGTGAGTGCTAAGCTCACTCCTGAGATCTGCATAAATAAAGCCTCCAGCAACAGCAGGCTGACAGCAGCAGGCAGGCAAACCACAGCCTCAGATAGACATTCACAGAACTGTCTCCAGACTCTTTTTTTCTCCATTCCTTTGATGAGAAAACAACCAAACTATACCTGCATGTTGAAAAACTTACTGAAACTGTATTGCATTTGAACTTGGGATATTTTGTTGTGGTTTTTTTTTTTTGTTTGTTTTGGTTTGGTTTAGTTTTTTGGGGTTTTTTCCCCTTTGATGAAACAATGACAGAACTACTTCTGAGGCAACATCTCCAGGATTGGAGTCTGAGGGACTAACACCAAAATTATTAAGACTGAAACTTTATTGCATTTGAACTTGGAGATTTTTTTATTTTTATATTTATTTTTATTTATTTATTTATTTATTTATTTATTTTTCTCAATCCTCTGTCTCTCTAATGCCTGTTCAGCTTACTGTTGATTACTACACTATATCTCCCTGTTTATATCTTTGAAACTTTTTTTGTTTGTTTGTTTTGGTTTTTTTTACTTGTTTATTTATTTGTTTTTCCCTCTTTCTTTAACTTCTTTGCTTTCCCTCTCCTCTCACCCTTCCATTCTAACTATCACCATTGTTATTATTACAAGCTAGAAAACACTTAATTGCACACAGTACAAGGACAATAACAACACCAAGGGCAATGACGGGAAGACAGAAAAAACAGGGAAACAAGTTTCCCCACAGCAAAAAATTAGTACAGGAACCAGAGGGAAATGAAGAAAACAGATACTCAGATCCAGACTCCAACAAAATGAAGATAAACTATGCCAAAGAACCCAACGAAGTCCACAAAAATAATCTAAAAGAAGAAATCCTACAAGTAACCAATGAGAATTTTATAGAGATGATACTGGATATGGTGAACCAAAATGTATAGGAGACACTCAAGAAATTCCATGACAACAAAAATAGAGAATTTGAGAAATCACAAGAAGAAATAAAAGAAACCATAGAAGCACTGTATAAACACCAAAGTGAAACAAAGAACACGATTAATAAAGAGATAAATTAACTCAGAATGAAAATAGACATCAAAAGTCACCATTTGACAAAATGAATTAAAAAGGAAGATCCAAAAATTTCTTGCTTACAGGAGACCCATCTCACCAACAGAAATAAGCATAGGCTTAGGATGAAAGGCTGGAAAAGGTTTACAAAGCCAATGGCCCCTGAAAATAGGCAGGAGTAGCAATAATTATCTCTGACAAAGTAGACTTCAAACCTACATTGATCAAACGAGATAAGGGACATTCCATACTAATAAAAGGGGAAATAGACCAAAAAGAAATAACAATTATCAACCTATATGCACACAATGTCAACACACCCAATTTCATCAAACATACCCTGAAAGACCTAAAAGCATATATTAACTCCAACACAGTGGTTGTGGGAGACTTTAACACCCCATTATCATCAGTAGATAGGTCATCCAAACAAAAAAAATCTATAAAGAAATTCAAGATCTAAAATATATAATAGATCAAATGGACCTACTTGATCTCTACAGAACATCCAACTTCTACACAATACACATTCTTCTAGCAGCCCATGGAACCTTCTCCAAAATAGATCATATTCTAGGGCACAAAGCAGCCTCAGCAAATATAAGAAAATAGAAATTATACCATGCATACTATCTGATCACAATGCAATAAAACTAGAAGTCAACAACAAAAGTAAAGACAAAAAACTTACAGCTGGAAACTGAATAACTCATTACTTAATGAACAATGGGTCATTGATGAAATAAAAGAGGAAATTAAAAAGTTCCTGGAAGTCAATGAAAATGAAAATGAAAACACAACCTACTGGAACCTATGGGACACAGCAAAGGCAGACCTGAGAGGAAAGTTTATAGCCATGAGTGCATATATTAAAAAGACTGAAAGATCCCAAATCAATGACCTAATGATACATCTCAAACTCCTAGAAAAACAAGAACAAGCAAATCCCAAAACAAATAGGAGAGAAATAATAAAAATAAGATCTGAAATCAACAAAACAGAAACCAAAAAAACAATACAAAGAATTACTGAAACAAAAAATGGGTTCTTTGAAAAAATAAACAAGATCAACAGACCCCTGGCAAACCTGACTAAAATGAGAGAAAAAACACAAATTAGTAGAATCAGGAATGCAAAAGGGGAGATGACAACAAACACCATGAAAGTCCAGAAAATCATCAGAGACTACTTCGAGAAACTATACTCAAATAAATTTGAAAATCTTAAAGAAATGGACAGATTTCTAGATACATATGATCATCCAAAATTGAACCAAGAGAATATTAATCACCTGAATAGATCTATAACACAAAATGAAATTGAAGCAGCAATCAAGAGTCTCCCCAAAAAGAAAAGTCCAAGACCTGATGGACTCTCTGCTGAATTCTATCAGATCTTCTTTAAAGAAGATCTGATAACAACCCTCCTTAAACTGTTCCATGAAATAGAAAGGGAAGGAAAACTGCCAAACACATTTTATGAAGCCAGTATCACTTATCCCAAAACCAGGCAAAGACACCTCCAAAACGGAGAGCTATAAGCCAATCTCCTTGATGAACACTGATGCAAAAATCCTCAGTAAAATAATGGCAAACCAAATTCAACAACACATCAAAAAGATCACTCACCAGGACCAAGTCGGCATCATCCCAGGAATGCAGGGGTGGTTCAACATATGAAAATCAATAAATGTAATAAACCACATTAATAGAAGCAAAGACAAAAACCACTTGATCATCTCAATAGATGCAGAAAAAGCCTTTGATAAGAACCAACACCACTTCATGATAAAAGCTCTAAGAAAACTAGGAATAGAAGGAAAGTACCTCAACATTATAAAAGCTATATATGACAAACCTACAGCCAGCATTATACTTAACAAAGAAAAAGTGAAACCATTCCCTCTAAAATCAGGAACTAGACAAGGATGCCCACTGTCTCCAATCCTATTCAACATAGTACAGGAATTCCTAACCAGAGCAATTAGGCAATAAGAAGGAATAAAAGGAATACAAATAGGTAAAGAAACTGTCAAAATATCCCTATTTGCAGACGATATGATCCTATACCTTAAAGACCCAAAAAACTCTACTCAGAAGGTTCTAGACACCATCAATAGCTATAGCAAGGTAGCAGGATATACAATCAACATAGAAAAATCATTAGCATTTCTATAAACTAATAATGAACACACTGAGAAAGAATATATGAAAACAATTCCATTTACAATAGCCTCAAAAAAAAAATCAAATACCTAGGTGTAACCTAAAAAGGATGTGAATGACCTCTACAAGGAAAACTATAAACTTCTGAAGAAAGAGATTGAGGAAGACTATAGAAAATGGACAGATGTCCCATGCTCATGGATTGGTCGAATCAACATAGTAAAAATGTCTATACTCCCAAAAGTAATCTACATGTTCAATGCATTCCCATCAAAATTCCAATGACATTCATTAAAGAGACTGAAAAATCTACTGTTAAATTTATATGGAAACACAAGAGGCCACGAATAGCCAAGGCAATACTCAGTCAAAGAACAATGCTGGAGGTATCATGATACCCGACTACAAACTGTATTACAAAGCAATAATGATAAAAACAGCATGGTACTGGCACAAAAACAGACATGAAGACCAGTGGAACAGAATAGAGGACCCAGATATGAAGCCACACAACTATAACCAACTTGTCTTTGACAAAGGCACTACAAATATAAGATGGAGAAAAGACAGCCTCTTCAACAAAAACTGCTGGGAAAACTGCTTAGCAGTCTGCAAAAAACTGAAACTAGATTCATGTATATCACCCTATACCAATATTAACTCAAAATGGATCAAGGATCTTAATATCAGACCCCAAACTCTAAAGTTGGTACAGGAAAGAAGAGGAAATACTCTGGAATTAATAGGTATAGGCAAGAACTTTCTCAATGGAACCCCAGCAGCACAGCAAATAAAGATAGCATAGATAAATGGGAACTCATAAAACTAAAAAGCTTCTGCTCAACAAAAGAAATGGTCTCTAAACTGAAGAGAACACCCACAGAGTGGGAGAAAATATTTGCCAGCTACATATTAGACAAAGGTCTGATAACCAGAATATATAGGGAACTTAAAAAACTAGATTCTCCCAAAATTAATGAACCAATAAAGAAATGGGCAAGTTAACTAAACAGAACTTTCTTAAAAGAAGAAATTCACATGACCAAAAAACACATGAAAAAATGCTCACCATCCCTAGCAATAAAGAAAATGCAAATGAAAACCACACTAAGATTCCACCTCACCCCTGTTAGAATAGCCATCATTAGCAACACCACTAACAACAGGTGTTGGCAAGAATGCGGGGAAAAATGAACCCTCTTACACTGCTGGTGGGAATGTAAACTAGTACAACCACTCTGGAAAAAAAATTTGGAGGCTACTTAAAAAGCTAAACATTGATCTACCATTTGATCCAGCAATACCACTCTTGGGGATATACCCAAAATACTGTGACACAGGTTACTCCAGAGGCACCTGCACACCCATGTTTATTGCGGCACTTTTCACAATAGTCAAGTTATGGAAACAGCCAAGATGCCCCACTACTGACGAATGGATTAAGAAAATGTGGTAAAAGCACATACTTTAAAACAACTGACGCCAATAGGAAAAGGGGACCAGAACTAGAGAAAAGCTTAGATCAAGAAGAATTAACCTAGAAGGTAACACACATGCACAGGAAATCAATGAGAGTCAACTCCCTGTATAGCTATGCTTATCTCAACTAGCAAAAACCCTTGGTCCTTTCTATTATTGCTTATACTCTCTCTTCAACAAAATTTGAAATAAGGGCAAAATAGTTTCTGCCAGGTATCGAGGGTATGGAGGGGAGAGGGAGGGGGCGGGGGCGGGTTAGGGAAGGGGTGGGGAAGAGGGGAGAAATGACCCAAATATTGCATGCACGTATGAATAAAATAAACTGGCTGAAGGTGTGGCTCAAGCAATAGAGTGCCTATTTATAGCAAGTGCAAAGCTCTGAGTTCAAACATTATTAGCACAAATAATTAAAAAAATAAACAAATCACTTATCTTTTCCATACAGTCTAATTATGAACCAGTGGACAAAATCTACTAATTATTTTTTTCTCATATCCTAAATCACCACGCTTCTTGTACATAGACACATCAACAGGCTTGTCCAGTCATTTTTATCTGTTCATGTACTGTACACAGACAGACATAGAGACTCTATCACATTCTGAAATATGCTCATCTCTCTACAGTTACTGTGTTATCACAGAAATACTCAGTTCACATACAGAATTGAACTACTTGAAAGGATCTGTGCTCATATTCTTTTTATCTATCTGCCCTACACTCCTATCTGTTTACAAACTTAAACAGAAAAAAATCAACCAGAAAGGCACCCCATTTTCATACATTTCTATCACAAAAATGAACGTAAAAATGGCTTGAGTGTTGTACCTCTGCACTTAGCAGTTTATTTAAATGACATGCTGAGAGATTTAGACTTTTAAATTATTTCAGAGATAAGATGATAAACTCCCCAGTAACTGTATAAAGATCCCATCATCTAGATAAAATTTTAAATACCTTCCATAAGATTTGTCATAGGCAGCTATTCAAAAAATGAACTTAGATCAATGGGAATGTTCTCTCATGACTGGGTGAATGAATGTTTCTTTGAGTGGTTTCTGTGACCACCACCATTAGAATCACCACGGACAATTTAAAATGCAAATTCTAGGCCAGGCAGGGTAGTTCAGGCCTGTAATCCCAGCACTCAGGAGGCTCAGGTTAGAGGATCATAAGTTCTAGGCCAGCCTGGGCTACACAGTGAGACCGTATTTGGAAAAAAACAAAAACAAATTATTTGCTCCCTTTCCTTATGTAATGAATGTCAACATGAGGTTGCTCCTCACGCACACTTGAGGAAAAACACACTAATCACTGTGGGATAACCTGGGCACTCTTGCTCTTGTCAGGTAGTCTAGCAACAAGCTAACTCAGCCGAGGACTCAGGAAACTCCCCAGGTTACTGATATCAAAGAACTTATGTCATAAACAAACAAACAAAAAAGCTCTGCATTTTCCAAATTGGCTGGGTGATCCCTGCTATTATCCAATTCCTCCATAAATAAATGAGGTAGCAAGGAATCCACACTCCTCTTCTGGTGCATTCAGCCATACCAGATGCAGACATAGTCTCCATGGATTGGTGAGAGGCTGGGGGATCCTGGGAGTTCTGCCAGCCCTGCATCTGTAAATTTTTGTTTTGGACCTATGCTGTGTGTTATGATGTTTCTTTAAGCCATGTGTTGCTTGACAGTAATGAAGTTTGAAAACCACCAGGCATGTGGTGGACAGAATTATAACTTTGCATTAAAAAAATAGAACTTGCAGCCGGACATGGTGGTACATGTCTATATCAGCTACTTGGGAGTTGAAAATAGGAGACCCTTGAGTTTGAACCCAGGCTAAGCAAAGTTAGCCAGACCCAATCTCAAAAACAAAATAAAAATAAAAGGGCTAGTAGGTGTACTTCATGTGGTAGAGCACTTGCTTAGCATCTGTGAGGCCCTGGGTTCAATACCAGGTACCACAAACTGATATCAATCTAATTGGTAATTCCATAAGTTTTTTTGTTTGTTTTTACAAGTTAAGCTATCCCAGTGACTGATAGTGAAGTGTAAAGAATGGTTAAGTGCCTACTCTTTGAGGTTGATATCTAGGGAAATAGACAAGAGTTGCCACCATTTACGTGGTGAAGCATTCCCTCGAGATAAAATGTTTGATGGGCCATGAAATTGGCCCAGTGTGGTGTTAAAAGTAAAATAAGCAGAGGTCTACTAGCTTGGAATTACTTTTGTACCTTAGAAGCATCCTTTATAACTGACTGAATTTGGGAAAAAAACCCCGACCCAACAGGTCTTCACCCAATCTCCAAAGCCCATAACCAGCCCATCACAGATCACAGTCAACTAGCCTTTAGCTATATACATATAAAACTAGGGACTCTCCACCAAATCATACCACATAAAGCAAATGTCTAGCTATAGCCAATCAAATAATTTCTTCAAGTCCACGTTCAGCCTGTAAAAGCATACAGCTCATGCTAAAATGGAGCTCTCTGAACTGTTGCAGTTTTTTTTTTTTTTTTTTTTTTTTTTGGTACTGGGGCTTGAACTCAGGGCCTACACCTTGAGCCACTCCACCAGACAAGCCCTTTCTTTGTGATAGGCTTTTTTCAAGATAGGGTCTGGAGAACTATTTGTCCTGGCTGGCTTCAAACCTTGATCCCCCTGATCTCTGCCTCCCGAGTAGCTAGGATTACAGATGTGAGCCACTGGTGCCTGGCACTGTTACAGTTTTGAGATTTGCCTGATTCGTGAATTTTCTTTTTTTTTTTTTTTTTTTTTTTGCCTAAGGGTTTTTTTTTTTGTCTGAAGTTTTTAACAGTAATCATCTTTATGCTTTTAGAAAGTAAAAATAAATGAGAAAATTATGATTAATAAAGGAATCACATGATATTTCTGCTTTGGCTAAAAATCAATCAGGGTGAAAATATGTGCATAATGTTACAAATTCTATCATATTCATGAAAGCTAAATTTTTTTTTCATGAATTATTAGTACATGAGGCTCTTCTTGTATTATTCTGGATAAACATGTTTTAGTGATCCACAAGGCCCTAGATAATCTGTGTTAGACTCCCTCCCAGCCTCTCCAAGCTCATCTTTTATCACAATCCACTTCCTCTATGCCAGCCTTATGGCCTGCTGGCCCCTCCAGCACGCCTGCCCTTTCCTGCCTCACTACTTGGATGCTCTTGTACATGTATCCACGGCTTGTTCCCTCTGGTCACCCAAGGTTCTGTACAACTGTCACTTTTTCAGAAAGCCCTTCCCTAACAACCCCATCACTGTCACTGTCCTTGCTGGTCCTTTGCTCTGCCTCATTTTTATTTAGTACTTAACAGTGCTTGATAAATATATTTGTTTATTATATGTCTCCCCCACTAGAATGTAAGTCAACTCTTTGTTAACCAAGGACTTTACATCCTGAATTTAAAACAATGACTGGCGTAGAACACCATAAAGTGTTAAACAAGTGGAAAGTAAACCAGGTTTTGGATTACTGCTTATTATACTAGCTAGCATGTGAACTGAAGCTATCGTCAGACACAGTAATTCTAGGCGCCATTGATACTGCTGCCTGGTTTATTACAATATGTATTTGAAAAAGTGCCAGGGCCTATAATTCAATAAACAGTTCATCTAGGTAACCTGCAAAACTGGACCTTTAGGTGATGCTAAATGTGTACATGAAATGTACATGCCTGTTCCTGGGTGAAAGGTGTGGCTGGGGAAAATGGTTAGCCAACATAGGTGAGGTCACAAGTATCAAAAAGGTCCGAAGCCCACCCCAAGATTTCTATGAATTACCAAGGGACATTCACTTATCTCTGCTTTCCCCCTTTAGCTCAGTTGTAGGCTCATCTTGCCATTCTTGCACCTGGTTCTGGTTTTTGTCTGTTGACCCCACATGCCCACATGTGGACCTTTTCCTAAGTTTTCACAAAAACTTGTGCAAATGGTTTGAGTTTTAGCAAACTTGACTGGAATTTTAGGGAAGTGGGGAAATGCCACTTAGTGGGGGCTGGGGAGGGGGTGGAGAATGGATTACAGCAGTTACATCAAAGCAATTAAAAACAAATGTAGGCTGGCAGAGTGGCTCAAGTGGTAAGAGTGTCTGCCTAGCATGTAGGTCCTGAGTTCAAACCCCAGTGCTGGGGGAAAAAAAAAAAGCAAATATGGATGAATATTAAAGAGTCCCATTTATTGAAACCTTTCTGAGACCCCATCATCAGACTTTTTTGATTGGTTAATTCACTTTAGTGGCTTCTCTCTTCTGTTTTTCATTTCATATTCATTCCTTCCCTCTTTGTCAGACTGTCAGAGCACTCCAAACTCTTTTTCCTGTCTTTCTTTGGTACCTACTCCCAAACTCAGCTTTAGGTTTTTCTTTGCTTTCCCTAAATTCTTAAAATTGCTCTGCAGAGGAAAAGTCCCTTTATTAAGACCTATTTTCAAAAGACAAGCATAATTTTTTCCTTAGTTATGGAACTATTACTAAGGTTTGCCATTTACTCAAATTCAGGTATTATATTTTTTACATGTCTTCTGGAGAAATAAATAGTATATAGCTTAGGTTAAAAAAGAGAGATACAGTATTTTTGCATGTATTTCATTGTAATGGAAAGGAAATTAACATTTACTGAGAAAGTACTATATGCACAGTTGGCATGAGCACTTTTATTTTTAAATTTTTAAATATATCCTTGTATTGGGGGTACATTATGACATTTACAAAAGTTCTTACAATAGTTGAATTCACCCCTTCCATCATTCTCCTTTATCCCTCCAATCTTAGAATAGTTTCAGCAGGTCCCATTTTTCCATTTTCATCCATGAGTACATAGTATTGCCACCACATTCACCTCCTACACCCTTTCCTTATATACTCTTCTCTCCCACTGTGCCAACCCCCAGACAGAACCTGTTTTACCTTCTTGAAAAAAGACATTTTTGTCCAAGATAGTATCTATAAATAGCATCTACCTATTATAACCCGAATTGGTTCATCGCCTCTTTCTCCTTTTTACCTTAGTCCACTTCTTACTGTGATTTCAACAGGTTTACAAAATCTATATTCACTTTTGTATAGAAAGTATATCAACTATATTCACCTTCTTAACTTCCTTCTTTTACCCTCCCTCTCCTGTTAGTGACCTCCCTTAGTGTGACCTGTTTTTCATAATATTGCTTGTATTGTATTTCATAAGATTGCTAATGTTTCTGTATTTGTATTGACCTTATATTCCACAAAACATGTGGCTTTTGGCCTTCTGAACCTGGCTAACGTCACTTAAGATGTTCTCCAGTTCCGTCCGTTTACCTGCAAACAACAAAAGTTCATTCTTCCTTATGGATGAATAAAATTCCATAGTATATAAATACCACATTTTCTTAACCCATTAGTCAGCAGTACTGGGGCATCTTGGCTGTTTTCATAGCTTAGCAGTTGTGAATAATGCTGCAATAAATATGGGTGCACGGATGCCTTTGTTGTAACCTGACTCACATTCCTTTGGGTACTTCCCTGGGAGTGGTATTGCTGGATAATACGGAAGTTCTATTTTTAGTTTTTGGGGAGCCTCGATATTGTTTTCCACAGTGGTTGTACTAATTTACATTCGGGTGGGCGCTTTTATCATTCATTTAAAATTAACAACACCTACATTCACCTTCACGTGCAGCATTTACTAGACCTCTGCTGCAGATTTCTCATCCAGAGACACTTGGGGACTCAGCTCATGGGAGCACCCCTATATACCTTTGTTAACATAGATCAGCTCCTGAGAAATTGCATACCTCTCGTTTTGTTTCTGTAAAACTGCACCTTTAGGTGACACGAAATGCGTATATGAAATGTACATAGCTGTTTCTTGACCAAGGCTTGGCTTCGGAAACCGGTCAGCCAATAGGAGAAGATGTAACTATCCTTTCTAGTTCTTTTTGTAAATTTTCAATTTGAGGAGAAAAATACATAGTAAGGAAAACTGGAACATCCCTACTTCCTCCAGGTAAGGTCCAAGATGCGTAAGCGACAACAGGGCTTCCTTCGTCCTCCCGCGCAGCCGCACCAGCAGGCGCAGGGCAGCAGAGGGAGGGCGGAGTCACAGCACGCACGCGAAGCCCCGCCCCCGAGTGACGTGTAGAGACGTGACGCGGCGCCACGCAATGCAAACCGGGAAGAGGGGATGAGCTGGGCTGGCTTCCGTTGGGGTAGCGAAGGCTGATCCTCGCTCGGGTCGCGGGGAGATGGGCCTTGGGCTAGGAGGCCAGCGTTAGTGACGCGCGCCCGGCGCCACGGTGAGTGCGAGTCTATCTGTGTTCCCCGGGAAGTCGTCGGCAGCGAACCTGTGCTTCCACAGCTACCGGCCATCCGGGAGGGAGACCAGCCCTGTCCGCGCCGAGGGGTGGGACACCCCCAAACACCACTGGCTTGTGGAGGAAGGGCTCGACTTCGAGTCTTCTCCGCTGTCCGCTTACCGCTGCTCAGCGGGTGTGTGTAGCTTCCCGACCTTAGAGGAGGCCTTGACCATTACTCCTTTTTCCTGGACACTCACCCGACTTTGACCTCCTTCCTCTTGCTTCCCTTTCTGCTTTTCTACTATCTGTTCACAATCCCAGGCCTTTCAACCCCTCGGAGTGTTTCCCATTTCCTCCTGTGTCCCAGTCTCACTTGCCTTTAGTGTAGTGTGAGTTGAATAAATTCATCAGAGTTAAAACTTCCTCGTATAGAAGCTTTTCTCACCTAAAATTTGCCTCCTATCCTAGAGTTGTGGCACGGACAAGTTAATTTCGCTTCCACTGTACCGAGGGAATTGTCAGAACCCCAAATCGCAGTGATGGGTATTCAGACAGAAAGCTGGAGACCACACTCCGGGTTTACTTTTTGCCTCCCGTTTAATCCTGTGACCTTGAACAAGTCAATCACTCAAAGCATTCACCTGACTCAGAGGTGTTGCAGAGCCCAAGGAATCTTAATATTTGCTAAGAGCTCTCAGGGTTTCAGATCAAAGGGATGCTTAACTAAAGGAGGTGACGGTTTTTTGAGCCCGCAGAGCATCCTTAGTTTTGTATATATTCCGCTGCATAAAAAATGCCAAGTGACATTTGCTAAGAAGTGTTCCTGTTGTAGGCTTGCTCTGCGGCTTTGCTTTATAAGCAGATTTTGCATTTCAACTCATTCTGTTTTAAGATTCTTTGACTGATACCACTCATGTTGGATGTAGATAGTTTCTCATCTTTACAGTACTGTGCCAGTAAAGCGAAGTCAGTTGTATTAATGCTTCCTTAATTATATCTAATAATTAAGATACAACGTTTTAATTATGTTGTGTTGGTATGGCCGCTTCGAATGTGTATTCCTATTCTTGTGACATATTAGGTGCATCTTTTAAATCAGGTATTAAGGATTCTGCAATAGTTTAAAAAAACAAACCAGAAAACAAACCCACGTACCTGTCATTAATGACATTTTGCATATAAACATGTATTCTCTGAGAAAACAGTGCATAAAACACTAACAAAAATGTTACAGACTGGAGGTGTGGCTCATGTGGTGCAGCACCTGCCTAGCAAGTGCAAGGCCCTGAGTTCAAACGTCAGTGCCACCAAAAAAGTATTTTGAAGATGTCTTTTTAGCATTTAATTTTTAAAAGCTTTTATTGAGCTTTATTAATCATTATGGGAATTTATTGATGGGATAGAATCAAAATGGCTTTGTAAATAAGGTACTTGGAAAATAAAGTTAGTACATCAAATTTTTTTCATAAAATGTCTAGCGTTCTGTTTTGTTTTTAAGGGAGGAAAGATTTATTTTTGCTCATGGTTTCAGAGGTTTCATTCTGCGATTGGGTGTATCCATTGCTTTGGGCCTTTGGCAAGACAGAATGTCACGGTGCTCAGTGGCAGAAACTGTTTACCTGTTGGTGGCCAGAAAGCAGAGAGGAGTCTTTTTTAAAATGAAACATTTATAAATCAAGTTTTCTTTTCTTTGGCCGTACTGGGTTTGAACTCAGGGCCTTACACTTGCAAGGCAGGTGGTCTGCCACTTGAGCTATGCCTCAACCCTGAAGTTTTCTACATTTTTGTAGAAGTCCAAAGGAAAAAAAAGTGACAGTTCAAATATTAGTTGCTAATAAAATTAGATATAATTAAAGGAACATTTTAAAAAGTATCTTATATCTTTACTCAGATGAATGCAGGAGTATCAAGAGTTGGAGGCTAGCCTGACCAATATAGCAAGACTTGTAAAAAAAAAAAAAAAAACAAGAATTACTGTTATTCCATTTATCTGTTGCTGCATAACAAATCACTCAAAAACAGTAGCTTAAAACTACCATTTAGTGTCTCTCATGTTTCTCTGGGCTTACTGGACATAGCCAGGTGGAGCTTACTTGGGGGTCTCATGCATTTGTATTCAAATGTTATCTGAAGCCCAACTGGACTCCCTGGTCAGCTCACTCACATGGATGGCAGTTGACCGATGGCTTGGAGTTCAGCTGGGGATGACAACTGGAGTGCCTCTTTGTATGCTCTCAAGCATGGCTACTGGGGTCCAAGTATACATGTTTAAAGAGATAAGAAATAGAAACTGCCAATCTCTTAAAAACCTGGACCTAGAAATTCCTTCCACCATGCTTTTTTTTCTTTTGGTGATTACTGGGGTTTACTGAACTCAAGGCTTCACACTTGCTAGGCCGGCACTTTACCACTTAAGCCATTCCATCAGCCCCACCATAGTCTCTATTTGTAGAGCAAAGAGCCCTCCCTTTTTCAGATGATAGACGACTTCTATTGTGTGTGTGGTGTTGGGGCATCCAGGACCTTGCACATGCTAAGCAAGCCCTTTACCACTAAGCTGTGTATCCCCAGCCTGACTCCTATCTTTTGTTCCCACAATGTCGTGACTCAGATTTGAACCAAGGTTGCTGTGGCCACAACCCAGAGTACTAACCTTTATATGATCACAAGACACTACTTACTGCTAGCTGTTGAAGAAAAATAAAAACAAATTTGTGGTCATCTTTAGCCCACCATAATTTTAATGACAGACTTGTATTGTTTAGATTTATATAGCATATGTAGAATAAGGTATACTTCTGGTTTCTTTAGTCATAGTACTTTGCATGTTCATGGCATATTATAATTTTCACAGTATTTTTCTGGATTTTTTTTTTCACTTGATATATATGGTAACCTTATAGAAGCAGAGAAATTATTCCTGTTTGAGGAATGGCAGTGGCATGGTTATTGAGAGGATTTGAGGAATTTGCTTAACATCCTATATTTAGTAAGTGAGAAATAAGACTAGGACCTACAGCATTTCCATAATATCCAGTGTATTAGTAGTAAACAATAAAATGTTACATTAAACTTTTTTTATTTTTGGGGTACTAGGGTTTGAACTCAGGGCCTATACTTTGAGTCACTCTATCAGTCCTTTTTTAAATGGGTTTGTTCAAGATCGTATCTCTTGAACTATTACTGTGATCCTCCTGATCTCTGCCTCTCAAGTAGCTAGGATGTATATCAGCGTGAGCCACTAGTGCCCGGCTCATTAAACTTGGAATTGCACACTTATAACCATACTTACTCAAGTGAAACATCACTGGTACACAATAAATAAAGGCAGTGTTGAGATAACAGCCTTGTCTCTTATTTAGCATATTACATTTTAGTCTTTCATAATACTAAACTCTGAAACATACCAATAATGATGTAAAACTGCTTATCTTTTTCTTTTCTCTCTTTTTGTGGTATTGGGGTTTGAACACAGGGCCTCACTCTTGCTAGGCATGTGCTCTACCACTTGAGCCACTCCACCAGCCCTTTCTAACATAGTGAAATGAAATTAAAGCACATTTTAATACCAATTTCAAAATAAATTAGTCCTGAGTAAAGTTATGGGCATGGAAATCTTTGACGTCGTATTTTCATTTCTCCATTTTAAAAATGAGTTCTCATAATTTTGGTAGGTTGCGTAGTATGTGACTTAAAATACTGATTTATTATTCATATGTGCATACAAGGCTTGGGTCATTTCTCCCCCCTGCCCCCACCCCCTCCCTTATCACCCACTCCACCCCCTCCCTCTCCCCCCACCCCCTCCATACCCCGCATAAACTCTTTTGCCCTTATCTCTAATTTTGTTGTAGAGAGAGTATAAGCAATAATAGGAAGGAACGAGGGCTTTTGCTGGTTGAGATAAGGATAGCTATACAGGGAGTTGACTCACATTAATTTCCTGTGCATGTGTGTTACATTGTAGGTTAATTCTTTTTGATCTAACCTTTTCTCTACTTCCTGGTCCCCTTTTCCTATTGGCCTCAGTTGCTTTTAAGGTATCTAGCAACATATTTTTTATAACCATTCTTCATGTTCATGGCTTTTTAGTCTTTTTGTTTTGTTTATTCTTTTTATTTATTTTCTTTTCTTAGAATTCACCTGGGGAGCTTCTTAAAAATCACCTGTGTAGGCCCCCTCCCCGAGGTTCCAGCTTAATTGTTGAGGAGTGGCATCTGGGGGCATCATTTATTTGTTCATTTTCTGTAGCATACTGGGGGATTTGAATCCAGCCTTGTACTTGGTAGGCAGGACCTCTACTACTTGAGCCACTCTGCCAGCCAAGATTACCTCCAGACATGTAGTAAGAAAACCAGGAAAGGTGGATTTTTTTGGGTGTTTTTGTTTTTGTTTTTTTGGTGGTACTGGAATTTGATGGGCATCAATACTTTTTAAAAAGTTCTCTAGGTGATTCTTATACTTAGCTAGGATCCAGCCATGTCTTTTTTTTTTTTTTTTTTTGGCACATGGTAAATGTGGTCTGTTTCTTTGCTTATCTATTTTGCAGCTGTGTGAAAAACTGGGCAAATAATGAGGGAGAAGATAAAAGAAATGAATTAAAGTTGTGTATAGACAGACACCTAATCTAGAAAAGTTACCTTTTGTTTGTCAGAATGGCCCTTCTTAATAAAATGAATAGATTTTGGCATGGTTTGCTAGTATACAGAGTGTACTTTTAATTACCATTATGTACTTATCTTTCTTTTTAATAGGCAGGAACTTTGTTAGGAGGTAGTATTTTTTTTTATGTCTCCTATTATAGCTATCAACATTCTACCTCATTTATGGTAAATAGTGCAAATGTTTATCAAATTGAAGTTAGACTATATAGTTACTTTTCTTAACTAGGGCTAGTTACTTTACTCTTTTTTCCCCTTTAGTAGTCTAAGGTCTTTGTAAAAGTTCCTTGGAATTCTATCCTTGGTTTCCATGATATTGCACTTTCCTTTATTCCTTCATTGTAAATGACTCTTGTTTCCTTTTCTGAATCTTTCCTCCTTTAAGAAACCCCCCCCCCCCAAATTCTGGGCCTTTCAAGTCAGTTGTCAGCTATAAAAAACAAGAGCTTATTTCCTTGGTGATTTGTCCTCCCGATTTTTTGTTACTATAAATGATGACTGTTTCATTTTTTTTTAATGTGCGTATTTTTTTATTGAGAATGGTGGTTTGCTCTGTTGCTCAGGCTGACCTCCAACTCTTAGGCTCAATAGATTATCCTACCTCTAACTCCTGGGTAGCTCGGACTGACTACAGGCACTGCTGCTGCTTTCAGCAGGCTGATGTCTATGTTTCTGTAAGTGTTATAGAAGTATAATATACAAAAATAAAATAGAATTATTCTAAACCCAATCCTGGTACTATCATTTCAGTGTGGGTATGTCGTTATCTCCCAAACATAGAGTTTATGAAAATTAACACTAATGGCTTCAGAGTTAATGCACAGATTTATGTGTGGTCTGTCTACCACTTTGTAATTACGTATTTACATTTCTTACCAAGGTACAGTTCTTTAGATATTTTTATCATACACTCAACATGTTCAAAATTGAATTACCTACTTTCCTATAAATCAGTGGTTCTTATTTGGTGGTAGTTTTGCCTCCCAGGGAACTCCGGAGACTTTTGGTTGTCACAACTGGAGGAGAAGGATGAGTACTACTCCTTCTCTACTGTAATCAGTAGAGGCCAGGGATCCTGCTAAACACCCTACACTGTGTAGAAGAGGCTCCCACAATAGAGTTTTATCTGGTCCAAAATGTGAATAATGACAAGATTGAAAATTGCTGCTATAAACTGATCAGCTTTAAACTACAGTATTCATTTTTTTCTCTTTTTTTTGGCAGTAAACTTCAGGGCTTTATTCTGTAACATCTTTTTTTTTTTCTTAACAGCACCAGTATTCAGAGAGAGAGAGTGAGAGAGGGGACTGTAAGCACTGTTTTGCCTTTTTGTTCTTTTTTTTATAATAGTGTTCTAGTTCTTTTCTATACTATAATTTCTCTTTCTTCCTCCTCTCTTCTTTTTTCCCCTCTGCGTACACACACATTTGCGTGTACACACACCCACACCCACCCTCCCTCTCTTTCTGTCTTTCATCCCTCCCCAACAGGGTGTCAATTCACAGTCCCCATCTCTTTCAAACTCAAGTTGTTTTATTTCCAATGTGACCTCCCAGAGACAGTAACTGTTTTTCTGTCAAGAATTGGCTTTTACTGACTTGCTGAGTCAAATATAAACCATTCTGGATGGCTTCAAATGTCCTCCATAATGTGATTGTGTCTCCTTTCTTAATATAATTTAATTATTATTATTAGCTATTAGTTAAGTGTGGACTGTGAGGACTACTGAGCAGGTGGCAAGAATATAAAGACATCCAGTTGATTATTTGCTTATGATCCCTATAGTATTCTGTATTTTTTCCATTGTTTTATCACTGATTTCTCAATTTGTGTCTTTGTTCTTGGTGTTTCTCTCTCTGAAATGCCGTCCTTTCTCACCATATTCTTAATTAAATCTTTTCCCTAGAGCAGTTTCTGTCTCTACCTCATTTTAGCATAATTGTTATTTGGTCCAAATACTGTACTAAAAGAACCATAAAGACAACAGGCACTGTAGAGGATTCAGACCAAGAAATGAACTCCAACAACTGGAACCACCAGGGACAGAGATGAATGTTTTTTTTTTTTTTTTTTGCAGTGCTCTTATTTGAACTCAGGCCCTCATGCCACTTGAGCCATTCCCCCAAGTGAAACTTAAGTTGGCCCTTGAAGGAAAAAAGACCAGCACTAAAGGGAAGAGTATCCTTTGGACTGGATGAAGTTTTGTCTTTTCCAGCTGCACTGAATTTTCCCTTCCTCATGACTTCACAGTGACTATGTCATATTAATATATAGTGTAGCAGTTCATTGTCACCTTATTATTTAATGAGTATTAACTTGTTCTTGGTAACTAGACTGGCATTTGTGATCAGAAGCTCTATTCTCTTATATCCCCTAGAGCAGTGCTTCTCATAGTAGCTAATCTGAATCATTAAAGGTCCTCCTTACCTTCAGTGATGAGGTAAAAATTGACTTTAGAATGTAAATCAGTGCACTGCTTGCTTCGGTGAGAGTCTTGCTAGTATAAAAAGGTCAGTGTGCTTAATTGATTTACATCCTATCACAGGCTTCTTATTTTATCACAGACTAGTATTGACATGGAGTAGCATTGCTGTAATGGGAGACAGTCAGATTTTTTGAGACAGGATCTCATTATGTAGTCCAGATTGGCCTTGAACTCTCAATTCTCCAGCCTTCATCTCCCAAATTCTGTGATTACAGGCACACTACCACACCTGACCTTCCCCTCCTCCCTGAAACCTATAGCAATACATTTTACATTTTGATCCAGTGTTATATATATAGTACATGCCATATTAGTTCCTGTTCCATTACTGAGATACTGAGGCCATGTACTTTATAGAAAAAATGGGCTTATTTCGTTCACATTTTTGAAAGTGGAAAGTCCAAATAGCATGGTGCCAGCTCTTTCGAGAGCCTCTCTGACTACATCACATCATGCTATGTCATCGTGACAGGAGCTCATGTTGAAAGGGAGAGACCACATGGTAAAATAGAAAGCCAAATAGAGAGACTAGGGTCTGTTGGGGCCCCACAAAAACTATTTTACTGCTTCCAGTGGCATTGCCTCCTAGGCCCCACTTTTCAAGTGTACCACCACCTGTCACTATATGTGACATAATTTGATATTTCCTTTTTCATTTTATGTGGTGGGTTTTTTGGTTTTGTTTTTTTTTTTTTTGGTGGTAGTGGGGTTTTGAACTCAGGACCTACACTCTTCCACTTGAGCCACACCTCCAGCCCTTGTGTGTTTTTTTCAAATGCTAAATTGTGACCATGTAGATTTTGAAAACACTGTGTTCAAGCATTTCACACCTTTCTAAGAAAGGTACTCAGAAAATACCAGAAGTGTTAGCAATGATGAAGTCAAGAAGGTTGAGCCTTCTTAATACTTTAGGATTTATTTTTAAACATTTCATCAATACTTAATTGTGTGTGGCATTTTGCATAGAATGACTGTAGAGTGGTTGAATGCTATTTAAGAAACAGTCAGAAGATACAGTAAAGAGCACTGCTGCTGCCTGAAGAAAGGCTATGGAGAGAGATGTTGGCTGCCTGACAGAGACAGACTTTGCTTTCCTTTCAGTGTAGCCAAGAACCTTGGCACTGGCTGGTGTGAAGTCCTAGTTAAGATCTCAGGACCAGTTTAAGTGAGTGAAAACCTCATTTTCTCTTTCACTTTTTTGTCAGGATGTTTTAGGCATCACTCTGTGGTTCAAGTCATCTAACCTCTTATTCACTGGAAAGATGAGAAGGACATTAAAAAGTAAAAGGGGGACAAATACTTCCAGTGTTTCCTCCTCAGGTTAACTCGTCTTCAGTACTGTCTGGATCTTTTGGAGCATTACTGTTTGGGTAACACTGGAATTCTTAATCTTTGTCAGATTTACATGTCTTTAGAAATTTTTAGTTCTAAAAACTAACACTTTATTTTTTCTTAAATATATTTAGTTTTTGTTTGTTTGTTTTGAGGTCTCACTGCATAGCCCAGGTTGTCCTCAAACTCATGGTCTTTCTGCCTCAGCTTCCCCAGTGTTGAGACTAAAGGAGTATATCCCTGCACCCAGCTATTTAATTACTTTTGTAGACTTACAATCTTGCTTGAATCGTAACATAGTTTTACTGGGTTATAAGTTAGGTTTAGTCTGTTCTACAAATTGAATTCCATATCTGGGTGTGTGTGTGTGTGTGTGTGTGTGTGTGTGTGTGTGTGTAATCAATGTGTTTATTGTTGCTGCTGCTTTTTCTTTTGTTTTTCAGTAAGGAAATAATTCATTTTGAATTTATTTCATGTCAGTTTATGCTGAGATTTTTTTCCTTTTTTTTTTAATGGCAAAATGTAGCAGGACAGCTTAGAAAGATTTAACGTATTAAACTTCACATTTAGGTTGGATGTGTATTTTTTTTTTTTGCTTTTCTCATTTGATTAGGGAAAACAATAAACCCTTGACTTTCCGTTTGACTTCAGAAATGTGTGTGATTGTGCCACTTAATAACAAGGGAATGGCAGAGAACTCAGGTGGTAGATTGCCTGTCTAGTGAGTAGGAAGCCTAAGTTCAAATCCAGTACTGCCAACAACAGCAACAACAGTAAAAAAAAAAAAAAGACTAAATGCCAAAAGTATTTTTAACACTAGTGAAAAGCAGCTGAGCGTGGTTGTGTACTTCTATAATCTTAGCACTCAGGAGACTGAGGCAGGTGGTTCGAAAGTTCAAAGCCAGCTTGTGCTACATAGTGAGATCCAGTCTCAAAATGTAAATATGTATACATATATGTGTGTGTGTATGTGTATAATCTTTGTTCCAGAAGCCCTTGCTTAAAACTTTGGTGACATCACAATGTTATCTCCATACCTTTCCTCCCTGTGTCTAATCTTTGCCAAGTCCGGTCATTCTACCTTTGCGGTGTTTCTTTTATCTGCCGCCTCCTTTACATCTGTACTGCCCTAGTTCTGACCTTCATCATCTCCCCTAGGATCATTACCATAGATAACCAGTGTTTTTCCTATCTCCATTCTCTTAAAGTACAGCTCTGTACTTTTGTTAAATTGTATCACGTAACTTCTTAGAACTTGCTATGGCTTTCCATTGCCTTTGGAAAACAGTGTGACATTCAAGTTAGTTCTTTGTGGCAAGAAGACTTTGTATTAAGTTTTCATTTGGTGACACTTAGGATCTTGCCAAGACTCCTCCCTTGGGGTGCTCCTCATCTGTCCCATTGCAGATCTGCTCCATCTCCAGTATACACGTACACCTGATTTTACTGGCATATATCTATCTTCCTCTTGCCTTCATTTTGTTTATTACTTGCTCCATCTTCTTGGTCAGAGCATACAATGAAACAACATCATAAAACATCAAAGACCTTTTCAGAGTAAACTGAATGCACTGGTGTTTTCTGGCAGAAACAGAAATACATTCTTTGTGCTGGACATGGTGACAACGTGCCTGTAATTTGAGCACTAAGGAGGCTGAGTCAAGAGGATTGAGAGTTTTTTTTTGTGGATGTAAATGGGGTTTATTTAAAAGTCAGGAAAGGAAATACAAAGGGAGCATGGTGGGCGCAGGTAGAGTCCACCAGCAGAGAGCGGTGCTTTTCTTTTTCAGGTGCTTTTAAAATCTACACTAACCCATGGTGAGGGCAGACCCAGGAGATTCCAACCCAATAATGAACAATTGGGAAGGGGCACGGGAGTTCCCACCCAGGTTTGGGTGGTCTGGGCCATCCCAGGGCAACCTACACAAGCCCCAAACTTTTCCAACTCCTAGCCGTCTCACTATCTGAAAAAACAAAAACAAAAAAAAACCATCACAAGAAGGGGCTGGTGGAGTGGTTTAAGTGATAAGAAAAGAAAAAATAAGTGAATGGGAGTAGTGCCTTTCTAAAAGAGCCTGGAGGGTGCCTGGTGACTGTTCTACCAGGTGAGGATACTGCAGGAAAATGCCATTTATGAGGAACAGGCCTTCAGTGGACACCTAGTACCCCTGGTGCCTTGCTGTTGTACTTCCTGACCCCAGAACTAAGTTTTCAGGAACTCAGAGCTATATGCACCTCATCCATTCCCCTCTGTGCTCCTGATCCCTGAAAGGCCATTGCTGGAGCTGGATGGTAGATTCCCTGTGTGTTGA
Organism: Castor canadensis; assembly: GCF_047511655.1. Classification (NCBI taxonomy): domain Eukaryota; kingdom Metazoa; phylum Chordata; class Mammalia; order Rodentia; family Castoridae; genus Castor; species Castor canadensis. The sequence goes on from NC_133387.1 coordinate 140,137,993, forward strand.
GCCCCAGTGGCTGCTGTCCAGGGAGAAAGCTACAAAGCCCTGGTACTGGTTACCTTAGGCACGCAGAGAGCATTGTGGTTACTCTCTGTGAGGGTAAAAGAAGGGCTGGTGAAGTGGCTCAAGTAGTAGTAGAGTGCCTGCCTAGCAAGTATGAGGCCCTGAGTTCAAACCTCGGTGCCACCAAAAAATAAATAAAAATAAAATGAGAGTAAAGGAAAAGTGTAGACAAGTCTGGTACTGGAGTCAGAAGCTTCTACATGAAACTCTCCTAGGTTTTTTTTTTTTTTTTTTTTTTTTTAATTACAGTACAGGGGTTTGACCTCAGGGCCTACATCATGAGCCACTCCACCAGCCCTTTTTTTGTGATGGGCTTTTTCTTTTTCTTTTCTTTTTTTTTTTTTTAACTTTTATTTTTTTATTATTCATATGTGCATACAATACTTGAGTCATTTCTCTCCCCTGTCCCCACCCCCTCCCTTACCACCCACTCTGCCCCCTCCATCTCCCCGCCACCCCCTACATACCCCGCATAAACTATTTTGCCCTTATCTCTAATTTTGTTGAAGAGAGAGTATAAGCAATAATGGGAAGGAACGAGGGCTTTTGCTGGTTGAGATAAGGATAGCTATACAGGGAGTTGACTCACATTGATTTTCTGTGCATGTGTGTTACCTTGTAGGTTAATTCTTTTTGATCTAACCTTTTCTCTAGTTCCTGGTCCCCTTCTCCTATTGGCCTCAGTTGCTTTTAAGGTATCTGCTTTAGTTTCTCTGCGTTGAGGGCAACAAATGCTAGCTAATTTTTTAGGTGTCTTACCTATCCTCATATCTCCCTTGTGTGCTCTCGCTTTTATCTTGTGATCAAAGTTCAATCCCCTTGTTGTGTTTGCCCTTGATCTAATGTCCACATATGAGGGAGAACATACGATTTTTGGTCTTTTGGGCCAGCCTAACCTCACTCAGAATGATGTCCTCCAATTCCATCCATTTACCAGTGAATGATAACATTTCGTTCTTCTTCATGGCTGCATAAAATTCCATTGTGTATAGATGGCACATTTTCTTGATCCATTCGTCAGTAGTGGGGCATCTTGGTTGTTTCCATAACTTGGCTATTATGAATAGTGCTGCTTTTCATGGGTGTGCAGGTGCCTCTGGAGTAACCTGTGTCACAGTCTTTTGGGTATATCCCCAAGAGTGGTATTGCTGGATCAAATGGTAGACCAATGTTTAGCTTTTTAAGTAGCCTCCATATTTTTTTTCCAGAGTGGTTGTACTAGTTTACATTCCCACCAGCAGTGTAAGAGGGTTCCTTTTTCCCCTGCATCATTGCCAAAACCTGTTGGTGGTGGTGTTGATAATGATGGCTATTCTAACAGGGGTGAAGGAGGATTGAGAGTTTGAGGCCAGTCTGGGCTATGTAGTGAATCATATCTCAAAAAAACAAACAAACCAAAAACCAAAGTACCTTCTTTTTTTCCCAGTTTCATATAATGTGGCCCTTCCTACAACTTGTTTTCTTTTATTAAGTGATAACATCTGTGAGAAAAGAGAAATATTTCTAGATGAAAATTCTACTTGTACTATGTACATTAACACAATTTTAACATCAGAAAAATGTAAAAGCTCCTATTATTACTACTGGTTCTTTTTATAGATAAGATTCATAATACTTAAGGAAAAATAGTATAAACAGTAATTCATTTAGTTAATGAACTTTTGAAAAAATTACTGTTTATACCTTATACGTCTTAAACTCCCAAAATAGATATTCAAGATAATTTAAAGTTAGTTAACCCTGTTAGCAAAATACAGTGTAGAAGTGTTTTGTTTTGTTTTATTTTTTGAGATAGGGTTTTGCTATGTAGAGATGGCAGTTTAGGAATTTTTTTTTGATTTTTTTTTTTTTCTTTTTTGACATGCTAATAGGAATCAAACCCAGAGCCTCATGCATTCTAGATGAACACTTTACTACCCAGTTACATTTTTCAGCCATGGAGGTGTATGTGTATGTTTTAATGGTAACTTGCTTTTTGTTAATGAGGAAAATTAGTGGAATTACTTCTTTCAGGAAGGACGTATCCCATCCATTGTGAAAGTGGAAAAGTAAAGAATTGTTCATCATGCCTGCTGTGGCCTCCGTTCCTAAAGAACTCTACCTCAGTTCTTCACTGAAAGACCTCAACAAGAAGACAGAAGTTAAGCCAGAGAAAATAAGCACCAAGAGGTATGTGTCCTTCATTAGTGTGAATCAGTTTTAGTTCATTTCCTGTTCACATTTGATGAACAGTTAAAGTTTATTTGAAAAATGATACCGTCACATGAATAAAGTAAGACCTTCTTAGACAAGTTCTGAGCTTTGTCTTGGCGGAATACATGTATGTTCTGCTCCTATGCAAATTATCTGCGCTATAGATGGTATGCATACTGGATCATAAGTTTTAAGAGTCAGCATGAGGGTTCTGTAAAATTTATTCAGCCACAAGTCATTGTGTTTTCATAAAACAATATAAAAATAAAAGGTCTGGAGACATGGCTCAAGCGGTAGAGTGCCTGCTTTGCAAGCATGAAGACCTGAGTTCAAACCCCGGTTCCACCAAAAAATAAAGCTCATGCTCATTCTCCTGTCTTACACATGTAAGTTATGCTAGCATAATCTTCCATTAAAATAGGAGGCATAGGTATGTTTTGTTTAATATTCAGTAAAGTATTCTATGCCAATTTGAAATCCATTTTTAACTTAATGATTTATTGTATATATTTTTATTTTTGAGGACGTATTTACCTGATGAGGCAGGGATAGAAATTAAGCCTTTCTTATAGAGATTACTTCTATCCTGAGGTAAAATAAAAGAGTGATAGAGAGTTTTAGTTGTTTTGATACTTGCTAAAAATGGGGTGTCACTAAAATTGTTAACCTGTTGCTAGCTGTATCTCTGTTAATGAGCAGAACACAATAAAAGAACTTAATTGATAATGTTTTCACTAGCAAAGGAGATTTGCATATAAATAAATACCGCCTTAACTATGGAGATGGAAATCAAGTTTTAGAAAGACAGGTGGACGTGGCCAGCCATATTCCCCAGACTTGGGAAAAGTAGATTTTAGAGATCAAGGGGGGAAATATGTGTTTCGTGACTGGAGATAAATAGGAAGCTCCAAAAAATGAACCATGAAGAGGTATCTAAAAAAACCTTTAAATGCACAGGGACATCTTAATGAATCATTTTCTAAAGGAAATAAATAAAAGATTGGAAGAAAACAAAGCTTCATCAATGACAAGAGAATGGCAAAAATTTTAAATAAAAACGGTTAGGAAGAAAAATCCTGAAATGAACTGGTATTTCTAAATATCACTAAGGACTAAATGGCTTTTTTATATAAAGAAATTTTGGGGGAAGAACAAGGAGGATTGGCTTACATCTTGGGCTAAGCTGGTAGTATCGATGGAGGAAGAAGTAGTACTGTGTAATTCCTGTTGTACACTTTTCAGATGGAAAACAAGGGGGAAGTTTTTTCAAAACTTAAGGACATGAAGAGTCTCTAGGTCAGCCCTAAGATAGGCCTTTCCTTTTTAGCAGGGTCTTCCAGAAGAATTGGTAGAAAGTGCATGAAGTAGTGTGTCCTAAATCATGAAATTTACTTTTATCTGTAGATTTTTATCAATGACCTGTATTTTTCCCCCACATGCCAAGTATTTTACTTTTTTTTCTCTGATTTTAAGTTATATACACAGTGCTCTGAAGATCTTCAAGGCAGCGGAAGAATGCAGATTAGATCGTGATGAGGAAAGGGCCTATGTGCTATATATGAAATTTATGACTGTTTATAATCTTATCAAAAAGAGACCTGATTTCAAGCAACAGCAGGTACCTTTTACTTTTGCATTTTATTCATTTTTTTTGCATAATAATAGAACTATTGATTTCCTCTAAAAGATCCAACTAACGGTGCAATTTACTTTTGTTTTGGTGGGGCTGTGGATCCACTTAGGGCTGCTCATGCCAAGAGGAGCGCTACCACTGAGCTGTTCCCCCAGCCTAACAAAGAAATTTAAATCACATTATACAACATCAAGTTCAATCTCTTACATAAAAGAGAAAGACAAACTAAAGATTTTGTTTCATTATTATATATGTGTGCATGTATATACACATTCTTTCTTTGCCTTGGATTAGTACAAATTTATAGCACTATATAGACTCATAATCTGCTTTCTGTTGTAATAGATTATTGCTGGGTCAAGTAGAAGGATTGAATTAACTCATGAACTGAGTAAGAAAAATAATAGCTGTGATTGGGTGTGTTAGTACACTCTTACAATCCCAGCTACTAGGGAGGTAGATATCCTGGGAAGTAGAAATAGGGAGGATTGAGGTTTGAGGGCAGCACAGGGGAAAAGTTAGTGGTACCCCATCTCAATCAACAAACCAGGCAGGTTGGTTTGTATCTCTGATTCCAGCTATGTGGAAGTCCATAGGTAGAAAGTACCAAGGTCTGAGGCTGGCCTGAGCAAAAGCATGAGACCCCATTAAAAAAATAACTAAAGCAAAAAATGGCTGGGGGTTGTTCTCAGGTGTTAAGGCACCTGCCAAGCAAGCACAGAACCCTGAGTTTAAACCCCAATACCTCCAAAAAAAAAAAAAAGAAAAGAAAAGAAAAATAATAGCCATGCACAGCTGTGCCTATAGTCTCAGCCACTCAAGAGACGGAGCTGCAAGGATTGTTTGAGCCCAGGGAGTTCCAAGTCAGCCTGGACAACAGAGTGAGACCCCATTTCAGTAAATAAATAAAATAATTAAATAAGACTGGTTTATTAAGATTAAACTATTTGTTCTTATGTATTTGCTTTTTTTATTTTACTGACATAGCCATATGAAAGATCTCAGCTTGTATTAATACTGAATGCTTCCAGAATCTTTTTTTCTTTTTCAAAATCTTTTGATTTTAAGTTTTTTTGTGTGTGTTTTTTTGCTCTTAATTCATTGAATAGCGTATATTGTTCAGTTTGCCAAAGCCATGGTAGGGGAGAGGGTAGACACAGTGTAAATGAATAGAGAAGCTGAAGCTGATGGCTAGGATAAGCATTGGTAGGGAAAACGGTTCCATTTTGACTGAAATTGGCAAAAAAAGAATGTGGAGTTGTCTTAAGGAGGTGGAGGAAGGTTGTGTCAGTGGTTCCACCTTTACTCAGAAATAATCTTGCCGTCACACAGTAGTCTCAAAATACTGCCTGTAGATTTCTTACCTGGTAGAGAAGCCATGAACACAAGGCTTCACTTTATATCCTAGATTGAAATCCTCCTGCCTCAGCTTCCCACAGTCCTGGGATTACAAGAGTATACCACAGTGCCCAGCACAGAGAAGCCACTCTTACATTGGTACTTAAACTTGATTTTCTTCTCTGAGGGGGAATTGGCTTGTCTGGTTTAAATTGACTTAGCAAAATAACAAAATTTAAGTTACCTTTTTTCCTCCCAGAATAGTGTGACTGGTAAAATTTCCTTTTGATTGTTCCTTAAGGGATGACTTTAATGGTGATTATGCTAATAATAGTTACTGAGTTTTAAAATTAGTTTTGGAGAGGTGCCCTTGCATGTGCAGATTCATCTTCCTATCTACAAATGACAGTGCTGGTCCTGCCCTGGAAGAAACATTTTTTAATATTTGTAGATGTACTCACCTGGAGATGAGCACCAGAGGCCTGCCTACTTTCAGACAACTTTTTGTACATTCTTGAAAATCTTTTAATGAGAAAACTGCTTTTAAAAAAGGGGGAACAGTGTTTAGTAAATATTTTTAGAATATTTGAGATCTGGTTAACTTTGGTACTTTTGGTGTTTGCTGTTTTTTAGTAGAGCTAACTTTTGATGTACTTGTTTACTTTCTGCTTTATTTTCAGAAGTTATTAGTGATTGTTTTGACAAGGTTGGGATATTTTTGTAGACACCTTCTTTCTTCCTTGAGTAGGTTGTAGTAAAAAAAAAATATATATATATATATGTATATATATATATATATATATTTTTTTTTTTTTTTTTGTGGTACTGGGATTGAACTCAGGGCCTACACCTTGAGCCACCCTGCCAGCCCTTTTTTGTGATGGGTTTTTTTGAGATAGGGTCTCTTGATCTATGAATTATTTGCCTGGGCTGGCTTTGAACCATGATTCTCCTGATCTCTGCCTCCTGATCTCTGCCTCCTGAATAACTAGGATTACAGCCACTGGTGCCAGGCTGGTTGGAGTAAATTTTCATGGTAAGAGATCTTTCCATTTCCAGTGCGCATTGCATTTCAGAGGAGTATCTGTGTGGGCGTGGCCAAGCTCAGGTCAGGAAGCTGCCTGCAGAGGCCCAGCTGACCCAAGCTGCCTGACTCTTCTGCCGGACCCAGGCTGCCTTGTCCTATGCTGCAGGTTTTCAGTAGAAGGGTTGTTTTCATTTGCACCTCGTCTGCTTGTCTTACAACTGTTTTTTGTTTTATCTTACTTAGTCTAACCTCTCTAGTGGACTTTAAGTATCTGAGGTATTAAAGTTACTAACTGGATATTTTCTAATTATGACCCTTTAATCAGGTAGAAATATATGTCATTGAATTTCCTCAGAAATTGTATCTTTCCCTCTTTTTGCTGCAGAATAGTTAGGATTTAGGTAAAACTTGTTAATTAGCAGCCTCTTACAGTAGGGAAAGACACAGTACATTTATTGCCTACTCATTGAAAAAAGTCAAGTGTTAAATTTTATTTTTATTTATTTATTGGAAGACTAGGGTTTGAATTTGGGGCCTTGTACTTGCAAGGCAGGCGTTAATACCATTTGAGCCACACCTCTAGCCTGAAAAAAATCAAGTTTATAAACAGTGTTCCCAGGCATATCTGAAAAGGTAAAGGGAAATGCATTTAAAATGTTGGCAAAGCAAATACTACATGACGTGAGAACTGCATTTAAGATCCTCATGGTATTCTGCATTATCCTTATGTTCACTGGTAGCCCACGTCTCTGTGTGTAGGAACAGGGAGGTTCTACTCAGCAAACCCCAGAAGCAAACATTTTTAGTGGTATGGGTGTTATGTGTATATTTTTATTCTCCAGTTGTCATGCTGCCAAAAAATTGAAAGTGTTTGTACTTACTGTAACTGTCTCTTAAGAGGAGAGAGAGAGAGAATCATGGACAGGAAACCTCACTAATATTAGGGGATGTTTCCTGATAATTTGTAAAAGGCAACATTTAAATAAGTACAAGCTGTACTCACAGGCTGGCTTTTTAAATGAATTCATGTGTGAAAATGAGGAAAACAAATCAAAGCATTTTTTGTTTTTACTTTGTATTTTGTTTTTTATCAGAAATGTGTAGTATTCATTATATTGTCTTTTCTATTACAAAGTATTAACATTAGTAGTCATGACACTGAGGTCACTCTACCATTCAGTTGCTACAGTATTGACCATACTATGCTTTTTTGCAGAGGGAGTTGAGATAGGGTCTCAATATGTAGCTCAGGCTTGCCTTGAACTTGTGACCATCCTGCTCCGTTTGCAGTCATATTGACCTATAGCAAATCAGATACAAGCATCATTTATCTGAATCAGCTACCTACTGTCACTCCTGACCAACCTGGTCACAGTGAGTGAACTGTGTAGGTAGTGACTTAAAAACTGAAAAACCCTTCGTTCTAGTGTTAGTAACTTACTTGTCAAACAAACCTTTTGTGTTTTATACATAGATTATACTGTTGATTTGTCGTCTGTCATTTGGTGTGTAGGAACTCAGGGTTCCCTCAGGTATAAAACTTGTTTTATGTGTTCAAGGTATTGACTACAGTTGAGATATGAGTAGATTTTGTAAAGCATAGGTAGGAGCAAAAACATCTCGGATTAAAACAAGTAAGCAAAGATAGATATGACAGTGCTCGTATATAATCCCAGCATCAGGAAGGCCAAGGCAGTAGGATCCTGACTTTGAAGCTAGCTTGGGCTACATAGCAAGTTTGAGGCCAACCTGGGCAACAAAATGACACTTTGTCTCATTTAAACAGCAACAACAACAAAAATCAAGTCAGACACTGGAGGCTCATGACTGTAATCCTAGCTACGCAGGAGGCTAAGATCAGGAGGATCATGGTTACAGGTCAGGCTGGGCAAAAAAGTTTGCAAGGACTCATCTCACCAGAAAAAACTGAGCATAGTGGAGTACGTCTGTCATCTCAGTGAGAGCTGGAAGCATAAAATAGGAGGGTTGCAATCCAGGATGGCCTGGACAAAAAAAGCAAGACCTTGTCTTCAAAATAGCTACAGCAAAAAGTGCTGGAGATGTGGCTGAAGTGGAAGAGCGCCTGTCTAGCAAGTGCATAAGCCCTGAGTTCAAACCTTGGAACTGCCAAAAAGAAAAAAAAATCAAGTAATCAAAGCCCATGTTGGGTAGCTTTGTGTAATTTGCTTTATTGCTTCTGAGACTAGAGAGAAAAAACTTGGTACCTAGTTGTAATAAGAAAATGTATTTTGGTCTTAAAAGCTTTGCTCTTTAGCACTTATTTAAGAACAGTACTTATTCCTCTTAATTGTGGCTTACAAATAAGTAAAAATTTATTATCTAGTAGATTTTCTTTTAGACATTAATGGTATAAATACCTACTGAGATATTTGGAGGATTAATTGTACATTTATGGGGGTTAAAAATTTTTAAAAATGCTTCAATTATAGTAATGTTTTCATCTGCACCATGATTTTGATGTTTTTAACATGAGTCTCTGTGTAATGCCAGTACTAACAGCACGCAATGGTTTTCCTCTAATTGTAGGACTACTTTCATTCAATGCTTGGACCTACAAACATCAAAAAAGCCATCGAAGAAGCTGAAAGACTCTCTGAAAGCCTTAAACTGAGGTACAGGCATTATTATCAAATCTTTTTTAAAAATATAAATTTAGAAGCTAAGAATAATACTTAGGCTTTAGTTGTATCTGATTGTGCATATAATACCCCAATTCTTAGAAGTAAGTCTTATGTTAACTGGAACACAAAAGTTAAAAATCTTTTGGCCAGGTGTAGTGGTGGTACATGCTTGTAATCCACTGAGCAGGCAGAGAGAGATCGGGAGCATCATGGTTTGAGGCCAGTCCAGGCATAAAGGCAGTGAGGCCCTATATCAACAAATAAGCTGGGCATGTGTTACAAGCCTATATAATCCCAGCTATTTGGGAGGCGGAGGTAGTAGGATTGAGGTTCAGGACCATTCCCAAGCAATAATTTGAGACCCTATCCAAAAAAATAACTAAAACAAGAAAGGGTTGGGGGCATGACTCACATGGTATAGCACCTGCCTAACAAGCCCAAGAGCCTGAGTTCAAACCCCAGTACAACCAAAAAAAAAAAAAAAAAAATCTTTTGCTATATTAATAGTCTTCATTGAAAAATTTGAAGTGTTTAGAATGGTGCATTGTTAAGGTAGGTGCTGGTATGTTAGATTGGGACTCAAGTCCAATTTTTTATAAGTTACAGTATTTGTCAAGTGCTGGCAGTTTTCTCCAGGGAAGATCAAGTTGTCTTGTTCCCTGTGTTATATTGTGCTACTAGAGACTGGTCTGATGGGAATAAAGAATTTACTCTTACTTTTGATCTGTCCATAGTTGCAAAAATTCAGTATGTTTAAAAAATTCCAATTCTGGAATTTTTCATGACTGGCTTACTAAGTTTATAGAACAGTTATAAATTTAAAACAGTATGTTTCATGTCTAAAAAGGGAAAAAGCTAAAATAACAAGCATACATGGATTTCCTAGGGGTAAGAATCAATTAAAATTTAAGAGGAGAGAAAACAAGTCCTGATTAACTTGTTAATTTGTTTATAGCTGCATTTGGTTGGTTGTTTTCATTTGTTTGTTTTTTGAGATGGGGGTCTGTGTAGCTCAGGCTGTCCTGAACTTGTGATCTTCTTGCCTCAACTTCCCTAGTCTGGCAATGCAGGTTTGTGCAGCACACATAGCTAAAAGCATTCTTTTTAAAATAAAGTTTAAAACATGTATTTCTGTTGTCACTTTTGTGGCTTTGGGAATCAAATCCGAGGCCTCATGCATGCCAGGTAAGTGCTGCACCACTTAGCAACACCCAGCCCCGAAACATGGATTTTTACAGGAAAAGACAGCAAAATTTACAGGTGGTAGGATTATTAATGATTTTTCTGTTTTAAAATGTTTGTTTACCATTGATACTCTGTTGGGTTTGTTATAAAGAGGAGAGGGAAATCTTATGGTTGCTGAATTCTTTGGAATGCAAATTGATAAATCCATGATTATTCACATGTTGTTATCTAAGTGAAGGAAGGTCTTTATGTCACTTTTTAATCCCCATAACTATAATTTGTTACTGGGCAAAGGGACCTTGATGATAGGTTTTTGAAAACTTGTAGTACAATGAAGTTTGACTGTGAGATGCACATTACTACCTGTAGTTCTTTTAAACAAATGTGCACTAATCACGTCAAGGCAGTTTTTTTGTAGTATATAGCATCAGAACATTTAGTACATATAGATTACATCGACAAAGGCAAGTGCCTCTTGAAGCAAACATACTTTCCTGTGATGACTTTACATTTTTTCTTTAAGAAAATAACTGGGTTGGCAGAGTGGCTCAAGCTATAGAGCACCTGCCTAGCAAGCATGAGGCCCTGGGTTCATACCCCAGTACCACCAAAAAACAAACAAACAAACAAAAAACAAAACAACTGTGCACTTATAAAGGAAGTCAATGAGAATAATGTAATATTTAGATATCTATTTATTATGCAGTAATAGAATATTCCATCTTTCAATGTAATGAAGCCCTTCTGAGTTCTAAAGATTTTAAATGTATTCTGAATTTTTCCTGTGGTATAGCTTGTTTTGCAACCAAATGAGGAGAACCTTTTCATCCTGAGTTTTTCTTCCTGTGTACCCTCCCCTGCCTCTGCGTTAACATGTCTTCACATCTATCCTTATTAATTCTCTGATAAGTCAGCCACTGAATTCTTCTTCTTTAAGTCTCTGGAATCTGTTCATGGTTAGGATTTCTCTCTTGTTGGACGAGCAGTCTGAGAAAGCACCTTGGGGATATGCTGTTTATCTAGAGTTTGGAGGTGAAGGTCATGGACACTTTGGTGTAAATAAAAGTTTCTGTTAAACTTCCCAGTCATCTGGTACCGTGGTATGTATCTTCCTACCTCTAGGTTAGACATAGTTCCAGATACCAAAAAGCACATTAGCAAAAAGACTAATGATTGGCTGGAAAACAGATTTCAGTATCACCTGCCATTAAGGAATTCCTGTCAACCATGTTTTGATTTATCCACTTCTTTTATATATACATGGTAGGGGATGGTCTTAGATTTAATTCTGACCAAATCTGGAGGTATCAGAATCCTAGTAAGAGGGGTTAGACAGGCAGTAAAGGACGCAGGTGTGTTTCCAATGGAGAGCAAACCTTGATCTCTTTCCAGGATACCAGCAGAGACTCCAGTGTGGGCACAGGAGCAGCTCTGCTTAAGTGGATCTGCAAAGCTCTATTGTAGACCTGGAGCAGATGTCAGTTAGGGGATAAAAGGGTGTCTTATTTCTTCATCTGCCCTCAAACTGGATTCTAGCTGACTGTGCTTACTTCTTAGGGCAAACAGTTCACCTACTATTCTAGCATAGAATACCACTAGAGGAGAAATAGAGCCATGAGTAAGTGTGTGGAGCTAGACTCCTTGGGTTTGAATATCAGCTCTTCCACTTACTAATTGTGTGATCTTGGGCAAGTTACTTAGTTTCCCTCTGCCTCTCTTTCCTCACCTGTAATTGGCATAAGAATAAGCCTAACTAATTTTTAATGTATTAAACAAATTAACCTGCACACAAACACTTAGATTGGTGTCTTGCATTTAGTACATACTCGAGGTGTTTATCTGCTGCTATTGTTCTAATCCACAGTGGAAACATTCTTGGTCGCTATGTTCTTTCTGGCTCTCTGAGGATTTGTATTGAAGGGTCTGGGTAAAACTGTCGAGGAATTTTGTTCCTTGTTCCAAGCCTTTTGTTTCTGTTTTGAAATAATGAAATAGATAGATACTGGCACATAAGATAGGCAGAAAATCTAGAGTTGATGTTTCCATTGAAATGACAGGGAATCAGGGGACGTGAGCACACCAGTAAGCATGGTTCTACTTGAGAGTCCAGTTATCCCTGGATATTGCCTGAACAGATGTAATAAGGTGAATCCTGTTTTTGCAAGATCCTGTATGAAACTGTCATTCACTTTTGTCTCCATTTATTTTATTTTTAACACATTGATTGAATCTAACGGTATATTGTTCCTCCAGTACAATTTAAAATTGCTTTTGAAATATTTTCTAATTTCCTTGGTGATTTCTCCTTGGACTCATGATTGTTTAGAAGTGTGTTGTTTAATTTTAAACCATGTGCAATTTTTCTAGGTATCTTAATGATTTCTAATTTCATTGTGGCCAGATAATTCAGTCCATTAAAATGTACTCTTGTTTTATGACTTGACATTTTGTCTATCTAGGTGAATATACTGTGTACACTTGAAAAGAAAGTACAGTCATTGAATATAGTGTTCTCTATGTGTTATTAGTCTGTTTAGCATCCCTACAATGAAATACATCAGGCAGGCTATCTTTGTAAACAAAAGAGGTAAATTACTTAGCTCATAGTTTTAGAGGCTGAAAGTCCAACCAGCAAGGTGCAAGGCCCCCCTTGGCTCCACCCTCATGACTTTACCTAATCCTAATCACCTCCCAAAGACCCAACTCGGTGCACCATAGTCACATGAAATTTCTGCTGTCTTATTACCTTATGGTGGAGGTAAAATTTCAGCATGAGTTTGGGGGTGGGAGAAAGATGTTAGTACAAAATCTTTATTCAAACTATAGTACTGTGTGTCATTTTTGTCAGAGAGTTGACTGTTCAGATCTTCTTTGTCTCAACTCTTGGAGTTTTTTGGTTATTTTAAATTTGTTTTTGTGGGCTAAGTTGCAAGAATTATTGAGAGAAGGTGTTTAAAAGTCTCTGTTTCTCCCTTTAATTCTTTCAGCTTTTGTTTTGTATATTCTGTTTTTAGGCATATAAAATTTATGACTATTTGGACTTTTTAATCACTGTGTCCCACTTTACCTCTGGGAAAATTCTGTGTCCTGAAGAATAATCAGGGCCACTCCAGTCTTCCTAGGCTTACATTTACATCTTTTCTCTATTAACGTTCAATTTATCCAATGTCTGTACTGAAAGTATGTCTCATGTAGATATCACAGTAGGATTATGTAGTTACATAATTGGGTCCTACTTTTCATTTATCCTGACAGTTTCTCATTATTAATATGTTCTATTTATTCACATTTATATCAGCCTTTTGTTTTTTTTGGTGGTACTGGAGTTTAATCCCAGGGCCTCATGCTTACTAGGAAGGCACTTGAGACATGTGTCATCTGGTTTTCATTTTTTATTTTCTTGCCTGCCTTAAAGTTACTCTTTTTTCAATTTTAGGTTATCAGCTAGCTTTTAGCTATATTAAAAATTTTTAAAGTAGATTCTCTAGAGATTTGTCTCTTTTCTGTCTTCTCACTTCCTACCTTTATCCGTAACTATTGATAGATGAAGAGATATAAAATCCTGATAACCATGTAAGTTTATTTACTATCCTTTATGCATTAGTTGTCATATTACTTTTTTAAAAAATATGTTATTTCTATATATATTAGAGCAGTCCTCCAATACAGACAGGGTTGTAAGTTTTGCTTTAACTAGGCATATGTGTTTCAAAGAAATTGGGAGAAAAATAGCCTTTTACATATCAACCCTTACAGTTCACATTTTGTTACTCTATTCCTTCCAGATATAAATTTCTGTCTAGAGTTGTTCCTTTAGCCTGAAGAACTTTCTTTAACATTTCTGGTAGTTAGGAACAAATTTTTGATTTTCATTTATCTTAAAATATCTTTATTTCATCTTCATTCTGCAAGGAAATTTTCACAAAGTACAGGATTCTGGGTTGACAGGGTCTTTGTCTCCCCTGTTACAGCATTGAAAAAATATTCTACTGTCTTCTGGCCTCCATTGTTTCTGATGTGGAAATTTGTATCAGTCTTTCTAGTATTGGTTTCATGCATTATTTTTTCTCTGACTCAAGCCTTTTCTCTTTAGCTTTGGTTAGACTGTGATGTGCCTACAAATGGTTTTCTTTGTATTTTTCCCATTTGGAATTTGCTGAGCTTGGTCTGGCCTGCTCTTGGACTCTTAAGTACCTAGGATTATAGGTGTAAGACCCTATGTGGGCAGTTTCTTTTTTCAGGGAGCATTAGGTAGGAGTTTTAAGTCCTTTGAAAGGGAAATTGAAGCAGATTTGGATCATTAAAAGGTTGAAATTAGAATGACCAAAGAGAACATTAACAACTTCAGTTTGAGAGCTATAGTTTCAAGATTTTGGGACAGTTTAAAGTAAATGTACAGATGGCCTCTGAGGCCTGTGTGTGAGTTGTCGTTGTGATGGAACTTTAGCAGAATTAGATTTTATTTGGAGGGAGAAACTGTGCAACCCTTAAGGCAGGATACGAAGGTTTTGAAACATAAACTCCTTTACTTTCTACTATTATGCCAATAAAAGACTTCTTGACTTCGTTTTTCAACTAGATATGAAGAAGCTGAAGTTCGGAAAAAACTTGAAGAAAAGGACAGACAGGAGGAAGAGCAGCTGCAACAACAGAAAAGGCAGGAAGCAGGAAGAGAGGATAGTGGCGCATTGGCTAAAGGTTCTTTGGAGAATGTATTGGATTCCCAAAACAAAACCCAAAGGGTATTTCAAATTTATTGTGTAAAATAAGAGATTGATTCTGTTTGTCAGATGATTTGCTTATGAGAAACAGAGATAACACTGTGAAGTTCTTTTAGGCAACAAGGTAAAATTTAATGTATTTGAATTAAAAATTGAATTAAATTTCTAGCTTTGGTTGATTCCAGGTTTTTCTGTGAGCTTCTACAGCAGTATGTCAATTAATTACTTTTTAGCGTCACTACAAGCTTGATGAGAGTGGTAGAAAGAGCATTTGAGCCATAATTCACCACATCTGAGTTCTGGGCCTGTGTCCAGTCTCACTTAACCACTTTGGAACTCAGTTTTCCTCATTTGCCAAATGAAGATCTTGAAATACATGATCTTTAAGGTTTCTTGTTTTTAGTAATCATATACATTAAGAGAAAGATTTGGTATACTACTTTATTTGGTGCCAAATGTTTTACTTATTCTGGAGTCTTACTTACCCCCCTTTGCCTTTTCCTTTCTGTGTCCCAGTCTCTCCTTCTTCTTCTTTCCCCCTTTCTATCTTGTGTTGCTACTGCATCTAGTCTTTTCAGCTATATTGTGTTTGCTAAAAGCCACCAGTGTCTCAGTCTTTACCTGCCAGGTGTCACTGTGACTATTCCTTTACCACCTCAGAAACTATTCCTCCTAAAATATAACTTCTTCTACTTTGTTGAAACTCTTAGAAGGGTTGCTGCTTTGATTTTTTTTCTTAAGCATTTTGTAGCTTTCAGCTGTCATTTGTATGTGGAACATCATCAGTTTCATTCAGAAGTATTGATCTAGGGCTAGGCACTGTGTAAGAAGTGGAGAAGTCTTGTGTTCATATTAGGACCTCATAGTGTGAGGTAAGTAATACTGCCCTAGGAAGATGTTTATTCGTAGGTCAGACCGTTGATATAACCAGAAAACAAGACTTAGAAGGACTGTAAGTCTTCCATCTCTTTCCTTTGGTTGCCTTTTCAAAAGTGGTCAGTCACTTTTTGTTACTTTCACTTTGTTTTGCCTGTTTATTT
This sequence comes from Castor canadensis, assembly GCF_047511655.1. Classification (NCBI taxonomy): domain Eukaryota; kingdom Metazoa; phylum Chordata; class Mammalia; order Rodentia; family Castoridae; genus Castor; species Castor canadensis. Next base: position 140,153,829 of record NC_133387.1, read on the forward strand.
TGGAAAGAGAATACATTTAAGCCTCGTCACTCAACTGTAGATACATCAACTAACATTTTATCATCCTTTTTTTCTAACTGACTCCTGCCCTTTTTCTTTGGTATTTCAAAACAAATAGTAGCTAGTATGCCACTTTACTCCTAAATATTTCTAAATATTGCAGTATACATCTCAAAATAGGGAAGCTTTTGTTAATAATCACAATCCTATTGTCCCACCTCACAAAATTAACAGTAACCTCCCAATGTAATTTACTACTCAGTCTATATTCAGATTTCCCTACTTGTTGTAAAATGACATTTTTGAGTTGATTTGTTGAATCAGGATCCAAACAACAGGGCTAATACCTTTTGGCTGCTATGTCCCTTAAGTCTCTGAAATAATTGTCATTTGAGATTCTTCTCCCTCTCATTTTTCTTTTCATGCACTTAGTACTAGAAGATGAGCTACACTTTGTATTTTTTCTGATTGCTTGCTCCTTGTGTCATTTTACTTGTTTTTCTATCTCTCATATTTATTTTATTTCCTGTGGAGTCAGGTTCAAGTTTTGTTTCATGGCAAGAATGCTCCACAGATGCTACTGTGTACTTCATATTGTGGTGTATCTTTTATTATTTTATGTTTCTAATTTTAGTGATATTAGCATTGATCCATAGGTCCAAGTAGGTCCTTGGTTTTCCTGTCTATGAAATGAGTTAGTATCCCATGTTGTTTTACTTAGAAAATGTAAATTTCATAAGTAGTATTTGTTATTACTTTACTTTCCTTTAAGAGTGAAGGACACTGAATGGGATAGTTAGAATTGTTTCATGGTAAAAAACACTTTCTAGTTAAATATTTAATTTCTATAACAATTTGTGCTTTTAAATTGTATTTGGCATTTAATTAAAGAAAATTCTGAGGAACTGTCCTATGATTCTGATATGCTTCTAGTTATTTTAGCTGTCATCCACTGCCAAAGAAACCTGGTAATGCCATTATTACTGACATCTATTTTTGTAAAATAGTACTACTTAGCACATTGCAGTTCTTAGGCTTTCCATTTCAGTGAAATATTAAAATTAAACCTTTTGTTTCTATGAAAATTGAAACTTTTTTCCCTATGAAATAGATCAATGGTGAAAAGAGTGAAAAAAAGGAAACTGCGGAGAAAGGTAAGTGTGCTGAAAGAGGAAGTTCTTGAGAACTTTAATCAGAAAAGACTTCAGATGTTACACTGTGAAATTTTTAGCACTGTGTCTAGTCTGTGTGTATGCTTTACCACTTTTCCTAGCCTGGACCATTGTATTGAAATGCCTCAATACAAAAGGGAGTATTTTATGAATAATTGCAGCCTGGCATGGTAAAATACGGTAATAGGCAATTTACTTGTCTTTTCCAGGTGCAATTTAGCTTAGTGATTAGGAGCATGGGGTCTCAGAAGTCAGATCGCCTTAGTTTTAATACTAGCTGTTCCTCTGAATTTCCATGTGATCTTGAACATGTTACTTCTTTACCTCAGTTTCCCCATCTGTAAAGTGGGATAATAATAAAACCTATTTCATAGGGTTATTGTGAAGATTGAATTAATATACATAAAACTCTTAGAATCTATAGTACACTTTAAGTATTAACTGTTATTATTTGTGACTGGGTTGTAGTCATAATTTTAAGACAATCTAAATCAATAATTTGGATGTTATCCATAAGTGGTATTGATGTTCTAGTCACAAATACATGACCTAACCCAGATTTAGGAAATTGCTTTCATCTACTTAGGACCTTTTTCCTCTCTGAGGAAAGGTTTAAACTAAACATATTATTTATAACACTCAAATTCTGTACTGAATATATTGCTATGCAGTAATTTTTAAATTAAACAGAATAATTGCCAGGCGCTGGTGGCTCACGCCTAGAATCCTAGCTAATCAGGAGGCAGAGATCAGGAGAATCTGTTCGAAGCCAGCCTGGGCAAACAGTTAGCAAGACAAAGGGCTGGTGGAGTGGCTCAAGGTGTAGCCTTGAGTTCAAACCCCAGTGCCAAAATTAGTTTTTTTCCATTTGTTCCTTTGTACCTCATCATGCTTAGATGTTACCTTCTCAGTGGTTGTTCTCAGCCGGTCTAGTCTGTTTTTTTGTCAAAATGATCTTGATGTTTTCAAAGCAAAGGAGGATTTTTAGTAGTAGCTACTATAGGTATTTTAGCTTAGGAGCAACTGAGACTATTGCAGAAATAGTTCTTTATATATCTGAAGTTCCTTGTAGTGTTTTTTAATCTTTTACTTCAGGTGATAGAGCTGAAGAAAATAATGACATAAGGAGTATTTACTTTGTAGGTTGCTACCACATGTATAATAACTTTACTCAGTGTCTTTTTTGTTACCCTTCTTGGAAAAAATAAAATCTTTTTTCCTTTCTGACAAGGAGCCAACTAAGCATCAAGTAGGATGAGGGCTTGCAAACTTTTTCTTAAAGGACTAGATAGCCAATATTTTAGCTAGGGGGCTCACAGAACTCTGTGTTGTCTGACCACTGTTGCAGCTGAAAGCAGTCAGGGACCTCGTGTAAACAAGTGTGGTCTTGTTTCAATAGAACGGGTGTCCATATTTTGTCAACAGCAAGCATGTGGTTGTTACTCTAGGAACACTTGGAAATCTAAAAGTTGTTCAAGTAGCTCTCATAGCAGTAGTCCTCATAGCACTCCATCAGAAACTCTTTAAAAAATTTAGAACCTTTTGAGAATTTTTAACCATATATTTTCTGGCAAACATTTTTCTACTGTCTTAATTTTTAAAAATAGAATATTTTCATAAGATGTGTGTATTAATTTCTTTTCTTTTTTTTTCAGTAACAGAGCCAACACCAGATAGGTGTAACTTCAATAGCCATTTCATTTTTTTTTCTCTTAGTGCTGGGTATTCAACACAGGGCCTTATGCATGCTACTTAAGCACTCTACCACTGAACTTCTTCCTCCAGCCCATGTTTTGATATGTAAATCTCTATAAACAGAGCACTGAAGTGGTTTCTTAATAAAGGTTAACACAAGTTATATTTAATATTACTTTAAAAAACAGTGAAGGTATGATGGGATAGCAAGATATATACCAAGTACACTTTGCTCTTCTGGAAAAAGCTATTCTCTTCTGTGTTTAGTAATGTGCCGGCACATGGGACTCGGTGTTTCTCATCTCTTTCACTGTCTCTCTTAATTCCAAGGAGTGGTCACAGCAAAGGAACTGTATACAATGATGATGGATAAAAACATCAGCTTGATTATAATGGATGCTCGAAGACTGCAGGATTATCAGCATTCTTGCATTTCAAATTCTCTCAGTGTTCCTGAAGAAGCTATTAGTCCAGGGTGGGTCTTTTTTTTTTTTTTTTCTTTTTTCTTTTTGTGATATAGGGTCTTCCAAATATTTCCCAGACTGGTCTCCAACAGGCTGGTTGTGAACTTGCAGTCTTCCTGCCTCAGCAGGAAGAGTGGTGGAATTACAGACATGTTCTACCATGCCTGGTTATTTTTGTATTTTATATAAATGGAATCATACAATATGTAGACTTTTACAGCTGGGTTCTTGTATTTAGCTTTATGTTCCATTATTGTGTGTAATTGCAGTTTGTTTATTTTCATTGCTAGGTGGTGTTCTGTTGTGCAAGTACAGCACAATTATCTTAGTTTTAGACTTAGCTTTATTGGATATGATGCTATTTTTCCACGTGTACAAGGACAATTTTTAAAAATAATTTGTTATTAAAATAAATTTAAGTAAAAGATCATTTAAATTGAATAAATTATTAAATTGCATAAATTATAGGAACTGAGCACTTGGGCTGAGTTACTGTGGTTGTAGTGAACATGTTGTTGCCTTAGTGAAGCTTTTATTTGAATAGGCAGATGGGATAGGTAAGACAGACAATAAAACTTAAAATTTTGTGTAGTGTGTCTGATGTTGAAGAGTGCTATGGAGTATCAACTGTTTATTGGGAGAGTCTTAAGATTTAGTCCAGGGGGGCCTCACAAAGATTTATTAGCAAGTCTTGAAAAGACAGGGAAATGAGTTCCTAGATACGAGAGGTAGGGAAGGATTCTGAGGGACAGCAAGAGCAGAGGCCTTAGGCAGGAGCACATCTGAATAAACCAAGAATCATAAGGGAGCCAGTGGCTGGAGTGAGTGGTATAGGGGCAGGTAGTTAGAAGAGGACATGGAAATAATAGGGTTGAGTATGGGGCAGCATTGTAAGGACTTTAGCTTCTGTATGAACAAAACATGAGACCAGCATGCGTTAATGTAGAGTTGATATTATTCAGAGCAGTTTGGCTGTGAGCCAAACTACCTGAATTTTAACCAACTGGAACCTCGGACAAAAGTACTTAACTTTGTGCCGTGGTTTCTACTACATGAAGTGGGAAATTGTGTCTGATAGAACTATTGTGAGGTTTCAGTAAGATCAACAATAAAGAATTTAGAATAGTATCTGGCGCACAGCAAATGTTGTATGTGTTTTTTAAAGAAACTTTTTTAAAAGAAACATTTTTGCTAGTTAATTATTATCTGCATAGTCATAAGAGAACTGAAATATGAATGATGTCACCCAGGTGATGCCCCAGTTATTCATATTGGCTGAGAGAGGTGTTCAGACCACTTCCTCTCTTTCCAGTTTTGGCTTCCCGCCCCCCCGCCCCCCGACCTTTTTTTTTTTTTTAAAGGGGTCAGAATTGAGTCCATTTCTTCCTGTCGCTAATAATTATTAAGGTCATTTTCCCACATGCAGTAGTGAAAGGGTTAACTGCTTAGGCCATTCAGTATCATAATATGCACTCTAACTTTAGAAAGGAGTCTACTTAAAAATTTGCTATGCAAGTTCAGAAAGCCAAGGGTGCATGTTTTCTCTCATATGTGGAACATAGACCTACTACAAATGCAGCAATATTATGAAAAACAGGTCACACTAAGGGGAGGCCACATATGAGAGAGGGAGAATGAAAGAAGAAGTTAAAAAGGTGAATATGGTTGATGTACTCTCTATACAAGAATGCATATGGAATTTTTAAACCTGTTGAAATCACCATAAGAAGGGGACTAAGGTAGAAAGGAGAAAAATAAAGAAGATGAACCAATTCAGGTTATACATACATACATGGAAATGTTACAAGGAAACACCCTGTATAGCTATCTTAAACAAACAAAAATGTCATTTTTTTTTTCTACAAAATCGGAAAATAGGAGAGTAGAACAGGTCCTGTCTTGGAGGTTGGTACCAGTGGCGGAGGGGGGCGGTTATGGGGAAAGGAAGTGGGAGGGTGAATGTAGGGCAAGTACTCTGTACACATGTATGTAAATGAAAAAATGAGCCCTGTTGAAACTATTCCAGGAATAAGGGAAGGGAGCATAAGGGAGAATGATGAAGGGGGTGAATTCAAGTATGATTTATTTGATATATTGTTGATACATTGTAAGAACTTTTATAAATGCCATAATGTACCCTCAGCACAGTAAAAAAAAAAGAAAATTTAAAAACTAAATAATTTTTTTTTAAAACAACAAAAAGTTCGCTGTGGTATGGTACAGATTGTGGAACAAAACTCAGTGTCTTATATTAATATGCTAGGATCTTTTGTCAGCTTGTTCCCAATACAAATATTAACACATTTCAGAGTCACTGCTAGTTGGATTGAAGCAAACCTCCCAGATGATTCTAAAGACACATGGAAGAAGAGGGGGAATGTGGATTATGTGGTACTTCTTGACTGGTTTAGTTCTGCAAAAGATTTACATCTTGGAACAACTTTACAGAGCCTGAAAGATGCACTTTTCAAGGTTAGCAAGTTTCCTTGTTTACTATAACTGCAAGCCTTCTCTGGTTGTTAGTAAAGTGTATTGGCTATTGTTCTCAAGTACTAAAAGATCCATCATGCTTTGATTATAGAAGTTTTTAAAATTTAGATTTAAAAGATTTGTTTTGAATCACCAGGTAAAAATACATTGACCTATATAAAATATATTAAAAATTTCAAAAATATAAATTAGCTGATAGATTAAAAGGCAGAAGACAAAAATTTGTATAACAAATATGGTAGTTTCTCCTTCCTTCCTTTCCTCCCCCATGTAACCCAGGCTGGCCTCAAACTTGAGATCCTCCTTTCTCAGCCTCTTGAGGGCTGAGATTATAGGCATGTACCACCATACCAGGACGTGACAGTGTTTTAAAACACCTAAAATCTGAAGAGTTTCTACAAATAAATAAGAAAAACAAAGTAGTAAGATGACATCAGTAGTCATAAACAGAAGAGGAAATGCGAGTAGACTTAACCATAAAAATGGTCAACTTTATAAGTATCCGATAAATACAAGTTAAAATGAGTGCCAGTTTTACTGATCAGATTTTAAAAGGTTAAAAAAAAGTTCCGTTTAACTGGTTATATTACTAAATAGTGATAGCAGTGAATGCTGGTCAACATGTTGTGAGAATAAGAGTCAGTCAGTTGATGGAGCATTGCCTGCCAGGAGGACAGTCTTAAAACAGGTCACGTTTTAAAATAGTTCAGAATACAGAGACAAACAAAAGTGGCAGTTTCATAAAGTTCAGCCTACATATTTAGAAGTCCAGTGAATGTTGGAGAGCACCCTTCCTTATTTCTTAGCCCAAACTAGATTCCGAATGTATCAAAAGGTATAAATGGATAGATTGAAACAGTAAGCTACCAGAAGAAACACTTACTTTTTTATTACTTTGATCCCAAACCAAGATGCTGTACAGGAAGATCAATACATTTAACTGTGAAAAACACCAGGAGCAAGGTGTGGTAATACATGCCTGGGACTGTATCATACTGAGACGAGGATTGCGAGTTTTAGGCCAGCCTGAACTACATAGCAGTACTTTCTCAAAAAAAAAACAAAAACCCAAACAAAACCAAGACTATAAATAAAGAACAAAAAATCAGGAAAAATATGTGACAAAGATCTATTTTTCTTTATCCACTCTAAAAAAAACAGCAAGCAACGCTATAGAAAAATGGGATCAGTTAGGTCATAGACCAATGTAAATGGTTAATAGCATATGAAAAGATGTTTAACCTCACTGGTGGAGAAATGCTAATTAAAACAGGATACAATTTTACATCCACCAGTTTGGTAAAAATTATGAAGATTATAATGAGAATTCTCATGCACTGTTAGCTTTTGTAGTGTGTAGATTAGTAAAGCCTTTTGGAAAGGCAGTTTGGCATCACCTACCAAACTTTTAAACCAGCAACTCTACTCCTAGGAGATCATCCTAAACAAATACATAAGTGATCACTTTGAAGATTGGCAATATATGTTAAAGTCTTAAAGGTTCTTGTATCCTGGCTCAGCAACTCTACTTTTGGGGATTTTGTCTAACAGGTGTGATTGGTTGTGTGCATGTATAAGGATCTTTGGTGTTTATACAGCATTGCTTGTACTTAAATAGGGGAAAAAGTGTTCAAATGATTGATTCAGTTTTGAGGTGTGTGGCTCCTAGTCATTATAAATGATGATATTACTATTAATAATACTCATAAAAGAAAAGCAGTGCCATAAGAGTTTCATTGCTTTATAAAAACAAAAATAAATAAGAAGTGTATATCTAAGTAGAAATCTATCTGTTAAGAATAAACTTCAAAATGTTAAAGTAATATTTCTGGGTGGTATGGCTATAGGTAATTTTTATTTTATATTTTTTTATTTTCTCTTTTTTCTTCTAAGATGGTGGATTACTATGTGGTTCTTAAAACCTGATCTCTTATTTAATGTTGAATTATGAATTCATTTCTCATTTTTTCATCATGTAAAAAATAAATCTTGCCTTCAAGGGAGCATCCGCATTTTGTTTTTCACTGCTAAGAGACTTTAAATACTATTTCCTTATTTTATAGTGGGAAAGTAAAAGTGTTCTGCGCAATGAGCCTTTGGTTTTAGAGGGAGGCTATGAAAACTGGCTCCTTTGCTATCCGCAGTACACAACAAATGCTAAAGTCACTCCACCCCCACGAGGCAAGAATGAAGAGGTGTCTATCTCATGTATGTATGTGAACATTTTTGTTTGAAATTGCTTCAGTAAAATGTAAAGTATTTATGTTTTCAGAGTAACATTCCTCATCATATAAGCATTTGTCCTATGAGAAAGCAATTGTTTTCAGACAAAAAAATACACTCTGGTAGTTAACATTTTCTTTAATAATTGTCATGATTGTTGTTTCATTTAGTTTACATTTAACTGTCACATATAACACATGTGACAAATGTAAGTACTGTTTATACACTTTGCTATTCTTAAAAAATATATTGTTCCTTTGCGGATTTTAGTGGATTTTACTTACCCTTCATTGGAAGAGTCAGTTCCTTCCAAGCCTCCTGCCCAGATGCCACCTTCTCTTGTAGAAGGAGATAAAAATACAGACTTGATAAGTGATCAAGATGAGAGAATGGGAACACTGACTATGTCAGCAACAGGTGAACCAACTACTGCTTCCAAAGCTGATGTTTCATCCACACTTCAGCCAGTGCATATTTCAAAGAATATCCCACAGGTATTGTCTTGATTTTTTTAAACTTTATTCTCTCTTTTGTTTTAACATTGTATTAAATACATAGTATAGTATATATAGTATAGTATACATAGTTTTATATATAATCTGCAGTATATTAGAAAAGTGTCAGAAGAATCTGTGTATCTTGGCATCTTATTTTTATAAAAGAATTCCTTAATAATTTAGCCTATTACCGTAGCTATGTGGTAGTTCAAAGAGTTTCAAACCTAGCTGTAACCATTTTCCACAAGTAGTGCCAATAAAATTTACTGACCTGGAACAACTCTCTTGGGGGTTTTCTTGTAATTTGACCAGTTGTACAGTTGTCGTTTTGTGTCTGCTGGGGATTGGCTCCTTTCTTTCTCCCTTTTCTCCCCTCCCCTTTTTTTTTTTTTTTTAGGTAGTACCGGCATTGAACTCAGGGCCTTACACTTGCCAGGCAGGCATTCTATCACTTGAGCCACAACTACAGTCCTTTTTGCATTTCTTACTTTTCGAGGTAGTGTCTGGCTTTGTATTTGGGCCAGCCTGGACTGCAATCTCCCTGTTTGTACTTCCTCATGTAGCTGGGAAGACAGATATGCACCATCATGCCCAGCCATCGGTTGAGATGGGATCTTGCAAACTTTTTCCCTGGGCTGGCCTTGAAACATGATCTTCCCAGTTTCTGCCTGTGGAGTAGCTGGGATTATAGGTTTGAGCCACCATAGCAGTCTATCCTGCCATATACTTTAAATCATATCTAGATTACTTCTAATGGAATGTAACTGCTATGTAAATAGCTGCTGTACTATATTGCCTATGGAATAATGAAACAAAAAGTCTCCATGCTTAGTACAGATTTTTAAACTATTTTCTAGGTGGAACCCATGGATATGGAGGGCTGTTTTCTCAAATAGTTTAGCATATATACAAGAGATGTTTGATGTCAGTATTTTAGTTTTAAAACAGTTTTTAGTTCAGTTTTGATTTTGACAGTTTAACAATAATTAACTAAAACTTTTATGTAACCAAGAATAAAAAATTACAGCTTTTTGGGTTCTTTTTGGAGAAAGATTAGTTTATACTTTCCTATGTATATGCTAATAAGGTTTTTTTTTTTTTAGCATTTGTTTCTCATTTTTTTCAAAATACTTCTGAACAGTATTTCACATTTGAAGTAGATCACATTGATTTGTAGAGCAGGCTCTAAATAGAAAAACCTGGAGCCAAGTGTAGTGGTGCACAACTGTAATCCCCACACCCGGGAGGCTGAGGCAGGAGGATCATGATTTTGAGGCCAACGTGGGCTACAAAGCAAGATCCTGTCTCAAAAGGCAAGAAAAAAAACTTTGTGATCTTTTTGTTATGAAATGAGGTTGTTTGTTTTTTTCTTTTTTTTTTTTTTTGCAGTACTGAACTCACATGTACACTACACTAAGACTAAACAGAATTTGATTAAACAAGTTTTCTTAAAGTGTAAATTTAAGAAATTCTAAAAAGAACTTATTACACTTTTGCTCAAGTTGATCAACATATTTGTGTCCCAGCACGACTCTGAGATACGTACAATTTGTCACACATATTTTGAAGATCTTCTACATATGACTTTAACCAAAAATCAAGAAGTGATTGAGAATCTTCTGAATATATGATAGCATGAAAGTTTCCAAATAGGAGTAAAAAGGATCCTATCTGATATTAAGAAAGAGAGACATATAAAACCAGTCACAGCATAAGACAGAGTATCATCATTGCTCTATTAGTCACTAGAGCACAGAGCAAGGAGAAAAACTCTAGCAGAGTGCTAGAATTTCTAGTGAGGTTTCATGGAGTAAGTTGTATTTTACCTGGGCCTTTGGAGTTCAGTAGGATTTGAAGATTCAAGAGACAAGTAGAAAATTGTATGACTAAAGGCACAAGGTCTGCTCTGGGGCCAGCTGGAGAGAGGACAGTGTGATAGTAGATAAGACTGGGAAAGATGAGTGAGTCATCCAGAGTGACTTGCGTCAAAGTTAAATTTTATTCTATAGGCACAAGGGAATGGTTGAAGAATTTTAAGTTTGAAAGTAACATGATCCTAGCTCTGCATTTAAGATTTGGGATGATGAATTAGGCTAGCAAAATGTGATAATAATAACATGTATTGTGGTTCCTGCTCCATATTTACTGCTGACTTCACCCCGATAGTTCGTATACCTCTCAGTTCTCAAGTACATATAGAAAAGAGTAAGTTGGAATATGCTGTCTCTTTTTGTTTGTTTTTCTCTGAAAAAGTGAAGAGGCAGAAAGAGAAGTGAAGAGAAAGAAAAAGTGAAGAGGCAGAAAGAGAAGTGAAGAGAAATTAGGAATAACTTTTTCTTCCCTAATTTCTACTTTGTTTCCTAGTGGAAGCATATAAAATTTATTTTATAAGAATACTATATAAGTTGTTACTACATAGTAACATAGGTACTGATGAAAATTCTCATTTTTGTTTCAGTACACTGTATTCTCAAGAAATTGTGCTAGCGTCACTTCTCACAATGATGTATTAATATCATAATTAAACTGAGCTAACAAACATTTAACTCATTAAATCAGGAATTTAGTTAGTTTGTAACTTAATGTGAAGGAAGCTAATTAGTATTTTGTCATTTATGAAAGTTATGGAATGTTTTGTTTGTTCCCTCAGCAATATATCTATTGTTTATGTGCCGGCACTGTCTGCCCTTTTTATTTTTTGGCAATCCTGAAGTTTGAACTCCAGGTCTTAAACTTTGCTAGGTAAGCACTCTACCACTTTAGCCTACCTCCAGCCCCTCATTTCTACTCTTTTAGAGCTTATATTCAGGAGTGAAGAAAGACTTTAAACACAGTTACTTAATCAAAATCCCAGTGAGTACTCTGAGGGAAAAGAATCAGGTATTATAAGAACACATATATCAGGGACTTCGCTAGTTTGAAGAATCAAGCAAATCTTTTCAGATATTTAAGCAAAGATCTAATGCAGTGGTAATTATAAAAGCTTGAGGTGGGAAGGAACATGGTAGCTTTGAAGTTTTTTTTTTTTTTTTTTTAAGGCAAGTGTGGCTGGAGTATAGATTAGTCAGATACAAGAATGGAGAGGTAGGCCGATGTAATTACACAGGACCTTATATGTAGGCCATACATTGTAAGGATTTTAGGTATCAATTTAAAAAGTGTTTGTTTTGTTTGCAATAATGGTGGTAGAACCCTGGGCTTCCCCACTTGCTTGGCAAGTACTCTACCATTGACCTATGCCCCAGCCCTTTTGTTTTTATATTGTTTTTTTATTTTCTTAAGGTAGGGTGTCACTAACTTTGCAGAGGCTGGCCTCAAACTCAAGATCCTCCTGTCTCTGTCTCCCAGTAGCTGGGATTATAGGAATGCACCATAAAATAGGATTTTAAGCAAGGGAGAAACATGGTCAAGTTTGTTTTAAAATGATTAGTCTTGCTGCACTGTAGAGGAGTAGATTAGAAGGGGAGCAAAAGAAGAGATGGACAACAAGTTAGAAACTGTGCTGTCATCCTTGAGAGAAAGAGTTGGTTTACATGAACTTGACTGGTGGTAGCACAGGGCAGTATAGATGCAGGAGGACAATCATCAGACTGAGGAAGGGCATGGGAAGAACATGTCATCGACCTCTCAAGTTCTGGTTTGTACAACTATTTGGAGAGTGGTTACATCCACAAGATAAGGGCCATGTTTGTGGAAGGAAATCATGAATTCAGTTTTAGTTATGTGTATGTCACTTACGTAGAGATAATAGACAGCTGGATACATGGAAGTGCAACTTCAGTCTGGTTATGTCTGGTCTAGACTTTATGTTTTAGCATAAAGACATAAGTAACTCTTTTGTATACAGAACACCTCTGGGTGAATTGAAAATGTAACTGAGGTTATACTCCTGAACCTTGTCAAAAGTATTTTACTTGCTTCAGTGGGATGAAGCAAGAGGATCATGAGTTTGAGGATAGCCTGGTCTACATAGTGAGTGTGAGGCCAGCCACAACAGCACAGTGAAGCCCTGTATTATAACAAAAACAAATGAACAAAACCAAACAAGCAAAAACAATATTTTGCTCTGTTTTTGTTTATCCAGATTGATCGTACTAAAAAACCAGCAGTCAAATTGCCTGAGGATCAAAGGATAAAATCTGAAACAGATCATGAGCAACAGTTACCTCAGAGTGGAAAAGTTCTTCCTGATCGATCTACCAAGCCAGCATTTCCCCCTCCAACTGTCATGTTAACTGCTGAAGAAAAAGCTCGTATTCATGCAGAAACTGTGCTTCTAATGGAGAAAAACAGACAGGAGAAGGAACTTCGGGAAAGGCAGCAAGAAGAACAGAAAGAAAAGCTGAGAAGGGAAGAACAAGAGCAAAAAGCCAGAAAGAAACAAGAACCTGAAGAAAATGAAATCACAGAAAATCAACAAAAAGCAAAAGAAGAAATAGAGAAGAGAGAGAGTGAACAAACCAAGAAAGAAGATAAAGAAACCTCAGCAAAAAGGAGCAAAGAAATAACAGGAATAAAAAGACAAAGTAAAAGTGAGCATGAAACTTCTGATGCCAAGAAATCTGTAGAAGATAGAGGAAAAAGATGTCCAACTCCAGAAGTACAGAAAAAGTCAACAGGAGATGTGCTCCCTGCATCCGTGACAGCAGATGCAAGTGCAGGCAAGGTAAGTGAAACAGTGTGCTTGTAAGTTGCCAACTGAGTGATACAGAGTGTGCATAAAGATGACACCAGTGGTATCCCATAAACAGGGCAGCCATTTTGAGTGGTTTGCTAGAGGGTGATGTATCGCTGTGATGTATCCACATTCGCTCACCTCTCTTTTGAAGGCCATGACTTAATGTTAATTGATTGGTTGGCAGTGGAATGGGTCCCGTCCCCCCCGTCCCCCCCCCCCCGCTTCTGTGAAGTGCAGTATATATGTAATAATTGAGATAAATAGCACATTGTTCATTTTTGTGTTTAATGTATGATTATCAGAAGACTAGAATGAAATACACTTTCTCAGTATGGGGAGTCTGGTGCCAGTATTTGAGATTTGTATCTGCTCAAAATATGAGTAAAATTTTTGGCATCAGCTAGCCCAACTATTCATATTTTTGGTAATTTCTTACCATTTTCTTCTTGCTTTATCTATTTGAGTAATATTGGCAATAACTGAATTATACTGCCTGTTTCTGCCCTTGGCTACACACTCAAAATTGATTCCCGTAATTTTACAGGATGTTTTTGTTTTATTTTTGTAAAATCTCATACTTTTTTCTCCATTATGCGATTAATATTGCTACCTTTTTTTTTTCTGTTAGTGTATATTAATTATACAAAGGGGAAAGCCCTTACTTTGTGACATTTCCATAATGCATGTAATGTACTTTATCATATTCACTCCTTCTGTCACTTTCTTACCCCCAAACTTCCTCTTTTTTAAAATAAAATTTTAAATAGCTTTTCTAACAACAATTTCATATGTGCATGCAATATATTTCCCCTCATCCCCCAATATCACTTGCTCTTTCCCCCCTCTCTTCTCCTACTGGTTCTCAGCCATCAAAATAGTCCCTTTTACTTTACATTCATGTTTGGTTTTTTTGTTTTGTTTTGTTTTTTAAAGATGTAGATTCCACATTTGAGAGAAAACATGCAGGTTCTGTCTTTCTCAGTCAGGCTTCGCTTCTCATGATGATCTCCACTTCCATCCATTTTCCTGCAAATGACATCACTTCATTCTGCCACATGGCTGAATAATACTCCATTGTTTATATATACCACATTTTCTTTATCTTTTCATCTGTTAATAGATACCTAGGTTGATGTCATAGCTTGGTTATTGTGAATAGTGCTGTGATGAACATGGGTGTACAGGTATCTCTACTGTATGCTTACTTATATTCCTTCAGGTGTTTCCAGAACTGTTAGCTGGATCATATGTTAGTTGTAGTTTTAGTTTTTTGAGGAGTCTCCATACTGATTTTTTGATTTCCATAGTGGCTGCACTAATGTATATTCCCACCAACAATGGGTTGCTTTCCCCCATGTCCTCACAAGCATTTGAGGTTGTTTCCTTGGTAGCCGTTCTGATAGGAATAAGATGGAAAGTCAGTATTGTTTTGATTTGCATCTCCTTTACGGCTAAGAATATTGAAAATTTCATGTATGTATTGACCATTTATACTTCTTATACTGTTAAATTAATTTCTCCATGCATTGGTTGGATTATTTTTAACGCTTGAATTTTTTTGAGCTCTTTATATATCCTGGATATATAAAGATGAATGGCTGCCATATACTTTCTCCCTTTCTATAAGCTGTCTACTCACTCTGGTAATTGTATCCTTTGATGCGCAGAAGCTTTTTCATTTGATACAATCCCACTTGTTAGTTCTTGCTATTATTTATTTTTTTACTCATATGTACATACAATGTTTGGATCATCTCTTCCCCCCTTGCTCCCCCTCCCTCTCCCCCCCACCCCTTCACTTCCAGGCAGAAACTGTTTTGCCCTTATGTCTATTTTGTTGAAGAGAGAATATAAGCAATAATAGGAAGAACCATGGGGTTTTGCTAGTTGAGATAAGGATAGATATACAGGGAGTTGACTTGCATTGCTTTCCTGTACATGTGTGTTACCTTCTAAATTAATTCTTCTCAAACTAACCTTTTCTCTAGTTATTGGTCCCCTTCTCCTATTGGCCTCTGTCGCTTTAAAGTATCTGCATTAGTTTCTCTGTGTTGAGGGCAACAAATGCTATCTAGTTTTTTGGGTGTCTTACCTATCCTCATACCTCCCTTGTGTGCTCTTGCTTTATCATGTGATCAGAGTCCAGTCCCCTTGTTATGTTTGCCCTTGATCTAATGTCTGCATATGAGGGAGAACATACAATTTTTGGTCTTTTGGGCCAGGCTAACCTCACTCAGAATCTTGCTATTATTTCTTGACAGAAATACCAGGAGTCTGATTCAGAAAGTCATTGTCTGTGTCTATGCCTCGAAGTACTTTGTTTTCTGCTACTAGTTTCAGAATTTTATGTCTTACATTAAGGTCTTTGATCCATTTCAAATTGATTTTTATACAGGGTGAGAGATAGGGATCTAGTTTCAGTTATCTAAATGTGGATATCCAGTTTTCCCAAAGGCATTGGCTGAAGAGGCTGTCTTTTCTCCAAGGTACATTTTTAGCATCTTTGTTGAGAATCAGATGGATAGAGCTGCATGGGCTTGTTTCTGGGTCCTCTCTTCTGTTCCATTGGTCCTTATTTACCTACCATCTGTTTTTTTCCCAGAATCTCAATTTCCTTGCTGAATTTCTATCCATATTTCTGACTTTTCCTCTAGGTCTTAAGTTTACTCCCTTACTCCATCTGTTTGTTTGAACCCTCTTTGAGGTTACTGATAATCTTTAAAAATGAACTTTTGAAACACAACAAGTAAACTCATAGGAGCCCTAAATAAATACCAAAGTGAAACAGAGAACACCATAAATAGAGAGATAAATGAATTAAGGATGAAAACTGACAGTGTCAAAGAGGAAGTAACCCATGATATGGAAAACCTCAGGGAAAAAAAAAAATGAAACAAATACAAAACACAATTGAAGGCCACTCCAGCAAACTAGAACAAGCAGAAGACAAAATCTCAGAACTTGAAGATGAAATGGAAATAAAAGGAAAAACTGAAGAACTATTACTTAAACAACTCAAAACCTGTGAAAGGAATATGCAAGAATTCACCAACTCAGTCAGAAGACCAAACCTCAGAATCACGGGTATTGAAGAAGGAGAAGAACTGCAAGCAAAAGGATTTTGTAATATATTCAACAAAATATTAACAGAAAATTTCCCAAATCTAGAGAAAACTATGCCCATTTAGAAACAGGAAGCCTCCAGGACATCAAACAGACTTGACGAAAATAAAGCTACCCCATGACATATTATCATTAAAACAACAAGCACAGACAATAGAGAAAGAATATTGAAGGCTGTAAGAGAGAAGAAACAAATAACATACAAAAGTAAACCCACCAAAATCACAGCAGACTCCTCAATGGAAACCTTAAAAGCAAGAAGAGCATGGAGTGAAGCATTCCGGGCACTGAATGAAAATAATTTCAACCCTAGGATACTCTACCCAGCAAAACTATCATTCAAACTAGATAGAGCAATAAAAGTCTTCCATGATAAGCATAAGCTAAAACAATATATATGCCCACCAAGCCACCACTACAAAAGTGTCTTCAAGGAATCCTACACACAGAAAATGAAAGCATATAAAACCATGAAAGAACAGGCAGCCCAAAACACAGGAGAAGAAAAGGCAAGAAAGTAGACAGTAACATTGATTTAACTGCACACAATCAAATCCTTAAGCAACAAAGACAACTAAATGACAGGGATCATCACATACCTATGAATACTAACACTGAATGTTAACAGACTTAATTCTCCCATCAGAAGACACTGTTTGGCAAACTGGATTAAAAAGGAAGATACAACAATCTGCTGCTTTCAGGAGACCCATCTCATTGACAGAAACAAACACTGGCTTAGGGTGAAAGGCTGGAAGAAGATTTACCAAGCCAGTGGCCCCCCAAAACAGGCAGGAGTAGCAATACTTTTCTCAGACAAAGTAGACTTAAAACCTACATTGATCAAACAAGATAAAGAAGGACACTCCATACTTACAAAAGGGGAAATACACCAAAAGGAAATAACAATTATCAATCTATATGCCCAACATCAGTGCACCCAGTTTCATCAGACATACTCTGAAGAACCTAAAAGCATATATAGACTCCAACACAGTGGTAGTGGGAGACTTTAATACTCCCCTATCACCAGTAGATAGGTCATCAAAACAAAAAAATCAATGAAGAAATTCTAGAACTAAATTACACCATAGATCAAAGGGACCGAGCTGATGTCTACAGAATATTTCACCCAACTTCTGCACAAAATACATTCTTCTCAGCAGTCCATGGAACCTTCTCCAAAATTGATCCTATCTTAGGCACAAAGCAAGCCTCAGCAAATATAAGAAAATAGAAATAATACCATGCATTCAATCTGATGACAACACATTAAAACTAGAACTCAGCAACATAAACAACAGTAAAAAACATGCAAACAATTGGAAGCTGAACAATGTATTGCTTAAATATCAGTGGGTCATTGATGAAATAAAAGAGTAAATTAAAAGATTTCTGGAAGTTAAAGAAAATGAAAACATGACCTACTGGAACCTATGGGACAGAGCAAAGGTATTCTAAAGAGGAAAGTTTATAGCCATGAGTGCATATATTAAAAGGACAGAAGAATCTGAAATCAGTGACGTAATGCTACATCTCAAACTCTTAGAAAAACAAGAACAAGCAAATCCCAAAATAAGCAGAAGGAGAGAAATAATAAAAATAAGGGCCGAAACCAATGAAACAAGCAACAACAAAAGATACAAAGAATCAATAAAACAAAAAGTTGGTTCTTTGAAAATATAAATAAAATTGACAGACCCCTGGCAAACCTGACTAAAAGGAAGAGAGAAAAAACCCAAATTAGTAAAATCAGAAATGCAAAAAGGGTAGATAACAACAAACACCACAGAAATCCAGAAAATCATCAGAGACTACTTTGAGAACTTACATTCTAATAAATTTGAAAATCTTAAAGAAACGGACAAATTTCTAGATACTTACGACCATCCAAAATTGAACCAAGATGACATTAATCACCTGAATAGACCTATAACACAAAATGAAACTGAAGCAGCAATAAAGAGTCTCCCCAAAAAGAAAAGTCCAGGACCTGATGGATTCTCTGCTGAATTCTATCAGACTTTCAAAGAAGACCTAATACCAACCCTCCTTAAACTGTTCCACAAAATTTAAAGAGAAGGAAAACTGCCTAACGCATTTTATCAAGCCAGTATTACACTCATCACAAAACCAGACAAAGATACCTCCCAAAAGGAGACCAATAGGCGAATCTCCTTAATGAATATCGATGCAAAAATCCTCAATAAAATAATGGCAAACCAAATCCAACAACACATGAGAAAACTCATTCACCATGACCAAGTCGGCTTCATCCCAGTGATGCAGGGGTGGTTCAACATATGTAAATCTATAAATGTAATACAGCACATTAATAGAAGCAAAGATATAAACCATTTGATCATCTCAGCAGATGCAGAAAAAACCTTTGACAAGATCTAACACCACTTCATGATAAAAGCTCTAAGAAAACTAGGAATAGAAGGAAAGTACCTCAACATTATAAAGGCTATATATGACAAACCTACAGCCAACATCATACTTAATGGTGAAAACCTGAAACCATTTCCCCTAAAATCAGGAACGAGACAAGGGTGCCCACTATCCCCACTCCTATTCAACATAGTACTGGACTTCCTGACCAGAACAATTAGGCAAGAAGGAGGAATAAAAGGAATACAAATAGGTAAAGAAACTGTCAAAATATCCCTATTTGCAGGTGATATGATCCTATACCTTAAAGACCCAAAATACTCTACCCAATCACTCCTAGACACCATAAACAGCTTCAACAAGGTGGCAGGATACAAAAATCAACTTATAAAAATCATTAGCCTTTCTGTACACCAACAGTGAACAAACTGAGAAAGAATATATGGAAACAATTCCATTTACAATAGCCTCAAAAAAAATTAAATACCTAGGCGTAAACTTAACAAGGATGTGAATGCCCTCTACAAGGAGAATTAGAAACCCCTGATGAAAGAGATCAAGGAAGACTACAGAAGGTGAAGAGTTCTCCTGTGCTCATAGATTGGTAGAATCAACATAGTAAAAATGGCTGTACTACCAAAAGCAATCTGCATGTTTAATGCAATTCCCATCAAAATCCCAATGACATTCATCACAGAGATTGAAAAATCTACCCTAAAATTCATTCGGAATCACAAGAGACCGCGAATAGCCAAGGCAATACTCAGCAAAAAGAGCAATGCTGGAGGTATCACAATACCCAACTTCAAACTATATTACAAAGCAATAGTAATAAAAACAGCATGGTACTGGCACAAAAACAGACATGAAGACCAGTGGAACAGAATAGAGGACCCAGATATGAATCCACACAACTATGCCCAACTTATTTTTGACAAAGGCGCTAAAAATACATGATGGAAAGAAGATAGCCTCTTCAACAAATGTTGGGAAAAGTGGTTATCTGTCTGCAAAAAACTGAAACTAGACCCATATTCATCACCCTGTACTAGTATCTACTCAAAATGGATCAAGGACCTTAATCTCAGACCTGAAACTAAAGTTGGCACAGGAAACAGTAGGAAACATTTGGAAGTAATAGGTATAGGCAAGGACTTCCTCAGTAGAACCCCAGCAACTCAGCAACTAAGTGATAGCATAGATAAATGGGACTTCATAAAACTAAAAAGCTTCTGCTCAACAAAAGAAATGGTCTCTAAACTGAAGAGACCACCCACAGAGTGGGAGAAAATATTTGCCATCTACACATCAAACAAAGGTCTGATAACCAGAATATACAGAGAACTTAAGAAACTAAACTCATTCTTCCACTGGAGGCCTACACGCCACTGTTACCCCGCCATTACCACCGCCATGTCTCTAGTGATCCCTGAGAAGTTCTAGCACATTTTGCGAGTACTCAACACCAACATTGATGGGCGATGGAAAACAGCCTTTGCCATCACTGCCATTCAGGGTGTGGGGTGAAGATTTGCTCATGTGGTGTTGAGGAAAACAGACATTGACCTCACCAAGAGGGCTGGAGAACTCACTGAGGATGAGGTGGAACGTGTGATCACCATTATGCAGAATCCACGCCAGTACAAGATCCCAGATTGGTTCTTGAACAGACAAGAGGATGTAAAGGATGGAAAATACAGCCAGGTTCTGGCCAATGGTCTGGACACCAAACTCCGTGAAGATCTGGAGCGACTGAAGGAGATTAGGGCCCATAGAGGCCTGCGCCACTTCTGGGCATTCGGGTCAGAGGCTAACACACCAAGACCACTGGCTGTCACAGTCGCACTGTGGGGGTGTCCAAGAAGAAATAAGTCTGGGCCTTTCTGTTAATAAATAGTTTATATGGGAAAAAAAAACAACCTAAACTCCCAAAATCAATGAACCAATAAAGAAATGGGCAACTGAACTAAACAGAACTTTCTCAAAAGAAGAAATTCAAATGGCCAAAAAACACATGAAAAAATGCTCACCATCTCTAGCCATAAAGGAAATGCAAATCAAAACCACACTATGATTCTACTTCACTTCTGTTAGAAAAGTTACCATCAAAAACACCACCAACAACAAATGTTGGCGAGTATGTGGGGGGAAAGGAACCCTCATACACTGCTGGTGGAAATATAAGCTAGTCAACCACTTTGGAAAACATTATGGAGGCTTCTTAACAAACTAAACACAGATCTGCCATATGATCCAGCAATCCCACTCCTGGAGATACACCCAAAGGAATGCGACACAGGTTACTCCAGAGGCACCTGCACACCCATGTTTATTGCAGCACTATTCACAATAGCCAAGTTATGGAAACAGTCAAGATGCCCCACCACTGACGAATGGATTAAGAAAATGTGGTATCTATACACAATGGAATTTTATGCAGCCATGAAGAAGAATGAAATCTTATCATTCGCAAGTAAATAGGTGGAACTAGAGAACATCATTCTGAGCAGGTTAGCCAGGCTCAGAAGACCAAAAATCATATGTTCTCCCTCATATGCGGACTTTAGATCTAGGGCAAATGCAGCAGTGTGATTGGACTTGGGTCACATGATAAGGGGAGAGCACATACAGGAGGTATGGGGATAGCTAAGAAACCCAAAACATGAAAGTATTTGATGTCCCCACTGCAGAGGAACTAATACAGAAACCTTAAAGCAACAGAGGTCGATACGGGAAGGGGATCAGGAACTAGTGAAAAGGACAGTTAGAGGCGAATCAGCTTGCGTTGTAACACATTTGTACATGGAAGCAATGCTAGCAATCTGTCAGTATAGCTATCCTTATCTCAACTAGCAAATAGCGCTTTATCTTCCTTATTGCTATGTTTTCTCTTCAACAAAATTAGAGATAAGGGCAGAACAGATTCTGCCTGGAAGCAAGAAGGGGGCGGGGGGGGGGGTGAGGGAGGAGGCAGGGGATGGGGGGAGAAATTTCCCAAACAGTGTATGCACATGTGAATAAAGGAATAAAAAAAAAATACACTTTTGATGTTGAGTGTGGTAGCACACAACTACAGTCCCAACTACTCAGGAGGTAGAGATTGGACCAGGGTTTGAGGCCAGCCTGGGCAAAAGTTAGCTAGACTGTATCTGAGAAACAAACCAGGTGTGGTGGTACTCGTGCCTATAATCCCCGCTACTTGGCAGGGGGAGGTAGAAGGCTTACATTCTGAGGCCAGCTAAGGCAAAAGCATAGGACCCTGTCTGAAAAATAAAACTAAAAACAACAAAACCCAAATTAGACCTTTAAATTCCATGTCTGGCATTTCTGCTTTCAGTTCTTTAGATTTCATTATTGAAGAGTTATGTGGAATCATAGTCTTGCTGTTTCATATTTCTTGTGTTTCTTTGTGGTGATAAGGACATCTGTGGAGACAAGATAACTCTTCCAGCTTTATTTGGGGGACTTCTTAGTGACCGGTCTTCTACTCAGCACCAGTCAGAGAAGAGGGGGAAAAAATAGCTAAAACAGTAACACTGTTCACGGTGGTTCCATAAGCAGTCTGAGGGCCATGATGGTCATGGGTCTGTTGTCAGTGTTAGGGCTGCATTCACTTTAGAAACTACCCTTCTTCGTGTACCCAGAGCCACAGTAGACCCAAGCGGTTTTGCATCCTGCAGGCCAGGCACCTTCCCACTTGCGCCAGACCCCTTGGCAAACACCCAAGCCTAAGGGTGTCTCCTGAGTGAATAGGAAAGGAGGAGAAAGCAGACAGGACTGAGATCTGTGCTGGAAGGAGACAATGGAGGGAACCCATTACTCTGTGTGATGGTCTTGGAACTTTCAGGCCCTGCCCAGTGGTAAATTGCTCTCTGGGAGGGAGGAAGCTGGGAAAACAGAGCAATCCACTGGGCCTGGTTTCAGAGCTCTCAGTCCAGCCTGGCAGCAAACCACACTCAGCAGGGAGGCAGCTCCAGAGGCTGAGTAGCCTGCTGGCTGTGGGCTTGGACTTGTGGCAGGACCGTGATCACTAAGCCCTTCACAGTCTAATCTCCGCACTGTCAAACCTGAAGAGTCCATGTCTGAACCCTCACTCTCCTCATGACTGCGCCTTGCGGCTGTGTCCCTTTAAGACACTGTAGGACCATCCCAAAGTCCCTGGCTTTCCTACTTGAAGTGTTCCTTGTTTCCAAGTCTCCAGAATAGCACTGTTTCAAGCAGTAGGCCCTCTCTCAAGTTGTTGCCTGGCTGCAGGTTTCTGAGGTATGGGGAAAAACACAATGGATTTCTTCTCTAATGCTGGCCTGCCACTCAGGAGTCACTGTCACACAAAGTCCCTACAGTGGATTTATGACTTATCTTGCCACTAGTCTGTTGTCACTAGGGCTACCTGGCTTACCTTGTGGGTTACCCCACACCCCAAAGCCAGGTTTGGAGCTACATCCTGTTTCCTACTTTTGTCTGCATTGCCTTTCTGTTTCTCTGTGCCCTTCTAGCTGTCCTATTGCCTTTCATGATTCTTGATGAACATCCTCTCTGGGATATAGTCTGTCATTTGTTACCCTGATTCTTCTCATTATGGAGTCATACAAGGTGGCTTCTATTCTGCCAGCTTACCCCAGAAGTCATGTCTTTCCCTTTTGAACGCCAAGTAAGTTTTCTATAATAGCAGGAACAATTATAGCCCCTTTTTACATATATGTAAATGGAAAAGCATTTTTTGGTAGAATGAAAATGACTTCTGGTGGAAAGCAAAATTCCATCTTTGTAGAATGTCAGTTTTTATACTTCTCAAGCAGTAGCTCAGGCATGTTGCCAAAATTAACAACTCATATTAATGCTGCACTTACTCAGGGAATACTTATCTGGTACCTTCTGTTGTGAAACACAACAGCTCCTGCTAGCCAGGTGTAGTGATGCATGCCTGCAGTCCAACTTGGGCAACATAGCAACAAAACAAAATAGCTCCTATTCAAAAATTATCCAAACTCCCAAAATTGGAGAAATGAAGCCTATGTATTAAAACTAACGTTACAGGAGAGTCAAGCACTTGTGAGTTCTTAAGTTCAGTTTAGACTGACTCACAAATTACTTACTGTATGCCACATTTTTTCCCAACATGTTCTTATTTATAATGGTAACCCAATAAGGTTTTCAATTTACAAGTGAAGCTGAAGGTTAGAGGTTAAGTATTTGCCTAAAACTACTTACATCCTGAGGTTCCAAAGCCATTTTCTCTTCATTTTTGTTTTGCTAGAAAGCAGATAGTCTTTAGAACTTTAGCGAGAAATGACCCAAACATTGTATGCACATATGAATAAAAGAAGCAAAAAAAAGAACTTTAGCATTCGGATTTGTGGGATTTAATGTAGGTGCTACAAATATCTCTACAAACCTAAATAGCCTTCAGATCATGACATAGTTTTTGACTTTCCCTGTAACACGTTGAAAAAAGTTAAGATTCCGTTACTTCTATGCTTTTAAAATAGAAGCAATATGTAATTTATTCTAGGATAACTTATGTTGAAATTATCACTACTCTTACGTTTCACTAGTTATTTAAAAAATAAGATAAAATGTGACCAAATTCTTTTAAAGAAGCTGTGTTACAAGAAGATATAAAACATTTTGCAATTTGAATGTGGTCTGTCTAAAGAATCTCCTCTGTCTCTACCCATCTGCCTTCTCATGGATGCTTACTGTCTATTTCATCTGGCTTTTTTCACCTGGCATAATTTTTTTTGAGTTGAATCCATGTTGTAGCATGCATTGGCAGTTTGTTCCTTTATATTGCTAACTAATGCAGTGTGCACACATACTTCATTTATTAATTCTTCAGTTGATAATTAGATTGTTTCTACTTTGGGGTTACTTTGAATAATGCTACTGTGAACATTTATATATAATTCTTTGTATGAAAATGTTTAAATTTATTTTAAATAGCTACTTAGAGGAATTCTCCTGCTGTGTTTTGTCTTGAAGAAACTTAAAAACTTGTCAAAATGTTTTCCAAATGGCTACCCCATTTTACATTCCCACTAGGAGCACATGAGGGTTTCCAGTTCTCTACATCCTGGTCAGTGCTTTCTCATTGTAAACATTCTGATGAGTATGAAGCTGTGCCTTCTGGCTCTTTAGTCTGCATTTCCCTAGTGATGTTGAACGTTCTCTATGAGTGCAAGTTTTATGTTTCATTTATTTATTTATTTGGTAAAATGTGTATTTAATTGTTTTGGCAGTTTTTAAGTTGGATTTTTGCCAGATTTTATGGATTTTTATATGAGTTTATGATATTCTGTAAACAAATCTCTTATGAGAAATAGGATTTGCGAAAATTTCTCCTACTCTTCATTTTCTTAATGGTGTCTTTGAAAATAACAAAACTTTTAGTGGATAATTCCAATTTGTCAATTTTTTCTTATGTGATTCATGCTGTTGGTACTGTATCTAAGGAACTTTTTGTCTAAAAGTCATAATGAAGAGTTTCTCTTAATTTTTCTTTATGTTTTATAGTGTTCTTACAGTTAGTTATTTGTGCATTTTGAGATAATTTTTGTATGTAATGTAGTTCCCCTTTATCCCTTTCTCTTTCCTTGGTTTCAGTTACAGTCAACCTTAGAGAGTATTAAGTGGAAAATTACAGAAATAAACGATCACCCCAGAACTGCCAAAAGAAGAGAAATAGTTAGAGTATATTATTATAAATCTATATTGTTGTTAAATCTGACTGTGCCTGCTTTATAAATAAACTATCATAAGTACGTATGAGTAGGAAAATATAGGTGTCAGTGCTATCTGGGGTTTTAGGTGCTGTTGTAGTGTGAGATAAAGATCTAAATTCATCTTTTGCAATACTCAATCACCTCATTTTCTTTTGACAGAATTTTTTCCCCCATAATCATTCTGTTATGTGTTTATGTTCAACTGAATTATATTTAAGACAAGAAGATGAAGATAGAACTTGGGTGCCTCTTTTATCAGGACTTTTTCTCTATTAACAGTTTTTCACTGAAGACCTTTAAAGTATATGTTATCTGATAAATAGAGATTGATGTCTCAATATATTGATCTGTATTTGCTTATGTAATACTTTAATATTTTGT
Organism: Castor canadensis; assembly: GCF_047511655.1. Classification (NCBI taxonomy): domain Eukaryota; kingdom Metazoa; phylum Chordata; class Mammalia; order Rodentia; family Castoridae; genus Castor; species Castor canadensis. Next base: position 140,179,668 of record NC_133387.1, read on the forward strand.
AGAATGAATAAATATAGAATGTATGTTAGGAGAGCATGATGACTTAAAGTTGAACATGAGATGTAATTTTGTAGACTTCCATGTTTGTTTGGATTCAATGGTCCTCTTCCTCATGAGTCACCATAGAAGGCCATCCGCCTCCACCCTGCCACTTGCCATTGTTCTAAACTTGAGTACATGGGATTGTCAACCATTCAAACTCAAACTCCAAAAGTAAAAATGATTTTATTTAGGGTCTTAGGGAATTACAATGCAGGAAAGACAGATTCAGATGCCTCTATAGTTAGTGTTTTGAAGAAGGCAAGGAAGGTGGGAGCTTATGGAAAACTTCTGTTGGAATTGAGTCCAGGTACTATGTATTGTGTTAGGGACCATGGGACCAACAGAAGATAAAGTCTGTGTATACTTGCTAAAAATGTCTGTAAAACAAGAGTCTGGTAACCTCTTGAGTTCATCATGGGTCTCTGGGTACAGTGTAAGTAATTATCCATTCTATGTGTCTGCAGTCAGAAGGCGACCAGAATTGATGCTCCTAGGCAGCAGCTGGAGTTCCATGTCCTGCTTCTAATGGCCTCTGAGTGCACTCCATTTTGCCAACCTCTTTCAGTGTTTTCATGTTTTTCCTTTACTTTTCATACTTCTCTTCCCATTGATATCAAAATAGTTAGACCTAGAGAAAAACAGAGTTTTCTTCATCTTAGAACCTGTTTTTAAAAAAAAATATGAAGGACAGCCAGTACAAGGTTTTTTGATTCTCTGATACAGGTACTCTTAAGTTTTCATATGGCAAAAAATTTTTTTCTTTTTCAAACTAGGCTCAACGAGAACCTTTGACAAGAGCACGAAGTGAAGAAATGGGGAGGATTGTACCAGGACTGCCATTAGGCTGGGCCAAGGTACAGGTCAAAATTAGAGAGTGAAAGAAAATTACTGTGTTCCTTAAAAAAAATACTTATTTTGATTATTCTACATCTTCTCTAGTGCTGCTGTTTCATTATAGGTCTGTCCTCTAATTACTACAGGGTTAAAATTCTCACTCCCCAACCTAGGTTATGCTGGGCATTCTGGCAGTGTCACTTAGAAATATTACTTTGGAAATTTAATTAAAGAAGTGACTGTCATCATTTCACCATTTTATTCAATTTATTTTTGCCTCAGTGTGTCACTCACTGGTAAAGTGCATGATTAGCATGTTCAAAGGCCCTAGACTCAATCCCTAGGACCAAAAAAAAATTTACTCCAAAAACAAATTTAGCAGTAGAATACTTTCCAATAATTTTTGTTTGTTTGTTTATATAATGGTCATTTTTGGGCTTTGACTTCTTTCTTCTTCTTTTTCATCTAAGTTTCTTGATCCAATCACTGGAACTTTTCGTTATTATCATTCACCTACCAACACTGTTCATATGTATCCACCGGAAATGGCTCCTTCGTCCGCACCTCCTTCCACCCCTCCGACTCATAAAGCCAAGCCCCAGATTTCTGCTGAGCGAGACCGGGAGCCATCCAAACTGAAGCGCTCCTACTCCTCCCCAGATATCACCCAGGCCATTCAGGAGGAAGAGAAGAGGAAGCCAGCACTAATTCCAGCAGTTAATCGGGAAAACAAGTAAGTTTATGTAAACTCCTACAAATAGAATAATGTGCTATCTTTTAAGACCTGTAGTCTGAATATACCACCATATTAAAGTCAGTTCTGGGCTTCTATGGCTCATGCCTGTAATACTAACTACTTTGAAGTCTGAGATTGGAAGGATCTCTGTTCGAGGCCAACACAGGCAAGTAGTTTTTTGTTTTTTTTCTTGTGCCCCCAGGCAAGTAGTTCTTGAGACCCCTCCATCTCCAAAATAACCAGAGCAAAATGAACTAGAGTTGTGGTGCAAGTGGTAGAACACCTGCTTTACAAATGTGAAATCCTGAGTTTGAACCCTAGTCCCACCATTAAAAATAACATTAAGAGAGTTAGAAATTTCTATGGATATCTATACCAGCCATATTATTTACCATGGAGAAAAATAGAAATAAGAAAATATCTTTGGTTTTTTCCTGAAATGCTAACTTAATATATTAGAGGATTATCCCAAGGTGTTTTGGTTTTGGTTTTTGAGACAGGATCTCATAGCCCAAGGTGGTCTTGAACTCATAATCCTCCTGCCTTCACCTCTCAAGTGATGGGATTACAGATGCTTGCCACGACGTCTGGCTCTATCCTAATTAATTATATCCACAAGTTTTTCATAGACTTCCCTTAGATCCCTTTGAGGACCATAATTTATAGAAGTTCCTATCTTTTTTTTCCCCTCAGCCAATTATGTGAGAGCAAATTTTTCTTGCATTGAAATAAGCACTACAGTGTATCTTCCTCTATGCCTTGTATTTCTGCTATTTTGTTCACAGGTAATGATCAGCAGGTTCATTTAAGTTTTCCAAAGTAGTATCTCATTTTGAGTATTTCTGGCTTTTGAAGTCCACCTACCACTTGTGATTTTCACATTTTTGGAAGGAAGAGGGAAATAAAAATACAGTGGACTTTCATATTCTCAGGTCCTGCATCTAGGACCTCAACCAACCATGGATCAAAAATATTTGGGAAAAAAATGTATTCATACTGAACATGTACAGACCTTTTGTCAGTATTAAAACAATATAACAACTATTTGCATATCATTTACATTGTATGATAACAGGTACTTAGTTGCAAGAGTTAATTAAATTCTTTCTTGCCTTTTCACCTTTCTTTGGAGTAGCTGGGCCTGATAAGGTGAACCCTCCAGAATCATGCCTAGGTAGAACTCCTGTTCTAGCCTTAGGTATTATAATTTAGAGGTGATTTAAAGTGGACAGGAGGATGTGCACTGGCTATATGGAAAGATGCCATTTTATATAAAGACTTGAGTATCCTTGAATATTGGTGTATCTGCAGTCTTAGATATTGAGAGTCAAATATATATATGTATATATACATATGTGTGTGTGTGTGTGTGTGTATATATATATATATATATATATATATATATACATATATATATGGTTTGTTTTTCCATTTACTACATACACTTTTGTTCATTACTAAGGAATTTTAATTAGCCTCGTCTTTTTGGACACAAAAAGTAACATATCCCAAGGAAGTAGTTGATATTTTTTTTCTTCCTGAGAACTTGCCTTGTCAAATACAGCTTTTTAAAATTCTGTTAGATACATAGCTGCAGATGTTAGAGGTTAATTCATTACAGTCACTGGTGAACTTAATTCCCTCTTGAATCATCATTCTCATTAAAGTTTATTAATTTGGCAGGGCTTTTATTGTGAAACTGGGGTTTGAACTTAGCTTCATGCTTGCAAAGCAAGTGCTCTGCTGCTTGAGCCACACTTTCAGTCCATTTTTGCTCTGTTTATTTTGGAGATGGAGTCTCACAAACTATTTGCCTGGGCTCGCCTCAGACCTCCCAATCAGCTAAGAGTACATGCATGAGCCACCAGCGTCTGACATTAACAGTGTTTTAGAGACTGTCTCACGTTTTTAAATATGTTTTCAAAAGAGAAAGAGCATGTATGTGTGCACCTGAGCACATGTAAAGAAAAGTAACTCAATCATAGTTTGCTCTGTGGTTGACATTCCCCTTAGGAGTAGAAGGATGCTAGGGACCGACAAGAAAAGAAAAAGATGTATCAGTTAAGAATTTCCTTAATGCTACAGTAGTTTGGTAGTTCCACATATAAATCACATACACTAAATAACAAAACTATAGGAGGTTTCTCTAATCCAGTCTGGTTCAGGAGATCCTTCTGTGTTTATGGAAATGTTCTCTCTTATAAGTGCTGTCCAACATGGTTTGTAGTTATTTTGAAATGTGGTCATTGCAATTGAGGAACTGAATTTTGATTTTTAATTCACTTAAATTTGACCAGCACACCTATGTCTTAGTGAGCACAGGTAATTATACCCAAATAATCTCTGCCTTCTTTGATATCTGCTCCACAGTAATACCTGTTTTTGATTCTTTGATTTTTTGGCTGAGTTCAAGTCTGGGGTCATTTATAGAAGTTGGAAAGTGCCTTCTTTCCCTTGAGCTCCTCGTTTGTGAGAAGCTACAGCTTCTGTCTCAGATTGTTTCCAGAACCAGGGCCCTACATAGGAAGATAAAGGTCATAGGAGCACCCAGTGCTAACTAATTTGCTGCATGTCCTGTAAGACCCAGCACCTTTTCAATATTTTATCCGTGCACAAGATTCCTGTGGTGGAGATGCTAGAGTTTGCTGCCATTTGTAGTGTAAGCCTCAGTTTCAGGTACTCTGCATTCTAAGACCTCTTGCATCTTCTCTCTTCCTTAGGCCAACATGCTACCCCAAAGCTGAGATCTCCAGACTTTCTGCTTCACAGATTCGGAACCTCAATCCTGTTTTTGGAGGATCTGGACCAGCTCTTACTGGTCTTCGTAATTTAGGAAATACTTGTTACATGAACTCAATTCTACAATGCCTATGTAATGCTCCACATTTGGCTGATTACTTCAATAGGAACTGTTACCAGGATGATATAAACAGGTAATAGAGGTCTTTTGCAATACACTGTTAAAAGGATAATCTAACCCTACATACTATCTTAGTCCATTTTGTGCTGCTATAACATAGTACCTGAGACTGGTTAATTTATAAAGAGCAGAAATTTATTTTATCATAGTTATGGAGACAGGAGTCCAAGATGAAGTTGACAACATGTGGTCCTGACCTCTCCATTGCATCTTCATGTAGCAGAAGGTGAAGGGCAAGAGAGGATAAACTCCATCATGCCCTTTTCTAATGGAATCTAATTCCATTCATGAGATCAGAGCCCTCATGACTTAAATTACATCTTAAAGCAACACAAACCAAAGTTTGGAGGGGACACATTCAAATCATAACACTTGCTGCTCCACTCCAGAAAAGTAAAATTAGGAAGGGGGACTTCTACTCATAAAAATATAATATTGAGAAAAGTCAACTCTGATAGTAAAGGACAGACAGGAGGAGGGTAGTGCAAGAAGGCAGAACCTGGGCTGGTGGAGTGGCTTAAGTGGTAAAGCACCTACAGCCAAAAAAATAAAGCAGCACAATGGAGAACTGTAAGCAAAGTAAGGTTCAGATGAGTATTTAATAATAAACCTGCAAGTAAATAAGAATCTTAGTAAGGGCTATAGTATGTGAATAATGCTGACATCAGGAACCCTCTGTACCTTTGAAGTATTTTTTTCTTTATTTGTAACTTCATTTGCACAGGTCAAATTTGCTGGGGCATAAAGGTGAAGTGGCAGAAGAATTCGGTATAATCATGAAAGCTCTATGGACAGGACAGTACAGGTACATCAGTCCAAAAGACTTTAAAGTCACCATTGGAAAGATTAATGACCAGTTTGCAGGATACAGCCAGCAAGATTCACAAGAATTGCTTCTGTTCCTCATGGATGGTCTCCATGAAGATCTAAATAAAGTAAGCGATTTTTTTTTTTTTTAAGTCACAAAAAAAGTTAGGGTTGCTTGGTAGCACTGGTATCACTTTTATAGCAATTTAAAATTCTCCTTGGTGATTGTTCAGTGGTAGTTTATTCAAATATAGTGACTGTGGATCAAGGCATGGAATTATAATAAAAGTATAGGGTGAGTACCCCTTATCTGAATGCTTGTGGACCAGAAGTGTGGGTTTCAGATTTTGAAGGGGATTGTGTTTCACATATATCTTATCCATAGAGTCTCAAGTTAATTTTGAGTAATTTTAAAGAATTTTTATTTTATTTCATGATGTGCCATTTTCCACTTGTGGTGTCACATCAGTACTCAAAAAGTTCTGATTTTGATTTTCAGATTAAAGATATTCAACCTTACTGAAAAGAAGCATACGCAGTTACTTACTTAAGCATTAATAGATACTGCTGAGTGATCTGCATGTGTTCAGATACTTATGACCCACATATGTATGAAAGTAAAATCATGACCATGACTTTTTAAAATTCTTTTTTTTTTGGTGGGACAGGGGTTTGAATTCAGGGCTTTGAGTTTACAAAGCAGACATGCTACCACTTGAGCCACACCTGCAGTCCATTTTGCTCTGGTTATTTTGGAGATGGGTCTCCTGAACTGTTTTTCTGGGCTGGCCTTGGAACTATGATCTAACAAATTTTTCAGCCTCCTGGGTAGCTAGGGTTGCAGGTGCAGGCCACCAGCACCCAACTATCACATGATTTTGTTAAAAAATTGGCTATAGATAGTCTGAACATATTTATTGTGTGTCTGTATTACTGGACTATGCTGTTGGTGTACTTATTTTCTAAAATAAGAATTGCTGATTCACATAGTTTTTAACTGAAGCACATCTGTCTCTATTTGTAGAAATAGCTTCTTTTCAGCACTTTTTTCAGCTATCTTTGGGATCACCATTCTTACCACTGAACACACACACACACACACACACACACACACACACACAGACATACATAAATTTATTTTTAAAATTTTACTATTTGTGAAAAAAACTACAAGGCAGAATTCATAAGTAAACATTTCTATTTAAAGCTGGAAAATGATTGTAGCTTCTAATAATACAGTCATGCACATGCCAGTAACACACATACATATACATTCAAAAATGCAAACTGCACGTAGTGGCGTACACCTGTAATCCTAGCACTTGGGAGGCTGAAGCTGCAGGATCACCAGTTAGAGGCTGCATAGCGAGACCCTGTCTCAAAAAAAAGGTATAGTGTATATACCTCCATTCATAAGCCCGAAACAATGACATCTTTCCAGCATCACTAATTCCTAGCTGTTTTCAAAACCAGATTTTTCAGTTTCTTTGATTTTGTTTTGGGATTGAACTCAGGGCCTTGCACTTGCAAGACAAATGCTTTACAACTTGAGCCACACCTCAGTCCTTTTTAGTTTGTTTTCCAGATAGGGTCTCTCACTTTTGCCCAGGCCAGCCTGAGACCACAATTCTTCTACCTCCACCTCCTGCATAGCTGGGATTACAGGTGTGAGCCACCATGCCCACCCTGACTTTGCAGCTTTTTAGATAAAAATATATTAAATTTAATAAGATACATCCTTTTGATAAAGTAGGTGTTTTGGTTTTGTCTAGAACTATTTGTGTATAGTGCTTTAATGAAGTCAGAACTCCAAGTGTTTTTAAATCTGCAAAGTGTTTGTATTTAATTTTATTATTTTAGTTAAATGCTTAAATGTCATCTTTTAGGTATTAATATAGAATTTAAATAATCTTATTTCCAGGCTGATAATCGGAAGAGACACAAAGAAGAAAACAATGATCATCTTGATGACTTTAAAGCTGCAGAACACGCGTGGCAGAAACATAAGCAGCTCAACGAGTCCATTATTGTTGCACTGTTTCAGGGTCAGTTCAAATCCACAGTGCAGTGCCTCACCTGCCACAAAAAGTCTAGGACATTTGAGGCCTTTATGTATCTGTCTCTACCCCTAGCATCCACAAGTAAATGTACATTACAGGTAAGTTTAAGATGTAGAAAATAATACTATTTATATGCATTTAGAAATGTGCTTTATGCAGTTTATTTCTGATCACTACTCATAAACATTTTATGGAAAGAGTTAGAAGTTTTGTTTTGTTTTTTGGCAGTGCTGGGCATTGAACCCTGCTTTGTACATTCTAATAAGCAAGTGCTCTGTGACTGACAAGCATCCTCAGCCCTTGGTATTTTTGAGACAGGGTCTCACTATGTAACTCCTGCCTCTCAAATGCTGGGATTATAGGTGTGCACCATGCCAAGCTACCAGTTTTCCTGTTTTAAAGGTATATTCCTATCCAGCCTGGTAAATCAGGGCTATTGTCGTTTGTCTGTTTTGGAGGTACAGGGCCTCACACTTGCTAGGCAGGCACTCTTCACTTGAGCCGCTCTGCCAACCCAAAAGGTTCATTTGGAAAGTTGGATGTTGGCTTTTTTTGCTTTCCCTAGAGATAACATATAAATGTGTTAGTAGCTTCCTGCAGCAAGGTAACGTGCCTACCTATTTGTTCTCATGACTCACCATACTTTTCCCCTCTCCCGTAGGTCATCCTCCCCATACTGTGCTGTGAATCCTGTTCATTGAGCCACATGCCTTGCTAGATCACAAACTTGTGTTCCAGGTTACTGACGTATGCCTGGTGCCTACAGAGTTACTTCTGATTGAGGAGGTGCTCTGATACTATGGAGAAATGAATTGCTGAGTGTTTGCTACTTATTTTTCTTCCAGGATTGCCTTAGATTATTTTCCAAAGAAGAAAAACTCACAGATAACAACAGGTTTTACTGCAGTCATTGCAGAGCTCGACGGGATTCTCTAAAAAAAATAGAAATCTGGAAGTTGCCACCTGTGCTTTTAGTGCATCTGAAACGGTAAAGCAGAAATTTTTTTCTACCTGTTCAGTAAAGTTTAGATGGAGGAATTCTTAGTCCTGTGTAGTCTATACTTACTGTGCTGCCTGCTAGGGTAGCAGAACAAAGGAAGGCCATCTGATGAGGAAATAAGGCAGAAATATACCAGAATAACAATACCTCTATTTCACTTAATTCCATGTGACTTGGGTTCTAAAAAAAAAAAAACTAAATTATTTCAGATATTAAAAACTCAATTACATCAAGTGAAAATATCTAAAATAAATATCATATGATATTATAACAGACCACAATTGTGTGTTAAAAATGAAATACATGATTTGTAAGTGTAATTTTAAAGATAAAATGTTGATGATCCCATTACTAAGTGCAAATAGTTTTATCCAGATTTTTCTAACCAATGAAAAAGATGTGTTCCTATATAGATAGTAGAAGGATGATGGTGAAAGTTTTAAAACACATACCAAGTCTTTTGCTCTTAGTCTTTATGTATCCATCTGTGGAGTAACAACATCAAGACCTTTTTTTTTTTTCTTAAGACAGTCTCACTGTGTAGCCCAGGCTCACCAATAGTTCATGATCCTTCTGCCTCAGCCTCCTAAGAGCTGGAATTATAGCATATACCTACCACCTGGCCCAAGTTGATTTTTTTTAAAGGAAGTTTCTTAAATATAATTTTTGTTTCAAAAAAGCATTTCTACGTGTTATTGGAGATTTTTGGTTGCTTATGTTAATTTTAACATTGACAGTTCAGATTTTTCCTGTACAAATTTTTCTAACAAAAGTGTTTTATAAGGTGTCCCTTTTTCTTGAGGATTGTGGAGGCATACACATTCTACAAGTGAATATATATTTGTTCTATTAAAAGTCAATATTAAACATTGGTTTTGGAAGGTATCCAAAAATATATTTCAGAATTCAGTTTTTAAGAAATAATTGTGTGGCCGGGAATGGTAGAGTGCTTGCCTAGTAGGTGGGAGGACCTGGGTTTTTTGTTTTTTCTGAATCTTTTGTTGTTGTTCATTTATTCACATGTGCATACGTTGTTTGGGTCATTTCTCCACCCTGCCCCCTCCCCCTCCTTTACCCCCTCCCCTCAGTTCTAGGCAAGGACCTGGGTTTTATTTCCAATGCTGCAAAAAAGTGTTGGTATTAATGACTACTGTTATATTGATCCCAGGTTCTCCTGCAGTCTGTGTCTGATTCTGGTTTCCCTAGAAATACAGACTGAAATATACAGCACCTCTCCTCAGTGGTGATGAGTATTCTTTTGTGTTTTTAACTAGGGTTTGAACTCAGGGCCTCGCCCTTGCTAGGCAAGTACTCTACTGGTTGAGCCTCACCCTGATCCCTTTTTGCTTTAGTTTTTCACATAGGGTCTTGTACTTTTGTCCAGGCAGGCCTCTGACTATGATCCAACTACCTCCCTGGTAACTGGGATTACAGATGTGCACCATCATACCCAGCTTGTTTTTATGAGATAAGGTCTCACTAATTTTTGTCTGGGCTGGCCTCAAACTGCAGTCTCTACCTGGATTACAGGCATGAGCCACCACACCCAGCTGATTAGTGTTCTTAACAAGAGAGTTTTGTCTTCGTAGAAGACTCATCCAGTAGTTGTTGCTGGCCAAGGGATCAGGACCAGAGTATAGACCTACCTCTGTCATTCTAGATGTTTGACCTTGGATACATTTAGTGTCTGCACCCTAGTCTTCTCCTTGTAACATAGAGCAAATGTCTCGATAGGTCTTCCATCCAGCACTACTAAAACTCTACGTCTCTGTATTTGAAGCAAACTGTGGTCATGGCTAAAAATCTGAATGTTGAGTATGTATTCATTCTGCTGTCTTTCTCTGACTGTTAGTCCTGTGATGTTTGCTTCTGCAGTTTTTCCTATGATGGCAGATGGAAGCAAAAATTACAGACATCTGTGGACTTCCCACTTGAAAATCTTGACTTGTCACAGTATGTTATTGGTCCAAAGAACAGTTTGAAGAAATATAATCTGTTTTCTGTTTCAGTAAGTATCTCTTCAAACTGAAGGCTTTTTTGTTGCTTTTTTTTTTTTTTTTTTTTTTTGGTGGTACTGGGGTTTTAACTCAGGTATTCATGCTTGTAGTGCAGGTGCTTTACTACTTGAACCACCTCCAATTTGTTTTGCTCTGGTTATTTTGGAGATAGGGTCTTGAACTATTTGCCTGGGCTGGCCTTAAACTGCAATTCTCCCAATCTCAGCCTCCCAAGTAGCTAGGATTCCAGGCATTCATAGGCGAATATTGACATACTTTAAATAACAATCTAGTTTTCAGTGCTGTTCTATCTTGTTTGGCACAGAATCACTACGGTGGGCTGGATGGAGGCCACTACACTGCCTACTGTAAAAATGCAGCAAGACAGCGGTGGTTTAAGTTTGATGATCATGAAGTTTCTGATATCTCTGTTTCGTCTGTGAAGTCCTCGGCAGCTTATATCCTCTTTTATACTTCACTGGGACCACGAGCAACTGATGTAGCCACGTAAAGAGCTGTAGGCTGTGAGCTAGTTATGTTTAAACGTTCAGCAGCACAACTCTTGAAATGCTTCCAGAGGTGATGGGAAGCAGTGCTGGCTCTCAGAGGAATTGTAAGGCAGTGGAGCTGTGTTGTTAGCACCATATAGTTCAGGTCAGTGCTACTACAAAACTGACAGCATTTAACAAGTATCACAGCAAGCATCCCTTACAGGTACCATTTATGTCAAAACAACTTTTTTAGTCTGCTCCAAAGGAAAAATAATTAACTAGATCAATCCTTATTACTCTGCTGGTCTGAAAACCATGGTAACCTTCGTTTGCCTTTTCACATTTCTAATCCTAGCCTGATCTATGAATACTCTAGGATGACGTAAAGCAGGTAGAATGTATGTGTACATGTTTATTGCACACTTGCACATCAGATTGATGTACATAGTTTAACATGTGGTCCTTTTGTGAAGCCTAGAACTCAGAGGATTGCTTTTGTTTTGTTTCCTTTTGACCTATTCTGAGTAACTGCAGTGCTTTCATGGGGAAATGACAGGGCAAAGCTATTTTTCTGTTGGCTTTAGGCTGTTTTTGTGCACTAAATCTTTATTCTAAAAAAAGAAACTTTCTTTAATTTTTTAAATGAGAATTTCATTTACATCTACATTAAAATCTTAATGAGAAAAAATAACTTAAAACCCTGTAAGTGTTCTGTCTTTAATGCTATATAATCAATACAAGATAGTAGAACCATAGATTTTATACATGCATACAACCTTTATTTCACCACCACTCATTCTATACTTATTTTACTTACCCTGTTGAATCAGGATTCACTTCCAGTTCTCCCTTAGCACCAGAACTGCATGTAGCCACTTAGGATTCTTAAGATTGAAAGTCAAAATAATGCCCAGACTTATGCCATATCATAAAGAATTCTTAAAACTACCTAAAGATATTACCATTAGTGAACTCTCAAGGAGAAGAGGAAAGCATGGGGTTTTGGATTGGTTACTGTTCATGTCCTGTAATGAATCAAAAAAGACAGATTGCTGTGTCAGATATTTTCAGATCACATTCTTAAGCTAATGGAGCCATGTGAACTTTTCGCCTTAGTGCTGGGTATTGAACTCAGGGCCTTACACATGTTCAGGAAGCTCTTTACCACTTGAGCTATACACCCACAACTATGAAAAAAAATTTTTAGCTCCATGAATTATCTTTGGAAAATTATTTGTTGACTATATGTAATTATGAGATTCATTATGATAGAAATCCACCCTAATAAACATTGGATTTTGAAACCTGAACTCTTTGCAATCTGCAGTGTGTAGAAGGCCCTCCATCAATTGGCACTGTATTATTTTCATGCTGCCTTTTCCAAAATGAGCCATGACCCATCACCCATCATCTCTTATATACAAGATGTAACAATATTAGCAATGCAAGTAAGTTGTAAAGAGTTTAATGACAAAGCAAAACCTTTCTGATTGCATGTTTTGCAATTTCAGGCAACAGTTTTCCTAGCTCTTGCATTTCTGTATCGGTGTAGAAAAGGACTGGCAGCTATAGAACAGGAGATAGGCTGTAGAGGTTTGAACTGAAGTGTCTGGAATCTCACTGACTCGTGTGTCATCAAAGCTGTACCAGGCCTGGGTTACAGAGTTCTTGCAGAAAGCAGTGTAGTGGCCACCATCCAGATCACCAAAGTGGTTCTAAGGGAGGAAGGAATGTCAGACTTAGCACTCACATGAGAATGCGCTAACTACTGGAATAAGAGAGAGGACCAAGATGACAGCTTTTAAAATTGTCCCTTATGCTACATTAAAAGGAAATGATTTTGTTAAATCATTATATATATATATATGGCCTGACTGCTGTTTTATTTTTCGTTTCATTGGAACTACTTACATGTTGTGCCCATGGACTATTTTAACAGAATGTGTGAATGAAGTAGGACCATATTTGGTAGCATTTGATTAATGTTTATCAATTAATACTTTGGGATCACGTACTGTATATTGACTATTAAAACATTGTAGGAAATTTTAAGTAAGGTAAGTAAGCTTTCCCAACTAAACTTACAGTTTAATTCTAAGGATGAGCTAAGACATTTAACATTGGAATATGATGTTTGCATATTGCTATAGCACAATTTGAGGGAGGTGTGCATCAACACTCCCCCCCACCCCCGCCAGTCACCTAGGGTCCAGAAAGGAACCTATCCTTTTACCTGTCTTTCCTGAGCCAGGAAAGGTTTGCTTGAAATAAAGACATTGGGCAACTTCATTCAAGAACATGGTGTGGGACAGGGGTCAGCAAACCGTGGCCCATGGCCAAGTCCAGCACACTGCCTGTTTTTGCATCACTCGTTAATTAAGAACAGATTTTATATTTTTATATGGTTAACAAATCCAAAGAAGAGTATTTTGTCACATGTAATAATTATATGAAATCTAAATCTCAATGTTCTTAAATAAAGCTTTATGGGAACACAGCCATGCTCATTTGTTTATGTTTTCCCGGTAGTTCTTTAATGCTATAAGTAAAAGTGAGTAATTGGAACAGAAACTCTGTGGCCTGCAAGGCCTGAAATATTTACTATCTGTCTGGGCTTTTACAGAGTTTGTTTGCTGACCCCTGATGTAGAGGGAGAAAAAGAACTACTGTACAGTGACCTTAGAGAAATTATTTGACGTTGCCAAGCTTTAGTTCTGCAATCTGTGAACGTGGGGCAATGAAGCTTCACTGTTCCTCTCCAGCTATTACCAGGTATCCTATGTATTACAGAAGCAGGACAGAGGAGATAATTATACCTTCCCTTATATCTTCATCTTCTCCACCTCCCCCATGTGTCATAAAAACTATCCCAAAGCTTAGCTGGGCCTGGTGGCTGAAGCCTGTAATCCTAGTTACTTGGGAGGTAGAGATTGGGAGGATCAAGGTTTAAGGGCAGCCCAGGTGAAAAGTTCGCAAAACTACAACTCAACCAATAACAAGCTGAGCATGATGGTGCATACTTGTTATCCCAGCTATAGGTGGGAAGCATAAATAAGAGGATTTTGGTTCCACACTGACCTGGGCCTAAACAGAGCAAAGAGGGCTGGAGGCATGGCTCAAGTGGAAGAGCCCCTGCCTAGCAACCGTGAAGCCCTGAGTTCAGTCCCCTCTTCCCAGCAAAATATCTATCTATATCCCAAAGTTGACACTGAAAACACCCAGTTCTGGTCCTGATCTTTGCCATGTGACCTAAAGCTGACATCTTTCAAGCTCACTTATCTAAAAAATGGTGCCCCTGATAATATGATGTAATTTGAGGAAAACAAAACACCTGGTACACATGTAGTTCTCAGGTGAGGAAGCTATATTCTGAAATGATCAGGCCACAAATGGAGAATTCTGTGCAGTTGTGCTGCATTTTGTTTAACCAAAGTGATGGGAAGTGAAACATTTTTCTCGATTTCCATTTCCAGCACTTAGGGCAGACAGCTAGCTGAAAGTCTTACTATTATGAAAACATAAAGGATGCTGGATGAAACGTAGTACACAGCCTTTGAAACGTTAGCTGACTTGAGAGATAAACTAGAGTAATACCCAGAGGCCAAACAGATGAAATTAGATGTGTAATTCACACCATGGGACTGCCTGGGAGTAAGACAGTTCCTGGCATCTGTGACCAGAGTGCCCTGCAAGATGAGATGATGGATAGATACCTACACACAAAACTAGGACCCTTAAGGAGATTCATCTCCAATAAAGGATAACTGGGGAGAGGGGCATTCACCCTTAATGCTTGTGTTAGTTTGGACCATGGATGTAGAGAACAAAAGTCATTCCTCCCTTCCCTGAGTTTAGGATTCAAATTTGCCTTTATGGGCTGGGAATCCTGTGACTTTACAATGTAAAGAATTTCTGGGGTATTTAGCCAAAGAAAGGAAAACTTAAAAGTTACTGAAGACATCAAAGGAATCTAACTTCAAAACAGAACTTACAGAAATTAAAATACTTAAAAATTAAGTGGAGAGACTAATACATTGAATTAAAAAGAGAATAAATTATAAAAATGCTGCTGGGAAAATTACCATGAATGGAGTAGTGATGGAAAAACATGGCTTACAGGCATGGCAAATTGAAGAAAAGAACACCGGTGTATAGATCTAGTTCTACAAGGAAAAATAAGAGTACAGGAGCAAGGCATTATTAAAAGTGATAATGACTGACTATGGTTAGTGAAAGACATGAATCTTCACATTTAGGAAACAATCAACCAAGGATCAAAAAAAAAAATATTTTGCACAACAACAAAGAGAAATCTTAAAGGCAGCCAAAAAGAAAGAAAGATCATCTGAAAACAAAAATGACAATCTGTAGATAGAAGTTCTCTGTGGTAGTCATAGAAACCAGAAAAAATACATAGCTTCAAAATGACAAATGAAAATAAATCTAGAATTTAATTCTGATTGAATTATTTCAAGAATGAAAAAGAACTTTTTGGTAGGCATCATGGTGTACACCTATAATCTCAGCACTCCAGAGGCTGAGGCAGGCGTATCACAAGTTCAAGGCCAGCCTGGGCTATATAGCAAGACCCCATTTTTAAACATCGAAAACATGATAATGTCTCTTTTGGAAGTATGTAGAGGGCTGGTAGAATGGCTCAAAGGATAAGATCACATTCCTAGCAAGCCTAAGGCCCTGAGTTCAAACCCCAGAGCCAGGAAGAAAAAAGAAAAGATAAAAGGAATTATGTAGAGAAACAAGTTAGAACCAAAATGCAGAGGGACTGGAGACAGCATTCTCCAGTAAATTCACGTTGAATTTACTGCTCCCCACCCCCCATCTCAAACCTTTGGTCAGTGGACTAACGGAGTCCACTGATGGAAGTGGGGAGTGGAGTTCAAGGGCTGCCTGGCACATGTAGATGGGCATATGGACGTGCAGCTTGCAAATACAGAACAATACATAGAGGGAGTGTAGTCTGGACATGTGGGTGGAATTTTAGCTACAGTGTCCTTTTATGTTAGGTGTTGAAGATGGGAAAATAAGAGAACACCACCTTGGGAGATAGTTAAATATCTCTTTCTAGACTATAAAGATTTGGTTGTCAACTTGATTGTGACAGAGGTGTTGAAGTGGGGAAATGAGAAAATGGGAATATATTTATATGTCTTATTTTTAGACAATAAGAATCTGTTTATTTTTCAACCTGATTAAAAATGCTATAAAACAACTGTAGTTCAGTGATCAGAATTACAATGTTCTAGGATCTTTCCATTTGTTTGGGAGAGGTATAAGAACTTGATTAACTTAGTTTTTAGGGTAATTGCTAAAGATTCAAAATCAAGAGAGTAAAAAAATCAGTCTGATTTTGTTAGTAGTTGAAATAGATAGAAATACACTAAACATAGCAAAGATTGACTGGATTTTAAAAGTTCAGTTCTGGCCACTAATAATGATGTTTAAAGCTTGGAAAAGGCTATATTTAAAGGGATTGGGAAATGCATTAGGTAGTGTCTACCAGAAGAAAGTGGCGACTAAAATGGACTTTTAAGATAAAGACGTTAGAAAGGGTCGCTTTGTAATGAAAAAGGTTTAGGTCAGCAAAAGGTTATAATTCTTACTATGCTCCTGATAGATTTGTAGATAGCTATAAGGAAATTCTGAGAGTTTTATCAAAACTTATTACATAACAAAGAATCTGGCTCCTCAAATAGAAACATAAGTCTCAACAAATGTTAAAAGTTAGGTGAATACAGACAATAGTTTTTTAGCACAATGTACTAAAAGTAGCAGTCAGTACAACTCCTTCCTCAATCCCCACACTTTTGGACATTAAAAAGCACTCTTACATAAAACTGCAAGAAATTATATCGTAAATTTTAAATACTTAGAAACAAACCAATGCAAATACTGTATCACTGGGATGCAGTGCTATCTAAGAAAGCTTAAGAGAATATGGTGTGGAAAGGGTGGTGGGTCAGTAATTAGCAATGGGCTGATGATTGTTGGTGCTACGTGATGGATGTGTGGGGGCTTATCACTCTGTCCTCTGTTGTGTGTTTGAATGTTTGTAATGAAAAAGGTGGTAGGCAGCAGAAGTGCTGTCTATAGAGACACATGTAGCTTTACATGCTTGTATTTGAATGAACAAACTAAATGAACTAAGTACGCAATTTAAAATATCAAAACAAAACAAACTCACAGAAACTGGAGTGATAATAAGAGGAATAGTTAATAAAATAGAAAGCAAAGAAAGGCAAGGCCTTGTTGGTCTTTTGAGAGGTCCTAAATAATTTGGACACCAACAGTAAGATTCATCAAGAGAAAAGACAATGATAAATAAAATTAGAAATGAAAAAAAGAGGTTTTAGCTATGGACCCAGCAGGAAATTTAAAAATCATTTTTAATACCCTGAAAAATTTACCAGCAAACTGAGAACTTACCAAACAAATAAGTGTCCAGAAAATGCTTAGCAAAAACCAAGAAAGGCCATGCCTGAATAGGCATATAAACATTAAGGAAATTGAATCAGTAAAGATCTCCCTTGGAACCAGGAACTTGAGAAGAGGTTAGTTTGAGAAGAACTAATTTAGAAGGTAACACACATGCACAGGAAATTAATGCGAGTAAACTCCCTGTACAGCTATCCTTACCTCAACCAGCAAAAATCCTTGCTCCTTCCTATTATTGCTTATACTCTCTCTTCAACAAAATTAGAGATAAGGGCAAAATAGGTTCTGCCTGGTAGCGAGGGGATGGGGCGGAGAAGGAGGGGGCGGGGGTGGGGGTAGAAATGACCCAAACATTGTATGCACATATGAATAAAAGAAAAAAAAAGATCTCTCTTGGAGAGAACACCAGGCCCAGACATTTTTACAAACCTTTGAGCAACTTTTTGTTCCAGACATGTACACATTTCTAGACTAGAGAAGGGGAGGAAGCTCCCCACCTCACTTGATGACATCAGTAACTGATACTAAAACTAGACAAAGATAGTGTTGAGAAGAAAAGCACAGATCACCCTCCTTCAAGAAGACAGATGCAAAGCTCTTAAAGTCTAGTAAGCCAAATAAGGTAAACTATAGTAGCTAAGATAGGTAACAACCAAATTATATTTATTCTTGCAGCCCAAAGGTAGTAAAATTAGAAAGTCTAAATTGACTGTTGTAATAGAGTAAAAGGGTTTGGGAAGCTATAACATCTTGACTATTAGGAAAAAGTCAAATAAAAAACACTTTGAAAACCTACATAAGAACTCTTAGCAAGACCTGAATAGAAGGAAGTGTCCATAATGTATAAGAACTTACTGCTAACATCATTCTTAATGACTCCCTTTAAAACAAGGGCAAGAGCATATTACCGTCTTCTATTCAAAATATATTGGAGATCCTGGCCAGCAGGGTGGAAGTGGATATATGTGGAATAACCACATATATATGGAAAGATGAAAAAAAATCCTATTATATGAAAAAGCTGTGGCAAGTTGGCACAAAAGAAAATGGAGGTGAGTGACTGGATATGGTAAAAACAAAAACTTACTTAGATGCTTATGGCTACAAGTAATTTTTTAAATGTGTTATATTTTGAAATGAGGTTTTGCTGTATAGTCCAGGCTGGCTTCAAACTCACAATCTTCCTGCCTCAACTTCCCAAGTGCTGGGACTACAGGTATGTATCACCATACTTAGCTGTGTTACTCAGCCCTTTTTTGTGTTGAGTATTTTTGGAGGGAATCATGAACTATTTACCCTGAGTGACCTTGAACCTCTGTCCTCCTGATCAAAACCAACAAAAGATAGGGTGCTTAGGAATAAATTATAAAAAGAGATGTGCAAGACCTCTAGGTAGAAATTTTAAAGGCCTCATTGCATGATACTAAAGAAAATCCAAGATAAATGGAGAGATGTACCATTGTTCCTGGATTGGGAGACCAAATTCTTTTTCTCTAATTAAATGAAAAAAATGCAATAGGTTTTAAAAAAGGAAATTGGCAATTTAGGACCAAGAATAGTCAACATATGCCTGAAGAATAAGAAGGTGGACACAGTGGCTTATAACTGTAATCCCAGGTATTTGGGAGGCAGAAGTTAGAGGATCTCAGTTTGAGGCCAGTCTGAGAAAGCTTGTAAGACCCCATCTCAACAGACAAGCCAGGCATGGTGTTACACATCTGTAATGCCAGTTGTGTAGGAGACATATACAGAAAGACCATGGTCTGAGGCTGACCCAGAAAAAGCAATGAGACTATATCTGAAAAATAACCTAAAGCAAAGAAAACTGGAGGCATGACTGAAGTGGTAGAAGGCCTCGACTTCAAACCCCAGTACCACAAAATAAAAAAGATTCAGTTGTGATGTAATGATTTAGGGAAATAATGATGACTTAGGCTCTGCCAGGTATCAAGAGCTTTAGTACTTAAGACTGTGTGGAATTAGAGCATAAGTAAGTAAATTGAACAGGAAAAATAGCGTAAATGACTGAGGAGAAGAGGATGCTAAGATACTCAGTTATTCTTAAGGAAGAAAGTAAAACTGAATTCCCACTTCCTACCACATTTTATTACAAGTGCAAAACAAAAGAATTTAGAAGACTTAGGTAAAAATCTTTGCAAATGCAGGTTGGAAAGAATTTCTCAACACAGAAAAGGACTAACTAGAAAAGTCATTATAAAACAATTTATTCATGACCCCTGAATAAATGCTGGTCTTTAAAATTTTATGAGAATAGTGATATAATTGTTACATATATACTGGTATTTTTGGCTTGTAGGAGAATGTGACTAAAAGATGCACACTGAATGACTTATGAAGTGTTACGATCTATGCTAACATTCAAGTAAGCCAGTGAAACATGACCAAGCAAGAGGACTCACAGATCCACGTGCACACATTGCTGAGGCGTTGGGCATTGAATCCAGGTGATGTGTGTGCCAACATCCTTTGTACAGTTCTTCCACTGGTGGCAAATTTTTATTTAAAAAAAACCTGGGACAAAGTACATAAAAGGATGCTGAACACCATTAGTCTTTGGGGAAATGCAACTCAAAACCACAGCGTGTCAAGTGTGAATGACGATGTGGGGAAACTGGAACCTCCCACATTGCTAGTGGGAACAGTGCTAGTTCCTCAAATGCTCAATACAGAGTTACCGTGTACCCAGCAGTTTCACTCCTAGGTATATACC
This sequence comes from Castor canadensis, assembly GCF_047511655.1. Lineage (NCBI taxonomy): Eukaryota > Metazoa > Chordata > Mammalia > Rodentia > Castoridae > Castor > Castor canadensis. Next base: position 140,199,739 of record NC_133387.1, read on the forward strand.
CAAGAGAAATGAAAACATCCACCCAAAAACCTGTGCACAAACATTTCTAGTGTAATTGTTAACAGTCAAAAAGTGGTAACAGTCCAAATGTCCATCAACTGATGAATGGGTAAATGAAATGTACATCTAAATGAAATACTTGGCAATAAAAAGAAATGAAGATACACACCTCTGCATGGGTAAAACTTGAAAACATGCAGAATAAATGCTAGCACATGGGTTAGGTGTGGGGCTCACACCTGTCATCCCTGCTATTTGGGAGGCAGAGATGGAGGCTCATGCCTCAAGGCCAGCCCAGGCCAAAAAAAAAAAAAAAGTCAAGACCCTGTCTTAAAAATAAGCTAAATGAGGTGGTACACACTTATAATCCCAGCTACTCTGGAGGCAAAGGTAGGATGATTGCAGTCCAACATCAGCCCTGGAAAAGTGCAAGACCCTATCTAAAAAAATCATTAAAAGTGAAGGGATTGGGGCGTGGCTCAAGTGGTAGAGAATTTGCAAGCATGAGGCCCTGAGTTCAAAGCCCTGGTACTGAAGGAAAACAGAGAAAAAGCCCCCATTATGTTGTGTGGATCCATTTCTATGAAATGTTCAGAACATTGAAACAAAGTGAATTAGTCGTTGCTAAGGTCTGCTGGGGAGAAGAAATGAGGAAACAGGCCTCTCCTGAGGCTTAAGGAAATGTGGGGTTGCGGTGATCGCACCACTTTGTAAATACACTAAAAACCACTGCACCAGAGCTGGTGGAGTGGCTTAAGTGGTAGAGCACCAGCTTAGCAAGTTGAAGCCCTGAGTTCAATTGCCAGAAAGTTACAAAAAACAAAAATCTGCTGAATTTCACACAGTAAAGATGATTTTATAGTATGATTTATCTAATTGAAAACTTATTATTTTTAAGTTTGAAGACAAAAAGTGTATAATAAACCAAAAATTGAGAGAAGCTATCTATAAAATATAGATTGTCATTTGGAGAGGAGTCCCCCCAAAAGGTCCACATATAAAAATTGGTCCCCAGAGTGGTACCACTGGGAAGTGGTAGACCTCTTAAGACATGAAACCCTCTGGGAGGTCCTTAGGTCATTGGGAGTGTGTCTCTCAGATGTGAGCACTTGATCTGACACGTGCTCCTGCCATGTTGTGCTACTGCCCTCACTGGGGCCCAGACCTTGAGACCACTCCATCTTGGAGTGAACCATGGTCAAAATAAACCTCTCTTTATCCCTCAGTGCCCTGTGTCATGTATTTTGTCATAGTGATGCAACTGCTGTCTAACTTACAAGGAAACTATCTAGAACATATGAAGAACTCCTGCAAGTTCTTCATAAGAACTTCATAAGGCTTTCTATAACCATATATGTTCTTTTTTTCCTAAGAATGTCCACACGGTGTTGTTCATAACAGCAAAAATGTAGATCCCATCAACTGACTATAATAGGACATAAATCATGTGCTAGTGAAATTATTAATGCATGACAATGTGGATTAACACTGCAAATGATACTCAGTGAAGAACTTGCAAAAGTCTAACAAGAATGGAGTTTTATGAAGCTTAAAAGGAAACTAAACTACATTGCTTAGCAGTATAAGCAAAAATTTATTAAACAGTCATGGGAATGATAAGCATTAAATTTCAGACAGTGTAACCTCAAAGGTATAAGTGAAGGGATACTGGAAAGGAGCATATAGACGATGCAGTCCTATTCATGATGTCTACTTCCTAAGCAGCAGTCACTCACTGTTATGCCTCATGACATCTGCTGTGGTCTGAACACTTGTTTCCTCTTCACTCTCCCCAAATCACACGTGGAAACCCAGTCACCAGTGTGAAAGTATTAGGAGGCGAGACCTTTGGGAGGTGATGAAATGGCATTAGCGCTCTTTTAAAGGGGTCCAGAGTCCTGCCTAGCCCCTTCCACCATGTGTGGAAACAGCAAGAAAGAGCCACCTAGCAATCAGGAAGCCCTGACAACTTCTGAGTCGGGTGATATGCTGATGTCAACCTGCTGAGCCCACAGAACAGTGAGTTTAAGCCATCTAGTTTATGGTGTTTTGTTACAAGCAGCCCAAAAGAACTAAGAAAGCATCCATATATGCCAAGTATATTCTTTGATAGTTGTCCAGTATCACAAAATGACATTTAAAAGGTAGAAAAAGAGCAAACAGTATCATCCAAAAGAAAACTGATGTAGATTTATCAAGATCTAGTCTTATCTAGATATCTAGTCTTGGACTTTATCTAGACTTTAATTGAAAAAATTTAAAAGGTTCTCCCATAATAAGAAAAGGAGCAACTCATGGGGAGGTGGTTAAGGGGGAGAAACAATGGGGGCAATGTAAATAATATACAATATAAGTCTCATCAGAATTGTCACTATGAATCCCCTCCATATAATGAATATATCCTAATAAAAATTTATTTATGAAAAGGAACAGTTCACCAGAGAAAGATATATACAGTTGCACATATAGCTTCAAATTATGTAAATAAAAATGATTGCTAGAAATTTGACAATCACAACATTTTAACATTAATTTTTTAAAAGCAAGCAAAAATAGCATAATATTTGAACAATTAATAGATTATATGTTATGGATACCTAAAACTAATTTTAAAATGCTTATCAAAACACATAGAACTAAGCCAAAAAGCACATACTAAAAAATGAGTTTTCCAAGGTGGATTACAGAACCCACCACATTGCCGCATCTCTACAAACCAGAAAACAAAATTTTGGGTAAGTGATGACAAAGAAGGGAAGGAAATTTTAAAAGGCAGGGGAGCGCATCAGTAAAAAGAACAGTGATCAGGGAAAAATCAAGAAATATCCAATTTTAGATCTATTAAAGAAAGGGAAAACCTCACAGGGTGGAGCCCAGAGCCTCCTGCAGGAGTGGACAACTTTTGCAGAGAGAGACCTGGTCCTAGACCCGCTGCCCAGCACATTCATGTGGCCAGAGCACCCCACTCTGAAAGGAAATAACTGCTAACCTAGATTGCTATATCCAGAAAAACTACCCTTCATAATTGAAGGAGATATAAAAATCTTCCATGATAAATAAAACAGAAAGGAATTCATAACCACTAAATCATCACTGCAGAAGAAGGAATCCTACACAAAGAAACATAAATGTTTATAACAATGAAAACACAGGAAAAAAAAATCTCAGTAGAAGAGCATATAAGGCAATGATCAGGAAAGAATCAAACACTACAAAATAACAAAATGGCAGGAATTACTATATACTTTTCAATAATAACTAAATGTTAATGACCTCAGTTCTCTAATCAAAAATGCAAAATGATGAGTTAGATGAACACACAAGACCAACCATTTGTTGCCTACAAGAATGCCCCTCACTGGCAAAGACAAGCACAGGCTTACAGTGAAAGAATGGAAAGAGATTCTCAAAGCAAATTAAGCCTACAAGCAAGCAGGAATAGCTATACTCATCTGACAAAGAATACTTCACACCAGAGTTAGAAGAGACAAAGAGGACTTCATATTGATAAAGGAAACAGTCCATCAAGAGCACTTATACATGTACCAAATGTCAACACACAATTTCATAAAACAAACACCACTGGACACAAAAATACAGATAGACCCCAACACGAAAAGGTGGATGACTTCAATAACCCACTCTCATCAAAGCATAAGAAACATAAGAATTAAATGACACTATAAATAAAATGGACTAAACCAGCCTCTACAGAATATTCCACCCAACAGCCACAGAATTCACGTTTTTCTCAGTCGCCCATAGAACTTTGTCTAAAATAGACCAACATGTTAGGACATAAATCTTAACAAATAAAGACAAAATAATGTGTTTTATCAGACCACAAATGGACTAAAACTAAAAATTAACAGCAATGGAAACTACAAGAAGTATACAAAGGGATGGAGAGTAAACAATATACATTTGAATGATCAGTAGGTTGTTGAAGAAACAAGAGAGGAAATCAGAAAATTCCTAGAATAAAATAAAAATGAAAACTCAGGGGTGGAGTTGTAGTTCAAAAAGTAGAGTGCCTGCCTTGCAAGTATGAACCCCGGAGTTCTAATCCTAGTAATGTCAAAAGAAACCAAAAACTATTTAAAGCCAGGCACTGGTGGCTCATGCCTGTAATCCAAGCTACTTGGGAGGCTGCAATCAGAATTTTAGGCCAGCCCAGCAATTAGTTCAAAAGACCCAATCTCCAAAATAACCAGAGCAAAAATGGACTGGAAATATGACTCAAGCAATATAGCACCTGGTTTGTAAGCTTGAAGCCCTGAGTTCAAATCCCAGTCCCATCAAAAAGAAAATGAAACACAACTTCAGAACTTTTGGGACACAGGAGGAAAGTTTATAGCTATGAGTCTCAAATAAATAATCTAATAATGACTCACAAAGTCTTAGAAAAACAAGAACAAGTCAAACCCAACATCAGTAAATGGATAGAAATAATAAAGATTGGGGAAGAAGTTAATGAAAGAGACTAAAAGAATGATAAATGAAATAAAGAGTTCATTCTTTGAAAAAAGAAACAGGATCCACAAACCCTTAGCCAAACTAAAAGAAAGAGAAGACCCAAATTAACAACATTAAAGATGAAAAAGGGAATATCACAACAAATGCCAATGAAATTCTGAGGATCATTAGGGGATATTTTGAAAATGAATATTCAACTGGAAAATCTGGAAGAGATAAATTGCTAGACTATATATATATATATATATATATATTTATTTATTTATTTATATTTATATATATTTTTTTTATAGAGAGAGACTATATATATATATCACCAAGAGTATATAAACCACCTAAACATATCTAAAGTGAGCAATAAGACGGAAGTAACAAAGAAAAGCCCAGGACTGCAGAGATTCACTGCTGAATTCTACCAGACCTTTAAAGAAGATCTAACATCAATGCTCCTCAAACTATTTGATAAAATAAAAAGGGAAGGAGTGATACCCAACTCATTCCATGAAGTCAGTATTACCCTGATAGCAAAATCAGATCAGGACACAATAACAAAAATAACTATAGACTAATTTTCCTGGAGAACACAGATGCAAAAATTCTCAGAAAATACTTGCCAACCAAATTCAACAACACATTAACAAGATCACACACAGTAATCAAGTTAATTTCATTCCAAGGATGCAAGGATGGTTCAACATGATAAACATGGTATGACAGAGTAAAGGGCAAACGCATATGATTATCTCTGTAGATGCAGAAAAAGTCTTTGACAAAATTCAAAATTCAACATCCCTTCATGATAAAAAAAAATCCTGAAGAACCTAAAAATGTAATGCACTTTAACATAATAAAGGCTGTAATGATAAGCCTGTAGCCAACATTGTACTAAATGGGGAAAAACTGAAACTATTTCCTCTTAAAGTCAGGAATGAGAAAAGAGTGTTCACTCACTCCTCTCTTACTCAATATCATGCTTAAATTCTTGGCCACATCAATAAAGCAAGAGAAAGAAAAGGATACAAATAGGAAAGGAAGTCATCAAATTATCCCTATTTGCAGATGATATGATCCTATACTTCAAATAGCCTAAGAACTAAATCAAAAAACTTTTATATCTGATTAATGCTTTTATATGTTGTAGCTTTTCAATACACCATAATGAAGCTGAGAAAGAAATCAGGAAATAGGCAAAATAATACCTAGAAATAAACTTTACAAAGATGGTGAAAGACCTCTACAATAAAAATTATAAAACACTTAAGAAAGAAATGTAGATACTAGAAGGTAGAAAGACTCTTCCCATTTTCGTGGATTGGCAGAATTAGTATTGTGAACTGTCTGTATTACCAAAAGCAATCTAAGATTAAATGCAATCCGATCCCCATAAAAATTCCAATGTCATTTTTCACAGAAATAGAAAAATCAATCCTAAAATTCATATGTAAGCACAACAGACCCCCAAATACCTAATGTAATCGTGAGCAAAAAAGAACAATACTGCAGGTTATCACAATACCTGCCTTCAAATTATAATATAGAACCACAATAAGAAAAATAGTATGGTACTGGCATAAAAACAGAAAGGCCAACCAAATAAAATAGAGAATCCAGAAATAAACTCGTACAACATACAGCCACCTGACCTTTGACAAAGGGGCCAAAAACACTCCTTTGGAGAAAAGACCCCCAGAGTACAACGGTGTTGAGAAAACTGGATACCTATGTGTAAAAGACTGAGAGTAGCTCCCTGTCTCATTCTAAATCAATTAAAAATGGATCAAAGACTTTAATGTAAGATCTGAAACTTTGGAACTACTTAGGAAAACAGAAAAAATGAAGATACAAACATGCACTATTTTATGAATAGAACTCTAATAGCTCAGGAAAAAAGAGCAAGAATAGAAAAATGGAACTGCATCAAATTAAAAACCTTCTGTACATGAAAAACTACTAGATTGATTAAACAGCCTATAAAATGGGAGAAAAATCTTTGGCAGCTATTCATCTGGCAAGGGATTAAATCCAGAAGATATAAAGAGCTCAAAAAATTAAACACCAAAAGAACAAATAGGTCAATTAATAAATAATTAATAAATTAATTGAACAGTTAATTCTCAGAAGTAAAAATACACAATAAATACACGAAGTATTTAACATCCTCAACCATAAAGGAAATGCCAATCAAAACAACAGTGACATTCCATTTCACCCTAGTCAGAATGTCTATCATCAAGAAAACAAACAAGAACTGCAAGTGAAGGAAAGGAACCTTATAGTCTGTTGGTAGGAATTTAAGTTAGCACAGCCACTACGGAAATCAGTATGAAGGTTTCTAAAAAAAAAAAAACTTTTGTATTATCCTGCTATACCACTTCTGTATATATATCCAAAAGAATGTAAATCAGCATACTACAGAGATACTTGTACCCTATGTTTATAGCAGCACTAATCACAATAGCCAAGTTACGGAATCGGCCTAGGTGACTATCAGATAATGAATAGATAAAGAAAATAATTTATGTTTATATTTTATATACACACACATTTCTCTGGCTGCTGCCCTATCCCCAGCTCTCAAGCATAGGGGCCACTTCCCTACTCATTCCCATGAGCACTCCAGCCAAAAGATGGGGGTGGGGGGAGGAGTCCTAGTCATCACTGAGCCAGGGTGTGTGCATCCAAAGGAGGCCTCCAAGAGGAATTGTGCTTGGCTCCATCCACAACCCACTCCTTCTTGCTCACTGTTGGGCACCATAGCTGAAAGAGTCTTGGAGAAAAGCCCCAAATGTCACTCTTATCCCCATGTATGCATGACTGGGGGGGTGCTGAGGTACCCCAATCTAGGTGGGCATGCCCACAATAGTAGCACAGAGGAACACAATTCCTGATGCCATTACACCTGTATGTTCTCATCACTGGCCACTTCCACACCTTGTCTGATCATGCACTGCCAAGAGAACTGGGATTGATAGATGAACAGATTGACTAGGTAGATGGATGGGAGAGAGGGAAGGAAAGAAGAAAGGAGAAGAAGGACAGGAATGAGGGAGGAATGAAGAAAGGAAGGAAGGGAGGGAGGATGGGAAAGATCATTCAGCCATAAAGAAGAACGCAAGTACGTCATTTACAGGGTAATTGATGGATCTGGAGGTCATCTTATTAAAGCAAAACAAGCCAGACTCAGAAAGACACATGACACATGTTTTTTCTCATATAAAGAATCCAGACCTAAAAATTCAAAACAAAACAAAAATTAAAAAAACATGACTGTAAAGGGGGTACTGTTGGAGGGAAACCTGAGGGAGAGGGTAAGGCAAAAGGAGAGGGTGATATGGGGATGATTTTGATTGAAGTACATTATGTGGATGTATGAAAATAGAATAATGAAACACATTAAAATTGCTTTAAAATGGGGGAGGCAGGATAAGAGAGGAAGTGAGGGGGTGAATATGTCCCATATTACATTATCTATATGCATAGAAATATCACAGTAAATCCATTGTACAATTTAAAAACACTAAAAGTGAATAACACTAACCATATATTCTAAAAAGTATGCAACTAAGCTGTAGAAATGAGCAACAAAGACTACCAGAAAAACCATGTCTGGAATTTTTGATGAACCTTTAAGAAACAAGGGATCCAAACAATACATTCAAAGAAATCAGAGAAAAGGAAGTAAAGGATAGAAATTAATTAAATAAAACACAATAAGATCACAAGCTAGTCCTTGCAGATGACTAATAAAATAAATCTTGGCAATATTAATCAAGAAAAAGGATTAGACAATATTAAGAACAAATATAAAGGATATACAATGAGAGATTTTAAATACTAACATGCCAATAAAGTTGAAAATGTAAAAAATTGATAATTTCAAATTAAAAATATAATTTAAACACCATTTACCTTAAGGTAAAACAAAGCCTATATAAAAAAGCTAAATTTCTTCATGACCTTTGAGTAGACAAAGATTTCTTAAACAGAATACACACACACACACACACACACACACCACACACACAAATCCCACAAAACAATGTTGATCAATGGACTAAATCAAAAATTTTGAACTGTCCAAGAACAGTTCACTAAGAAAGTGAGAAGATAATTAAAATATACATATCCAAGATTTATAAAGAATTACCATTCAATAAACAAAAAATAGCTCACATAATAGGAAAATGGACAAAAGACTTGTTTGGGCATTTCACAAAGGAAAATATTCAAATTTAAATAGATACTTAAACCACAATGCAATACCAACTCTAGGCAAACACAATGGCCAAAACAAAAAAACTACCAAGGATTTAAGGTAACAGACTTTTGGTCACTACTGTGGGGTATGAATTGGTACATTACTTTGGAAGACTATCATGTGTACTCACTCAACTTAGACATATGTATACCAATGAACTAGCAGTTCCACCCCTAGATATATACATCCCAAAGATCTGTGTATGTCTTTTCACCAAAATAAACAATAGTGTTCATTGCAGCCCTCTTTACAGTGGTCAAAAGTTGGTAATTACCCAAATGCCCCTGGACAGTAGAGTAAATTGGGGTATTTTCACACAATGGTCTACTAAACAGTGATGAGCATGAACCACAATACATGCAACAGTATGCATAAGTGTTGTATAATTTTGAGTTAAAGGATCAGGCACTAAAGAGTACATGCGGTATGGTTCCATGGATATAAAGCACAAAAACAGGGACAAATCTATCCTGTTAGAAGTGGGTAGTTTTCTGGACTCAAAGCAGGCAGAAGGGCAGTTGTAAGGGTGCTGATAACCTGTTTGAATGCCGTTCTGGTTCTGTGAGTGTGTTCACTTGAAATTCATCAAGTTGTATATTCATGGTTTATGCATTTTCCATGTTGTGTTTCAAAACAGTTTGGGGGGGGAGCAGTATGGGGGATTGAACTCAGGGCCTTGTGCTTGCTAGACAAGCACTCTACCATTTGATCCACTCCACAGCTCTAAAATTAATTATTTTTATAAAAAAATGAAGATTTTTTTTTTCAAGATGGTGGAACAGAAGCACCAGCACACACCTCCTCCTCCACAAGTAAGAACCAAAGCAATAGGTGAACAGCTGCATTTTTAGGTGAGTGACCATGGGAGAACACTGGGAATCAGCAGCAGAAAAACAGAAATCTTGTAAGATCAGACACTTTGGACAACAGCATAAGAAAAAACAAAATGTCCTGCATCTGCCACCACAGCTGCACAGTGGGGAGGGGGAGTCTCCCCTCTGCAGCGTAAGAGTGAAAGAGTTCTAGCAAATTCCATTGAGAGTGTGATGCTGGCAATCTTGGCTAATGGAAAGTCTCACCCTCAGACTCCTAGATAAGTAACCTGATCTCCACCAGTATCCTAGATTTGGAAAAGGAATTCACTTCATCTCTCAGTGAACCCCTAGGATGCCATCTTGAGAAGGGGCCTATTGTCTGAATTTGAACTGCTCTAGAGGTCAGACCCCTGAATATTCCCATCTCTGGGACCCCATTGACATTCCACTGCACTGGCTCACCAGGTTAGTTGCCTCATGAACCAAGGTTGGCCCAGTAAAGTTACTGAGACTCAAACTCTATGGGTGCCCTGCACAGTAGGAAATGGCTGTTGTGACACAGAGAAGGGAACACAGGATGCCAACCTTTAGAACTGGGAGATCAGGGAGCCTTTCCTTTGAGACCAGGAGCATGCCATTCCACCTGCAGATTCACCAGGTGCCAGGACTGAAGGTAGGTAGCACCCACACCATTCCTGTCACCTTTCCACCACAGTACTGTACACATGGACAGGTGCCTGTCACTGGCAGGGAGGGGAGAAAAACTCTTTTTCCACTGTGGCCCCACCCACAGGAATGTGCTGGAGTGGTCTTGAGCAGCACCTTGATCTGGCTGTTGTTTCATCCCCTGCTCATTCCAGGGGCACTTTGGCAAAATGTGGTTGGAGCCCCAGCCATCACTTTCTGTCTGGGCCAAGAGAGGCAGGCCTCCAGGACTTTTTCCTGGTCCCAGCCACAACACATTCCTGCTTACTCCCTGATGGTGGAGAAAAACCTCGCATGTACCCTATCCCCATGTGTGCTCAGCTGGGGGACCTGAGGTACCCTTCTCCAGGTGGGCATGCTCCAGTTGCTGTCATATCTAGGCAATTCTTACCACTGGCCAACCCACACCTTCTCTTTTCATGCTGACAGGACTGGGTGTGAGTGCCATAGAGGAAGTTCTGTGCTTCCTGCTTCTGCCTCTCCCCATGGAGCACTTTGGCTACAGCACTGTTCAGAGGACAAGGTCTCCAGGCTCCATACCACTCCTGGTACAACTAATGGCAGGGACCTTATGACTAACAGAGCCAACATCAACAGGTGTGAGAAGATTCCCATCACCTGACGGGTCATCACTCCATTGCAGGAGTCGTCATACAGTGTGCACCCCATACACTCTGCTGTCTTCATTGTGCCACCTGAACTCTCCACTCTCCCATGACCTGCAGAGACCATGGTCTCTCCACTTCTGAAATGGTGTGCACTGTGCCCACACTCACTAATCATAGCCAAAGAAGTGATAGGGAGTCCACACCATGGTGCCCATCTAGAAATAAAGCCAACAGTGCATATCAAACTGGTACCCCAAGACACATCTTCAGCAGAAAGCTCCTTGCTAAAAGTTCTTCTCATAAAAGTCATAGAGATAGACAATCCATCAGATTGACAAATCTCAATGTAAGAACACAGGAAACATCAAAAAAGGCAATTTGGCAGCTCCCAAAATCATACTCTCTTGTAACAGATTCCAGGGGGGGGGAAACTGGAGTAGCAAAATGCCTGAAAAAGACTGCAAAAGAGTATTTTTTTTAAAAAAGCACAATGAGATCCAAGAGAATACAGATACATGATTAAATGAAATTAGGAAGACAAAGCAGGATATGAACAAAGACAGAGGGAAAGGATTGGGAATCATGAAACAGTCAACAGGACAGCTGGAAAGACTGGGGGGGGGGGAGGACAGAAAGGCCACCCAGCAGGAAGCAGGAAAGAGCCCACACCATCCCTGGCTCCAAAAGAGGTAGAAAAAGAAGGGTAGCCAAAGCCACATCCATAAGATAAGCCAGGCTGCTCTGACAGTCCCAGCCACAGGACAAACTGACATCTACCACAGGTCGTAAATCCTGTGCAGAGATTCAGTGTGAGAGCAACTCCTTCTGAATGACAGGCCAGCATTGGAGAAGAAATCCATTTTATTGCTCCCTATATCTCAGGAGCACTATAGCCAGGTGGTATCTTGAGAGGGGAACAATTATCTGAGACTGAGCTTCTCTGAGGACCTGATCTTCTCTTCTTGTCAGGACACCAGGGAGACTGGCTTATTTCTAATGCCCTCATTGGACCTTAAATGTCTTCTTTAAAGACCCACACAGTAGATTCTGAGATGCCAGGGTGAACACCTGAATATGAGACTTTGGGGAACATAAGTCAGCCTAAAAGCTTCTTGCAGAGGTGATGGGCATCATTTCCTTAGAGTAGGGCTCAGAAAAGAGAACTCAGTCCCATCAACTCTGAGTAAGCAAGGCAGCCTAGAGGACCCAAGGAGAGCTGGGGTGGAAGCCAGAAAGAGGCCTTGAGTCCAACACTAGATCCTGTGAACACTGAAGCCAGAGAGGTGGGGATGCTTCCCCTCTGGGGAGCCCCAAGGCTCAGGAAGTCTGTAGTCAATTACCCTTGTTAGGCCCTTAGTGACCAAGGTGGGCCTCACCAGGATTTCTGGGCCCCCAACCTTCTGTCTGTGCACCAGGGTCCCAGCTGCCCACATGAACTCACTATTCTCATCTTTTGCTAACACACAGGATACATTTTCTCCTGGTAGCAAGAATGTCCCTGGAAGGGCAGACAGGAGTAAGTGGGAACTAATGTTTGTCGATTTTAACAAATTTACTAAGTTGTGCAGTATCACCACAGTCCAGTTTCAGAATATTTCTATCACTCCCCCCAAAAGCCCTTTTCCCTAGGCAGTCATACTTCATTCCACCCAGCACCCATGAGTCTATTTCCTGTCTCTGGATTCATCTGTTCTGGACATTTCCTATCAGTGGAGTCACAGACTATGGGGCTTTTTGTGTCTGATTCTCTCTCACTAAGCACAATGTCCTCAGGGTCCCTCCACATTGTCAGAGCCTCACTCCTGTTCATGGCTGAGCAAGAGTCCCCTGTGGAGATACTTAACAGTGTCTTTTGATGGGCCCAGGTTTTTTTTTTAATCTTGGGTGAGGTTTGATCTATTAAAAAATAAAATAAATGGGTGAACAGTTTTTTAAAGGAGAAAAATGGCTAGTAAATATAAGAAGAAGTGTTTAACATCCCTAGCCATAATGGAAATACAAGTCAAAACATTATTGAGATTCTGTCTCACCCCAGTCAGAATGGTAATCATTAAGAAAACAAAAAATTAAAAATGCTGGTGAGGATGTGGGCCTTACACACTGTTGGTGGGAATGCAAACTAGTGAAACCACTATGGAAATCAGTATGGAGGTTCCTCAAAAAACTAAAAATAGAGCTACCATATAATCTCACCATACCACTCCTGAGCACATATCCAAAGGAATGTAAGTCACCATACAGTGGAGACATCTGCACACATGTTTATTGCAGCACTATTCACAATAGCCAAATTATGGAATCAGCATAGGTGCCCATCAACAGATGAATGGATAAAGGAAATGTGGTTATATATAATGATAGTGATATTATTCTGCCATAAAAAAGAATGAAATTATGTCATTTTTAGGAAAATTGATGAAACTGGAGACTATCATGTTAAGAAAATAAACCAGACTCAGAAAGACAAATACATTTCTCTCATATGCAGAATATAGATCTGAAAAAGAAGACAAACATAAAAGTGGGACAATATGGGGGAAATTCAGAGGAACTGAGAAGGGGAAAAGAGGGTAAAGGAGAAAATGATAGAAGTACATTGTATGCACATATAAAAAGGTCATAATGAAATTCATTAAAATTTTTTCAAGACAGAAAACAAAGGGGGCTTGGAAATAATATAGGAGTAAATATGATCAAAGTACATTATATGCACTTATGAAAATATCACAATAAAACATCTCACTTTGCACAATTAACATATACTAATAAAAATTAAAAGCATCAAACAATGGGGCTGCCAGAATGGATCAAGTGATAAAAAAAAGTGAGGTCCTGAGTTCAAACCCCATGTACTGCAAAAAGATGAATAATGATATTTTTATTTTAAAAAGAATCAAACAATATCAATACAGTAAACCATCAACCCACAAAAATGAATGAGATATAGAAAAGATCAAAGAATATTCAAAACAAAACAGAAAAAAAACCCTGCAAAATGACAGGCAGAAGTCTGCACCTCGATAATAACCTTGAATGTAAAGGGACTAAATCCTCCTACTGAAATACACATACTGGCTGAGTGGATCTAAAAAAAAAAAAAAAAAACCCAATGATATGCTGTCTACAAGAAACTCACCACACTTGTAAAGACACACAGATGGAACATGAAATAGAAAATGATATTCCAAGTGAATGGAATCCTAAAGACAGCAAATATCACTAAATTTATACCTGAAAAAATAGACCATAAGAGACAAAAAAGGTGACTACATAATGATCAAAGTATCTATTCATCAAGAAGATATAGCAATTATAAATCTATGTGCTCCAGGTGTGGAGCACCCAATTTTATAAAACAAACCTTAAATTCCTATTAGATATAAAGGGTGAAATAATAACAATGATTAAATTATTAATAAAATAATAATGATGGATTTTAATATCCCACTCTCAATTACAGATTGTCCAGACAAGAAAAATAAAGTATCAGAATTAAAACCACACAACAGATTAAGTGGGTTTAACAGACTATTTACAGAACAGTTCACCCACAGCAACAGATCACATTCCTTTAATTGGCACATGGAAGTTTCTCTAGAATACGGTGTATGTTATGGCACAAAACAAACCTTAAATCAACTGAAATTACATTTTCTATCTTTTCTGATCACAGTAGAATGAAACTAGTAGTCAATGAAAAAAGAAACTTTAGAAGTCATACAGGGAGGGAAGATAAAGGAGAATGATGGAGGAGTTTAATTCGACTATGATATATTGTAAGAACTTTTGTAAATGTTACAGTGTACCCCCAGTACAATAATAATATAATATAAAAGAATTAAAAAAGGAGTCATACAAACATGGAGACTGAACAATATACTTGTGAATGAACAGTGGGGCCACTGAGAAAGTCAGAAGGGAAAAATTTTAAATTCTTGAAATGAAAAATCAGTATTACAAAACCTAGGGGAGGCAGCAAAAGAAGTACTAAGAGGAAAATTTGTAGTAGTGTCTACATTAAAAAAAAAAGTAGAAAGACAGCCTGGTTGGTGGCTCATATTTATAATCCCAGCTACTTAGGAGGTAGAGATCAGGAGTATTGTGGGTTGAGGCCAGCCCAGGAAAAAAGTTGGTAAGACCCTCACACAGCCAGGTGTGGTTGTACACACCTACAATCCCAGCCATGTGGAGGGCATAGGCAGGAGAATCATAGTCCAAGGCTAGATCAGGCAAAAAAAAAAATTTAAAAGCATGATACCCTCTGAAAAATAACCTAAAATCAAAAGGGCTGGAGGTGTGAGTCAAGTGATAGAGCACACGCCTAGCATGTACTGAGTATAAACCTCAGCACCATAAAAAAAATGGAAAGACTTCAAATAACAACTAATGATGCATCTTAAGGACTTTCAAAAGTATAATAAGCCAAGCCCGAGGTTAGTAGAAGGAAACAAAAAGATCAGAACAGCAGTAAGTGAAATGGAGACAAAAAATCAAAATACAAAGATCACTAAAACAAAGAGGTCATCCTTTGAAAAGATCAACAAAATTGACAAAACTTTAAACTAACCAAGAAAAGAGAGAGAAGATCCAAACAGATAAAATTAGAGGTGAAAAAGGCAGTAATACAACTGATACCACAGAAATACAAAGGATCATTGGAAATTATTTTGAAAAACTACTTACTAACAAACTGGAAAATTTAGAAGAAACAAAAATTTCTGGACCAATGACCCACCAAAATTTAATCAAAAGTATATAGAAACCTGAATAAACCAATGAAAGTAATGAGACTAAGTCACTAACAAAAGTCTCCCAAGAACTTGGCAGGCAGTTCTTGCACACAATGACCTGCTATACCAGTCTTGAGTCCTGTGGTGTACCAGATGTCCAACCACACTCCCTCCCCAAGATTTCCTAATGATTTGCTTTTTTTTTTAAATTAGATTCAAATTTGTGTGCATTTCTTTATGATATCCTTTTATAGGGGGAAGAACACAGAATTGAAACAAAATCACTGTGGTCATTGGTGATGTAGTAGTATTATATTAGTATCTATATCACAGTTAGCAAAATGAAACAGCAAACATGATAAAAGTAAAATTTACAATAATGTAGTTCATATCCACGAGAATTTTAAAAGCCTATAAATTCTATGTATTCAATTTAAAACAATAAAATAATATATTCTTAAAAAAAAAAAAAGGACTCCCAAGGAAGACAAGCCCCACGACAGCATGGCTTCACTGCTATATTTTCCAAATTTTTAAAGAACTAACAGCAATGATTCTCAGAACTGAAAGGGAAGAAATTTAGTCTCTGAGGCCAACATTATCCTGTTACTAACACCTGGAAGGACGCTACAAAAAAACCCCAAAAACTATAGACCATATTCTTGATGAACATCAATGAAAAAAATTGTCAGTAAAATACTAGCAAACCAAATTCAGCAACACAATAAAGAGATCATAAACCATAGCAAGTTAGTTTCATGCCAGTGATGCAAGGATGTTTCAACATATGCAAATCAATAAATGTAATATACTCACAAACAGAATCAAAGATAAAATCATAAATCATCTCAACAGATGCTGAAAAAGCCTTTGATAAAATATCAACCCTTCATGACAAAACTCAATGTAATAAAGTTCATGTGTGACAAACCTGTAGCCAACATCATACTGAATGGGGAAAAATTGAAAGTGTTTCCTCTAAAATCAGGAACAAAACAAAGGTGTCTACTCTCACCACTCTCATTCAATACAGTGCTTGAAGCCAGGCACTGATGGCTCACGCCTGTAATCCTAGCTACTCAGGAGGCAAAGATAAGGAGGATTTCAAAGCCAGCCCGGGCAAATAGTTTGTGAGACCCTATCTTGAAAAATCCTTCACAAAAAAGGCTGATGGAGTGGCTCAAGGTGTAGGCCCTGAGTTCAAAACCCAGCACTACACACACACACACACAAATATACAGGGCTTGAAATTTTAGCCAAAGCAATCAGGCAAGAGAAAGAAAAGGTATACAAATAAGAAAGAAAGAAGACAAATTATCCCTGCTTACAGATGATGTAATTCTATGCTTAGAAGACCCTGAAAACTCCACCAAGAGACTCACAGGACAGATAAATCAGCAAAGTAGCAAGGTACAAAATCAACATACAAGGCCAGGGGAGTGGCTCAAGTGGTAGAATGCCTGTTTAGCAAGTGCAAGGCCCTGAGTTCAAACTCCAGTACCCCCCACCCCGACCCCACACACAAAATCAACATACAAAACCAGTAGCTTTTCTATTCACCAATATTATGGTCCAAATATGAAATATCCCCCATAGGCTCATGTGTTGAGTGCTTGGTCCCAGCTGGTAGTGCTATTTGGGAAGGTTCTGAAAACTGTAGGAAGCAGGGCCTACTTACACCTCCTAGGAAGCTGGGATGACAGGAGTATGCTCTCACACTGGCTTAGTGGGTGAGATGGGCTTTTGCTAACTTTTTTGCCCAAGCCAGCCTCCAACAATGTATCGTCCCAATCTTCCCCTCCCCAGTAGCTAGGATTACAGACATATACCACTATGCTCAATTTCAGTCATTATTTTTAAATCCACCCACCAACAAAAAATAGTTCCAGGGCCAGATGATTTTCCTGTTTAATTCTACTAGACTTTCAAGAAACAGATTATTTTATCTTATTCAAGCTCTGCCAGAGAATAAAATAGCCAACTCATTTCTGAGGCTAGAATTAGGCTGATTCCCTAACAGAAAAGGACAGTATGAGAAAGAAAACTGTAGGTTAATCTCTTAATTATTAAACTAGATAGAAAAAATTTTAAAACGTGTTAAAAAATATCAAGTAGTATATCAATAGATGTTATTTGCTACATTAATAGATTAAAGGGGAGATTTAGGACCATCTCTCCCTAACTATGGTCTAGGAGACACACCCCCATACACTAACATTTACGAAAACAAATGTCATGTGTTAGCACATAATAATACAATGTACAAAACTGTACAAAAGAAAAATATTTGACACAACCTAGCAACCCATAGATATCTATGTAATGGATTTCTAGACACAGTTAAAATGGATATACTGATGCTAATGTGTCAAATTACAAAAAGATATAAATTTGACATCAAAATCAAAAAATGTGTGTTGGAAGAATAAAAGTGTAGTTTTTATGTATAATTAAAGTGAAGCTGTTATCAGCTTTCAATCGCCTGATATAAATAAAAGACATTCTATGTAAGCCTCATGGTAACCACAAAGGAAAAACATCTCATAGGGACACCAACCATACAAAGAAAGGATTGAAAGCAGGCCACCACAGAAAAACCATCAACCAGAAGGAAGATTGCAAGAAAGGAAGAAACAAACATTCACAAAACAACCAGAAAACAAACTATAAAAATGATAACAGCAGCTGAATGCCAATGACTCATGCCTCTACTTCTAGCTGGGTGGGAGGCAGAGATCTATCAGGAGAATCATGGCTTGAAGCCGGCCCTGGGCAAATAGTTTGAGAGACCCTACCTAGCAAGCATGAAGCCCTGAGTTGAAACCTCAGCCCTGCCAAAAAAAAAAACCAGATAACAGCAGGTCCTTACATATCAATAACTAATGTAAATATGTTAATATAAATGTGTTAAATTCTCTGGTCAAAAGACAGAGTACACAATGCTCAGGGGGCTGAGGCAGGAGGATCAAGAGTTCCATGCTAGTGTGGCCTAGAGTGAGTTCAAGGCCAGCCTGGGTGACATAGCAAGACCTTGCCTCAAAAAACCAAGGGCTGGGATGTAGGTCCATGGTAGAGCACTTGCCAGGCCTGCAAGTGCTAGGCCCTGAGTTCCATCCCAGCACTGATGGAAAGAGAAAGGTAAAAGTCAATTGTCAAGATTGACAGTACCGGAGTTTGAACTCAGGGCTTCAGCTTGCTAGGTTCAAGTGGTTCACTTGAACCACTCTGCCAGCCCTTTTTGTGTTGGGTATTTTCAAGGTAGAATCTCACAAGCTATTTGCTTGGGCTGGCTCCTGATCTCTGCCTCCCAAGTAGCTACAATTACAGGCATGAGCCACCAGCGCCTGGCTATGGTGTAACAATTTTTACAAATGTACATGTATCTAACATGGGAACACTGAAATGCACAAAGCCATTATGAAATGATACGAGGGGAGAAATGGACCACAATGATGATGATAGTAAGGAACTTCAGTGCCCCACTACCCCACTTTCAACAACGGGCAGATAGGTCATCTAGACTGCAAAGCCAAGGAGAAGCCTGGGTATGAACTCTCAGGCCACTAGAGTGATGGCTGCCTTGGCCCTGAGTTCTGGCCAGTCCTGGCTAACGTGGGCCCTCCTGGAGCTCCTAAGCAGTGGGCACTGCAGCTGGGCTCTGCTAATGAGCAGGAGATGGTGGAGGATCACGTTTTAGAACATGTTCAAGAGAAGATCTTGTAACTGCAGAGTTTGGGAATGTAGTAGGAGTGATGAAGGGGCGGAGCCATCACAATGTCTCAGAAGGAAAAACTGCTCAATTACAAGGGAGGCTCTGTGATTCTATTGCTGCAAGACAGGTCTTGATAAGAGAATTCATAGTTACTCATAAAAGAAGTTAGGACAGAAGCAGCAGTGTTAAATATTGCAGGGTGCAACGCAGTAAAAGCTTTTGGAGCAATAAAGGCAAGATTGCACCGCTCTACCCTCCTTCCAGCAACGGCCAATACCAGACATTAGGACCCAGAAGACAACTTTGAATCTTGTTGGGGAAATATAAAGTCACAGTGGGAAGTGTTTCTAAGTAGAATCTCATGCACAATACTGACACCAAAGACAGAAATACTGTGGCCTCATGACCCAAACTAAATCAACCAGTGGAAATGACAACAGCACATCTTTAGATCTAGAGTGGGAAGATGGAGAAGAAATGATCGAATACTTCCAGTGAGAGAATGTTCCAGAACAGAGGAGGGACGACATTCTCTGGGCTGCACTGTGGGTTTGTGAATCCTGTATTACAACTACCTGATTCTGGCATTCCACAGAACTGCCTGGATTGCAAGATCCACAGAATCAATAGTGCAAAACTGTATGATCCCGTTTGTAGGTTGTGACCAAATGTTAAAAGTCAACTAGAACATATAAATGGTGTGCTAGGGAGATGAGAAACTGTGTCATAAGTGCTTATTTCATTAGAAAGGAGTCAGGGCCAGGTGCCAATGGCTCCCACCTGTAGTCCTAGCTACTTGGGAGGCTGAGCTCAGGAGGATCGAAAGGCCAGCCCAGGCAAATAGTTCGCCAGCCCCCCATCTCAAAAACCACCAGAGCAAAACGCGCTGGAGGAGTGGCTCAAGTGGTAGAGCGTCAGCTCTGCAAGTGTGAAGTACTGAGTTCAAACTCCAGTCCCACGAAAAAAAGAGAAAAAAAGGGTCGGAATGATAGCCTACATCTGAATTAATTCAGAATTAAGTGCAGTTTTATCATCTGCCTTCTGCTTTTCAAGGTCAAGGTAGTGGTTGTCATTTTATTGATTAAACATTTTAAGTCTTCTCTATTGTATGTCTGTTTACTCTTCTAGGTTTTCACATTTAAAAAACTTAATTTTACTTTGAATGCTTTTTTTTAAGCCCACAGCATTATCTAACTGTGCAAATATAAAAGGAAGTTTTGTGGCTTCTCAGCAGACATGAAGAGAATGAGAGGAAGGACGGCCGGGCTTGTTCCCTTTCTCAGCATTACGTACACTTTTGGCATTTTAAATTTTATTGTCTAATAATAAGTACAATAGATTTCTGTGGATGAGCCTAAGAAATGCTGAGGCGTCACTTTCTCTCTACCCTTAGCGCATATCCTAGTGTGATGAGGACTGCATCTGCAGCCTTTGGACACTTTTGGTAATAACTAAAAATATTTAAGAAAATATATATATTCAGGTTTTTCCATTTCTTTTTTTTTTATGCCACTACCTTGACTTAATTGATACATTAAACTTTAGGTGTCATAATTACTATTAATATTAGTATTATTATTTTGGTGGGGTTTGAACTCAGGGCCTCACACTTGCTAGGCAGGCACTCTACCACTTGAGCCACATCTCCAGCACTTTTTGCTCTGCCATTTTTGGAGACGGGGGTCTTGCTTTTTGCCCAGGCTGGCATGGACTATGAGTCTCCTATTTGTGCTTCCCCATGTAGCTGGGAATGACA
The DNA here is from genome assembly GCF_047511655.1 of Castor canadensis. NCBI lineage: Eukaryota > Metazoa > Chordata > Mammalia > Rodentia > Castoridae > Castor > Castor canadensis. Next base: position 140,220,799 of record NC_133387.1, read on the forward strand.
GGAGATGGGTGACACCATGCCCAACCATTGTCAAGATGAGCTCTTGTGAAATTTTTACCAGGCCTTTAACCAGACCCATCTCCATCTCTACCTTCAAAGTAGCTGGATTACAGGCTTAAGCCATTGTCCCCAGCTAATGTTTTTTTAAATTTTATATTTCCAATGAATGATCGATCTTATAAAGGTTTTACACAAAGCATATTCTCCGAATGATTTAAGAAAGGAAAAAATACAAAGGTAATGGGTATTTCAAAGCAAGAAAGCAAGTAAAAACTTTTCTTGTATGAATGGCTCTGTTGATTTCACTATGCCTCCCTTGGCCTTGTACTACAAGGTGCTGTGATGGATGGAACTGAGAATCTCAATATAGAACTATATTTTGTGAGAACTGCTTTCAAGCTCCCTCTCCCTCTCCTTTTGAGATGAGATGGGATCTTGCCATGTTACCAGGGCTGTTCATGCTGGGACCACAGGTGTGACACCACATCCGCCAACAGTTACCTTTTCTTTTCTCTCAAGTTTCTCTATCAATATAAAAATCCAGGGATACAAAGCACTCTAAATTTCTTCCTTCATTTTGCTGAGGATTGAGTATGATTTTAAGTAAGCAAATAGGTTTTAGTGTGATTTTCTTTTCTGATTCTTGCAACAGTGACAGTACATGTTCAAAAAAATATAGGAAGGTCCACAATAACTGGTAATTTGTGCTCTCGCTTTATTTCCAAAAATATCATGTGGCCCTTTCAATACTGCAATTACTCAGCAGCGACATCTGTAATTTTGTGTCCTTTTTATCTCATAGACATGTGACACTTTAATATATATTATAGTACATACATAATTTATACTTATATAATTATGTAATTTAACAAATACAATACATTAGATAATGTTATGATTTATGTCTGTCTTTATACAATTTCAGTTGTAGCTACTACGTAAGGGTTCTCTATGTTCGCATTGCTTGTGTGAATGGTTTTGTCTTTTTTGGGGGGGTGTACAGGCTCCCATGTGCTAGGTAAGTGTTCTACCACTGAGATACAGCCCTGGACAGTGTTTTTTAATTTTTTTTTAAATTTTTTTTTATTGTTTTATTATTGATATGTGCATACAAGGCTTAGGTCATTTCTCCTCCCTGCCCCCACCTCCCACTTACCACCCACTCCGCCCCTCCCTTTCCCCCCAAACCCCTCAATACCCAGCAGAAACTATTTTGCCCTTATTTCTAATTTTGTTGAAGAGAGAGTATAAGCAATAATAGGAAGGAACAAGGGTTTTTTGCTGGTTGAGATAAGGATAGCTATACAGGGAGTTGATTCACATTAATTTCCTGTGTCTGTGTGTTACCTTCTAGGTTAATTCTTTTTGATCTAACCTTTTCTCTAGTTCCTGGTCCCCTTTTCCTATTGGCCTCAGTTGCTTTTAAGGTATCTGCTTTAGTTTCTCTGCGTTGAGGGCAACAAATGCTAGCTAATTTTTTAGGTGTCTTACCTATCCTCACCCCTCCCTTGTGTGCTCTCACTTTTATCATGTGCTCAAAGTCCAATCCCCTTGTTGTGTTTGCCCTTGATCTAATGTCCGCATATGAGGGAGAACATACAATTTTTGGTCTTTTGGGCCAGGCTAACCTCACTCAGAATGATGTTCTCCAATTCCATCCATTTACCAGCGAATGATAACATTTCATTCTTCTTCATGGCTTCATAAAATTCCATTGTGTATAGATACCACATTTTCTTAATCCATTCGTCAGTGGTGGGGCATCTTGGCTGTTTTCATAACTTGGCTATTGTGAATAGTGCCTGGCCAGTGTTTGTAAAGACTATTTTTGATTTGGGGTAATGACATTTTGTTCATAAAGAATTTTCTGAAGGAATGATAACTTCTCAATGATTGTGAATAAACACATTTTTACATTTTAAAAGAATCAAAGAAACCTGACACCTGAACAATATTTCAGGTCACATGGACCTAACAGACATATTCGGGACATTCCATCCAACAGCAGCAGAACACACGTTCTCCTGAAGAGCACACAAAGCATCTGCCAGGACAGGTTACATGACAGGTTACAAAACAACACACCTCAAATTACATCAGGTGTCTTCGTTTTCAATCACAATGGCATGAAACTAGAAATCACAAGCATGAGAAATCTGGAACATTTGCAAATACATGGAAATTAAATTATTTGCTCTTGAATAATCATGAGTCAAAGAAGACATCAAAAAGGAATTCAAAAAAATACCTTGAGGGAAACAAATGAAAACACAGCACATCCAAAGTTGGGAAGCATCAAAAGCAGTTCTAAGAGAAAAAAATTGTAGCAATAAACACCTGTGTCAAAATGGAGACTCTCAATCTAATAAGACATCTCAATGAACTAGAAAAAGAACAACAGCCAGGCACCAGGCACCATAATCCTAGCTACTTGGGAGGCTGAGATTAGGAGGATTGTGGTTTGAGACCCTAGCTCCAAACTAACCAGAGAGAAAAGGACTGGAGACATGGCTCAACCAGTAGAGCACCTGGTGCAAAGCCCTGAGTTCAAATCCTAGTAATGCAAAAACAAAAACCAAATTAAGTCTAAAATTAGCAGAAGAAAGTAAAGAGCAGAGCAGAAATAAATGAAACAGAGACTACAAAGTACATATGTGGAACCACAAAAACTGTGAACGGCCAAAACAATCTTGAGCAAAAAGCTGGAGACACCATACTCCCTGATTTCAAAACATACCATAAAGCTATTAGAATGCTTAAAAACGGATGGTACTGGCAAGAAAACAGACATGTCAGGCAATGGAACAGAATAGAGCCGGAAAGAAATAAATCCATGTGTCTACAATCAAATGATGTTCAACACAAAGTGCCAAGAGCACTGTCTTAGTCTGCTTTTGTGTAGCTGTAATGAAGAAGCTGAGATTGAGTGAGGCTGAGTGACTTCTAAAGTAAAACATTCATTCGGCTCACAATTTTGGTGACTGGAGGATCCAAACAGTATGGCACCTCATTCTGGTGAGGGTCTCTTGGCTGTGTCAGCATTGTGGAGAAGCAGAAATGGAACTGGCCACATGCAGAGGGAGCCGAGTGCATGGGGTGGCCTTGGGTTGTAGCTACCCATTCTCGTGAGAACTAATTGTCACATGGACCCTAAATTGCTCCCACAGGACACAACAGGGGCATTCACCCCTTCTGAGGTGGAGGTGGTACCCCACGATCTAATCATCACCCACTAGGCCCTGCCTCTGAAAGTTTCCACCATCTCAAAACTCTTTCATAGCTGGGCCCTGGTGACTATCGCCTGTAATCCTAGCAACTCAGGAGGCAGAGATCAGGAGGATCACGGTTCGAAGCCAGCCCAGGAAAATAGTTTAGGAGACCTATCTTTGAAAAAACCCATCACAAAAATAGGGCTGGTGGAGTGGCTCAAGGTGAAGGCCCTGAGTTCAAACCCCAGTACTGAAAAAAAAAAAACCTTCCACTGGGGCCCAAGTCTCCAGTATGTGATCCCTTGGGGGACCAGCAAGGAGGAGAGGACAATGTCCTCAACAAATGGTGCTAGGGAAACAGAGTCCCCACGCCCAGAAGAGTTAAATGGGATTTTAAAAAATCTCACACTATGTCCACAAATCAACTTGAAACGGATTAAAGGGTTAAATAGAAGACCCCAAACTAGAACTTCCCAGAGACAGCACAGGAGAAGATCAGCATCAGTCCAAGCAATGATTTTACAGGTGTAACTGTGAAAGCACAGGAAACGAAAGCAAAAATAGACAATTAAAGGGAATGTCATCAAACTTAGAAGGTTGTGCACAGCAAAGAAAACCATGAACAAAGTAAACAAAAGAACTATCAGGTGTTGGCCAGGCACCAGTGTTTCACACCCGAAATCCTAGCTACTCAGGAGGCAGAGATCAGGAGGATCTCAGTTTGAGGCCAGTCCAGGCACATAATTTGTGAGACCCTATCTCGCAAAAACCTAACACAAAAAGGGCTGGTGGAGTGGCTCAAGTGGTAGAGTGCCTGCCTAGCAAGCATGAGGCCCTGAGTTCAAACCCCAGTAGTGCCCAAAAAAATCCCAAAACACCACGTGGGAGAAAATATTTGCAAACCATGTATCTGATAAAGGGTTAATATCCAAAATATATAAGGAACACAACTCTGAAGAAAGAAAACAAATGAATAATAATACGTTAATAAATAATAAATTTTCAAATGAGTAGACATTTCTCAAAAGAAGACCAGTAGGTACATCAGAGAAATGGGAATAAATCCACGACTATCACCTCATTGTTAGAATGGACGTTGTCAAAAAGATCAAAGTGTTAGTGAGGATGTGTAGGAAAGGGGACCCTTGTACACACTTGGTTGGAATACAAATTAATATAGTTATTATGGAAAACAGTACAGAGGTTCCTCAAGAAAATTAAAAATAGAGGCTGGGCACCTGCCTAGCAAGTCCAAGGCCCTGAGTTCAAATCCCAGTACCACGAAAAAGGGGGAAAAAAGTTCAAAAGATACAGAATTCAGTAAATGGTAGCATTGGGAAGGGAAAAAGAAGAGGAGAGTCATTAAAGGCACACAAAGACAGATACACAATTTGTCTACAAAATTTTGGTTCTTAACATAGGGTGAAAGGATGGAAGTGATTCTTCTGTCCAGTTTGCTGTGCCTGAAATATTCCATAATTTTAGTCTTTCCAGAAATAGATCATTCAAGAGAGTTGAAAGGACAAAATATTGTGAGTGTATGATAGCTATTTTCAAATGTTTGTTTAAGAAAACAAGGTGTCTGCTCTGCTACATACATGGACAAGCGTTAGTCATAGAGTCACATATTATTGCTGCAGGAGTGCGGTGTAGCTCAGTGGTAGAGCACTAGCCTACCACACGCAAGGGCCTGGTTCAATCCCCAGCACTGCAAAACAAAAACAAAACCCTACGGGTGCATATTACCGTTGCTGCTTCAGAGGGAGGAGTGAAGAAACATGAGAAAAACTACCAGGAGGACAGCAGATGTGGGCTCCGCGTGCAGGACCGACGTCACACCATGACGTAGTACTGAGTTGGAGCCCGCCTGTGGGATCTGAGATCCGTACTCTGTATGTGGTATGACTTGGGGCAAATCATTTCATTTGTGCATGCCTGTCCCCCATTCTGTCAAATGCGGATTTAAAAGAAGGGCCTTTCCTCCCAGTGTCTACTACAGGGTGAATGATTACCTATGAAGTGTGTAGAACAGTTGGTTCCACACAGCAAGCACCGACTTGCTGTATCTGTGAGTGAAATGAAACAAGAATCTGCAAATGCCTCCCTGGAAGGCAGGATGCTCTTCAAGGACTCAGGGGGAGCTGATGAAGTAGCTCAAGAGGGAGAGCATCTGCCTGGTAAGTGCACAGCCCCGAGTTCAAATCCCAGTACAGAAAAAAAATAAGGGTTCAGGGAAAGGCTGCATAAGTCTTTTTTAAGAGCATGCAGGGAATCCTTCTCTCCTGGTCTCAATGAGACTTCAGTGACTATCACACGGGTCACCTGGGGACCTGGCTGAAATGCATGTGGCAGCAGCAGGTCTGTGTAGGGCCCGAGAGCCTAGATTTCCAACAGGAAGCATGGCTGCTCTGGCCTTCCTGTGCTCCACGCCCACAGTCCCAGAGCTCCAGGTGGTTCTTCTTGCCATGCACCCTAGTTTCAAAGCTGTTTAGTTCTTTCTTTTTTCCTTCTTCTTTTTTGTGGGACTGGGGTTTGAACTCAGTACTTTACACTTGCAAACCAAGCACTCTCCTGCTTGAGCCACACCTCCAGTCCATTTTTCTCTGGTTGTTTTGGAGATGGGGTCTCAAGAACTGTTTGCTAAGAAATGACCCAAACATTGTATGCATATATGAATAAAATACAAATTAAAAAAAAAAGAAGAACAACTATTTGCTGGCCTCGAACAGCGATCTTCCTGATCTCAGCCTCCCAAGTAGCTAAGATCACTGTTGTGAGGCATGGGTGTCCAGCAGGTGTTTAATTCTAATCACAGATTCTAAACATTTATCTTTTTTGTGGTACTAGGGCGTGAACTCAGGGTCTTGTACTTGCTAGGCAAATGCTCTGCCACTTTAGCCACATCCCAGCCCTTTTTTGCTTTTGTTATTTTTCAGGTTAGGATATTGTGTTTTGGGAGCTTCAGATTACAATCCTCTTACCTGTGGTCTCTTAGGTAGCTGAGAGCACAGCCATGGGTCACTACACCCAGCTTGTACATCTCTTTCCAAATCAACTGTTAGGTGACAGTAATTTAAATACTAAAAGGACTAAGAGTTTATCAGAGGCTTGGGGTAACTCCTCTTATACAAATATGCAGCTTTTCATTAATGCACATAATTACATTTTAAATATAAATTCTTTTTTTTGTCATTTGAGTTTTCTTAAAGCAGAAACACCTATTCGTGAGCAGTTAAAATAGTAAAATCTGGTGAAGGTAGTTCTTGCATTATTAAAATTCACATTAAATCTACATTTGGGATTGATGGAGAGGAAGACGCCATTGCAGATCCCCAAATAGGAGCAAGAAGGAAAACCTGCCGCATTGCAGGGCATGATAAATTGGAATGAAAAACGTTATGGCTTGAAGTGAAAAAAATGAAGGTGACTTGTGATGGTGAGGTAGCTAGTGCTTTTGGATTTTGGCCTCAGAGTGGTTCGTGCTCATGCATCACAGAGCTACTGACTGACATCTACCTCTGGGAGCACAATTTGCAGTGTCCCTAGATGTGAAGTAACTACCCAGTTACTCCACAGTGGAGGGAAGGTGAGGATGCAGTGAACAGAACACTTTATTCTTTTACTGCTTTACTGTTCTGAGTCAAAACAGGACATTTCCAGGTTGTACATTTGGTTTTTAAGGGGGAGGGGGTTAAGTGGCAGAGTACCTGCTGAGCAAGCACGAGGCCTTGAGTTCAAATCCCAGTAGCACCCAAAAAAAAGGAAGGTATAGAAGGAGGAGAAGTCAGGGAGAGACAAAAGGAGTAGGAAATTCAGAAGGTAATTCCAGAGCTTTCTTTAAAATTGCATTACTCTTGGTAGTCTGGCCATTTTACTCACCACCACTGCACAGAGGTTGTATTTAGGGTGTTTCCGGAAAATTGGACAGATGTAAGGAGTGAGGTCCAGGTTAGTGAGTGGGTAATGGATATCTGTTCTCAGCTTCCTTTTCGTTGTACCCTGAATGTCGAACCTGAAGAAAAAATAAATGTATGATGTTTGAAGTAAGCTTTGCTGAATGAAGTCCACATTACCTTGACAAATTCCAAGTATGGCTAGAAGTAGTTTCTTGGAAAAATGACCTGGTACAGGCCTGTGCATAAATGACTTCTTATCGAAGTATATTTATTTATTTAGCATTTATTTTTTGGTAGGACTGGGGTTTGAACTCATGACTATGAGGTTGAAAAGCAGGCGAGCTACTGCTTGAGCCACACTTCCAGTCCATTTTGCTCTGCTTATTTTCAAGGTGGGGTCTCTTGAACTATTTGCCTGGGCTGGCCTCAAACAGTGACCTTCCTGATCTCAGCTTTGCAAGTAGCTAAGATTACAGGCACAAGCCACTGACACCCGGCTTTAGTAATGCCACCCCCATAAGCCTCAGCTAAGCTGAGACTGGTACGGGTCAGGGGCACGAGTCAAAGGGGGAGACACTGAGTCCAATGGGGACAAAAAAAGGGGCAAGAGCAGGCTGGTGGGGGTGGTGAATAGAAATCCCACTGAACGCCCCAGACTGCGCTCCACCGAGACCAATCATCCGACCAAGTGGGCTCAGCTGCTGCCCATCTTGGCAGTGCCCTGGCTTCAAGCTCTGAGGTCGAGTGAACCAGTGTGGGTTGTAATATACATATGCATGGAAACAACACAAGGAATCTCCCTGCATAGCTATCCTCATTGCAAATTAGCAAAACACTGTGTTTTTCTTTTTATCTTACATGTTTTTTCTTCAACAAAATCAGAGAACAAGAGGGTGCAACAGTTCTCCCTGGAGGAGGCAGGGGTGGGGGTGGGGGGCGGCGGGGGTGGGGGGCAGCGGGGGTGGGGGGGAGGGGAATGCAGCCCAATAATGTATACACATTAAGTAATGTAAAAATGATAAAATAAAATTACTATTAAAAAAGTCTGTCAAAATCTTTCACATTCTGAACTGTTATCTCATCAGAAGTTCCCAAATCTGGGTTCATATCAGAATCACTTTTTAAAAACAATAATCATGTTTATTTCAGGAAGAAATAGCCAGTTTAGGTCTGAGGCAGGGAAATGACTAGATGAACTCACTCATTCTTGTGCTCCAAAGCAAGAAACAGTCACAAAAATGAAAGGCATCCCATACGTGGGTGTCCGCCCAAGAGAACTGAAGATTTATGGCCACAAAACCCTGTATGCTGCAGTGTATACCAGCCTTACTCACAACTGCCAAAAACTGCGAACAACTTAACTGTCCTGCTTAACTTATCACCTGCTTAATGGAAAAAGGCAAATAATCCACTGCCATAAAAATGAAGGGTCTGCAAATACTTGCAACAACACGGGCTCATCTCAAAAGCACAGTGCTGAGTGAAAGGAGCCAAACTCAAAAGGCTCGTGAGGTATGGCTCAGAACATTCTAGAAAAGGCAAAACTATAGAGATGGAAATCAATCATTTCCTGGGTGTGGGGTAGAGGAAGGAGGTGATGATAAAGGATCATAAGAGAGTTTTGGGGTGATGGAATAGTCTATACGTTTGTTGTAATGGGTACATGACACTATGCATCCGTCAAAGATCCTAGATGTGTGCACCTAAAAGAACACATTTTATGTATGTATGTATATTTTAATAAGTTCAAACAGACTAATGGGTCATAGGAGCTGGCTTAAGGGGCTCCCATTGGCCAATTCTGAACAACTGGAATACCAAAAGCAACAACGAGAGGTTTCTGGTTTATAATTCCACATGCAAAGAACTCTGAATAAGCTGAAAACTCAATTCTTCTTAACTTCTGTAGGAGTGAGGTCACAGGACAGTTGCTGTCGCTAGAGTAGAGACACACCAGCAAATACAGAGACTCACAATTTACCACAGCAGAAATGCTGGGTAGAATCCTCAGGGAGCCAGGCTGGAGGTTCAGTGTAGACACGTCTGAGCACTAAAATCTCCAAGGGACACAGTCGCAGGGGGGGCCCTGTCACAGGGGGGGACCCCTACTTTTGTAGTTTTGCCCTCCAGAAGCCTAAGCTGGTTCTCACTGTAAATACCAAAGAAAATCTCCTCATCCTTCCAGCAGTGAGAGGGGGAAGGAACCATTTTTAAATGTGCCAGTAGCACTTACCTTAATGAGGGTGGCTCCTGGAGAAACCAGTTAACCAGAGACTACCCTGTTAGGGTTTTATCAGAGCCTGGCTGACCTGGGGAGAGAAATACCCAGTTCCTGAGCACTGGAGTCATACTGCCCCCTACTGGGGAGAAAAAGCTGAGAGGCACTTGTGAAGTTCACAGCCCAGAGGCACAGACATACTAAGTGAAAATGACCTAGTCACAGGCCTACAGAGGTGAAACCACTTCATCCTCTTTCCCCAGAGCACTACATCACTCAAGATTTATTTCCAGAAGTGTCTTCTGCATGGTACATTATGACTGACTACCAAGAAAAAAATAACAAGGCATACTAAAAGGCAAAACCCAGGGGGCTGGGAGTACAGCTCAGTGGTAGAGCACTTGCCTACCATGCACAAGACCCTGAATTTGATCCCCAGAAACACAAAAACAAAAAGGCAAATAACACAGTTTGAAGAGCATCCAAATCGACAAAGTGGGAATTTTCAGACTGGGAATTTAAAACCACTTTATAGCCTGAGGACTCCAACAAAGTAGACAGAACTGGTACCTGCCCAGAGCCTCATCATCCCCCATCTTGTGCCAGCCTCACATTTATGTGACACACACACCAACATGCCTTTGCATGTGTGATCCCCTCTCCCTCTTCTCTGCCAGAAACTCATTCTTGAACGTTCATTCTTCCATGCTCCTTTTTCTGCAAAGTTTTCATTCCAACTTACTCTGAAGAGTTCACTAGATATTTAGTCATCTATTTTTGTTTCTCTGAAGAAACTTCACTGAAATACATTCTAAGAATCATTGCATTGTCCCCAGATTGACAGGAAATATGTCTTGTAAAACCATGTCTCCTCCTTTTCAATCTACCCACCACATGTGGTTCCAATAAACGCTCTTTTCCACAAGATAGACAAATGAACCATAAGCTTGTAAAAAGCTGCCAACACCATTAGTCATTAGGTAAGTGCAGATCAAAACCTCAATGACAGACCCCTGACCTCTCTTTAGGATGGCTGTTACATAAAAACAACAACAAAATGGAAAATAACAAGTGTTGGTGAGGAGACAGAGAAAAGAAAACCCTGATAGTTTGCCCACAGGAATATAAAATGGTGCAGTTACTTTGGTGAACCATGGCAGTTACCCTGTGACCGGGGATACACCTAGAGGACTGAAAGCAGGACTGTGCCACTTTTAAGCCAGTGTTCACCATAGCAATTCACAGCAGCTAAGCTATGGAAAGAGCCCCATAACCCCGCATCAGACAGCAAACTGTGTACAATGAAATATGGCTGAACTGAATGATTCCCCCTATGTGAAGTCCTAGAACAGACAAATTCAGAAAACAGCAGACTGGGGGGACCTGGGACTAGGGAATGAGAAATGTGAGTTACCGCTTAACGGTTAGAGTTTCTGTTTGGAGTGATAAAAAGTTTGGAAACGTGTGGTGGTTTTGGATAACATTGTGAACATAATACCAATGAATTATACACTTAGGATTGCCCACAATGACTTGGGTGTAGTGGCGTGCACCTGCCATCCCAAGCTACCCTGCAGGCTGAGATTGGGACGATGGCGGTTCCAGGCCACTCCCAGTAAAAAGTTTGTGAGACTCCATCACAATGGATAAAAGCTGGACATGGTGCTGCCATTTGCTTGTCATCCTAGCGATGTCAGGAAGCCTAAAATAGGATTGTGGTCCAGGATGGCCTGGGCAAAAAGCAAGACCCTGTTTCCCAAATAACCAGAGCAAAAAGGGTGTGAGCAGTAGAGTGCCTACCTAGTAAATACAAAGCCCTGAGTTCAAATCCCAGTACCACAAACAATTGCCCCCAATGGCAAATAGTATGAGATATATAGAGAGATATTTTTGATTACAATTTTTAAAATTAATAACATACCAAATACCATTGAGCCAGGCCAAGTAGCTCCAGCCTATAATCCTAGCTACTCAGGAGACGATCAGGAGGATTGTGGTTCAAGGCCAACCCAGCTAGGTGGGCTGCTTTAAGCCAGCCCAGGCATAAAGCACGAGCAAAAAGGACTGGCAGTGTGGCTCAAGTGGTAGAGCGCTTGCCTAACAAGCCCAAGGTCCTGAGTTCAACCCCAGAACCATCAAAGGAAACAACACAAATACCAGTGAATTGTTCACTTTGTTTATATGGTGCTGATGATCAGACCCAGGGTCCCTGGCATGGTTCACGCAAGTCCTGTGACTGAGCTGGGTCTACTCCACAGCCCCAGAATCACACACACTTTAAGTGGGTGACTTGGCCTATCAATTACATCTCAATAAAGCTGTTCAAAAATATCTACTCACAAAGTGCCAAAATTCATACCTTTTCAAGTGAAAAATAATTATTTTGGGTGCCTTGGAAATACTGGCCCTCACAGACGTTTCTTGCTTGGTTGCACAAAAAGAACAATGGATTTGGTTGTTCCAGGTCAATGTGTCTTGTTGAAAGAAACATTGGAGACAGTCCTGTTGAGGAAGAAAAAGCATTTGGTGACCAAACTAGATCAACTACAACCTAGGGTCCCTGTTTACATTAGAACTCTGATAGTACTGGGGTTTGAACTCAAGGCCTTGCACTTTCCAGGCAGGCGCTCTACTACTTGAGTCATGCTCCCAGCTGTTTTTGCTTTAATTATTTTTAGGACAGGTTCTCGATTTTTTTGCCCAGGCTCTCCTAAAACCACAATCTTCCCAATTTCCACCTGCCAAGTAGCTAGGATTACAGTCTTGAGCCACCATGTTGGCAATCACTTGCCTTTTGATCTGAGGACAAACCCCAGTTCTGAGTAAGTAATCAGATTCTGTTCTCCAACTCTAGTATGGGAGAACTTTTGGCAGGAGAAGTAATTTAGGAAGAAAATGTAAGTGCATGTAATTCTGTAAGGGAATGTGTTGATCCCTACCCTGTTTGCTCCTAACTCACTGCTTCCTACTGTCTACTAACACCCACTCCACCCCATGTCCCCACTTACAGATGAACTCTTAGCATCATGGTAAGAAATTAGAGAAGTAAATAAACTGAGGCATTAGATTCTCTCTCTCTACCCAACACACTCTACAGCTTTAGTCCACAATCTAGGCGTCCAAGGGTAAAAGTCAGAATTGGGTTTTTTTTTTTTTTCTGGCAATACTGGGGTTTGAACTCAGGATAGGCATTTTACCACTTGAGCCACCCTGTCAAGCCACCCCTTTCTTGCATTGGGTATTTTCTCTTTTTGGTGGTACTAGAGTTTGCACTTAGGGCCTACACCTTGAGCCACTTCACTACACTAACCCTTTTTTTTGTGATGGGTTTTTTCGAGATAAGTTCTTGAGAACTTTTTGCCCGAGCTGACTTTGAACCACGATCCTCCTGACCTCTGCCTCCTGAGTAGCTAGGATTCCAGGCGTGAGCCACAGGTAATGAGATAGGGTCTGAGGAACTATTTGTCTGGGCTGGCTTTGAACCTCAGTTCTCCTGATCTCTGTCCTCTGGTGTAGCTAGGATTATAGGTACAAGCCAAGGGCACCCAGCCAGAATCTTTTATATCTAGTTTCCAATCTGAAGCTACAGACCACTGGGATGAGAGGTCATAAAGTGTTTGTAAGAAGTGACAACTTATCTGTATGCACCATACTGTCTCAAGAGACTGGATGAACACCCATCCATACTTGTAATTTTATAGTGAGGCCTGGGTTTGTAATATGTTTAGAAATCCAACTAAATTTCCAGTAACTTTTGATCAATATGTTGTTTTTTCAAAAAAATGCTGTCATCATGGGCTTTCTTCCTTTATTTATTTTTAAGTAAAAAAGCAGCCCTCTCCTAAAAATATAAGAAACAGCCTTGAAAAAAATCCAGGACTGAGAGTAAAGCAAGACAAAAGTATCCAGGAGTAGGCCCTGTGGGGTAGTTCATACCTACAGTTCCAGCTACTCAGGAGGGTGAGACAGGAAGATCTCATGAGCTAAGGTGTCTCAGACCAGCCTGGGCAGTACAGTGAGGCCCTGACTCAAAAGGAAAGTCCAGCAGTAAGGAATGCCTACCTGAAGGGAGCATTCATATTTAGATGGAATGGAGAGGGAGAGGACAGTGAAAACTTCGTTCTTATAGGTGCAGTTCTCACACTTCAAGCACATGATGCCATAGTTGAGCTGCCCTTCGAACAGCCGGGTGATGATGGACGTCTCATTGGCAATAGTCTTCCTGCAGCATCTTTGGGTCGATCTTTTCTCATACGACCTTCGAAGGTACTGAGTCGAAGAACAAATTCCCCCAAATCAACTAATGCTTATCAGGAAACATTTTGATTAGAATGACATCTTTTTTCTATCAGAATGATACATTTCTACCCAAAACCACTTAGTTTTGCATTCAAACAATAGACTAAGATCTTCTTGAGTGTGTATATCATGCATGATTTCTGATAATCCAGTTATTTCCACCTTCAGGTAGAACTGAGGAGTGATGACACCCTGGCTCTGGTGGAACACATAACCATGGACCATGGGCTGATAGACTATGACAATGTGATATAAGGCCTTGGAGCTTTTTTTTCTTTTCCCAGTGCTTAAGGACTGGACCCAGGGCTGTGTACATGTAGGCAAGTTCTCTACCGCTGAGCTTCATCCTCAGCCCTTCTTTTTTTTGTTGTTTTGAGACAGGGTCTTACTGCTACCTTTGTCCAGGCTGGCCTTGAACTCAAGATCCTCCTGTATTTGCCTCCCAAGAAGCTGGGATTACAGATATGAATTGCCACACCCAGCTCTGGGAGCTACGCTTTTCCTGAAAAAAAGGGTAAGTCAGCTATCGGTCCGACATTAGGCCAGGAAAACTCATCTAGAGGTAAAATAAAGAGAGCCAATCTTTCCTCACCTCCTAAGCCCTTCTTTGATTTATAGAAAATATTTTTTAAAAAGAGATAAACTTTTGAAAAGTTACAATGTTGTACCTGAAATGAATCTTGGTTTGGTTTGGTTTTAATAAGTAGGTGTCTGGCTCCCATGTCCTGTTGAATGTGGGCACTTGACCCTTGGTGTAGGGTGACTGGGTGTTGGACTAAGACTTTGTCTAAGGTGACAAGGGTCAGCTTGAGATGTGAAGGAGAGTGCTTTTGTTTTCCTGTTGTCATTAGCGGTTTTGATCTCTGGGTAGAGGCTCTTTATCTTTGTAAACATAAAAGATATTTTTGCTTTCTTGTTTTCTATTAATGGCAAAAGAATGGAAGTGAATACAGTTTGTTTTTTGAGACACTAAATAAAAAGAAAAGAAGGGCTATGGGCATGGTTCAAGTGGTAGAGCACCTGCCTAGCAAGCACAAAGCCCTGAGTTCAAGCCCCATACTGAAGGAGGAAGAGCAGGAGAAGAAAGAGCAAGTCTTAAATTCCTAAGGCAGCCTGACGTAGGGGTCTTGCTACCTGGTTTGAATTCTGCTCCTATTCAGAGCTTGTATTTCCAGAGCGCACCTGAGTTCTCAGTGAAGACACATTAGCTCTAAACAGCCGTGCTCTCCATTCCATAGTCATTTGCTTCTTGATCACACTCTGCCGTAAAGCCTTCCACCTGACGGTAGTTTAATGCCCCAAATTTCAGATTGACTGCAGATGAGGACCTGAGTGATTTTTACTGATCCCCGCCCTCTCCTCTGAGTAAGGAAAGTGCTGCCTGGAAGAGTTGGTTATTACTAAAAATGGAACTGAAGATGACACAGGGAGAACAGTTAATGGCTACTGTGTGTGACCTTTGTACTATCGACATCCTGGGTATTGTGTGTGGATGAGGTAACATTGGCATGAGGACATGGCATCAAGTCAAGGGCATGTCTTCAGAGAGTGTGGGGCAGCCAAAGGCCACCTCTACAGTGTAATCCTGTGTCCCCGAATCCAATTGGGCTCAGGGAGGCCATGTTTTGTAGGAAGATTAAACGTTACAGGGTACAGGTTTGTCTCTGAGCTTAATATTTTCATGGATTTGTAGACACCATGAAAATTCAAAATTGCAAAGTTATATACATTATTTTCCATGAGGAATGAGGGGGAGGGGGTATGACTTCCACTTTTAAAAGCTAGTCTATGCAGCTTTCATTTGCAAAGAGAGCTAGATTAGTGGTTCCACACCTGGCTGTCCACTGGAAATGCCAAGTGAGCTTTCTGGAAGTCAGTCCCAGACACTAACTGAACACGAGGACCTGTTGAAGCTAGCCTGTGGATGGGGTCTGGTAAACGCAGTTACACTTTCCCACAGGAATGTGAATGTTGTTCTCAGGACCCCAGCCCGGGAGCCCAGTGTTTGGCACAGGGCAGGCAACATGGACTAAACTCATGAAAGGAAACACGGGAGTCGCTGACAAGCGGAACGTACTCTATGTCAAGGGTCATGAATTCCCCTTACCTTTTTCAGAGCTTCATGAAGTTCACTGAGGACATAAATTAAGAATTCCTGGGCGTCTTGCTGTGTCTTTTTCATAAACATTGGGTAGAGGTTGCCAAGAGCTGACCGAAATATTTCTGGTGAGACACAGTCTGAGTCCCCAAGCCACATGTCTGTCATCAGGTAAGCAAAAGTCGTGGCCACCTCGCTGCAGTCCCTTGGAAGAAGGAAGGTGCACATTTGTGGCTGGGTTTGTGGAAAGAAGGGACCTGATGCCTCCGGCATGGAGAACCAGTCCAGACAGCGCTTTGCCCATTCCTTGCTTGGCCAGCCCACAGCACTCACCCCAGATGAGCTGGGCAGCTGTGGCCTCTATGGTCTCAGTCAGTCCCTCACAGGGGCTCCAGAGGGTTCCTTCCCTCCCTCACCTGGACCCTGGGGTGGGGGCTGAGCTCAGGGAAGCTTGGGGTCTTACTTTTGAAGGGCGGTGATGTACTTTCCAGTGAGGAAGTACTCCACCAGTGGGGAGATGCTGCAGAGACACTGCAGGATGGCGTTCATGTAGCACGTGTTGCCCAGGTTCCGCAGACCAGTCACACCCTGTGGGTGTGGCTGGCTCTTATTGGCCTCAGTAGCTGGAAGGGTGTCATAGTAATCTGTGCACTCTGCACTGTATTGGTGCCATGGGGACAGAGAGAAAGAAAGCATTTGGAGGGAACAAAATACATGCAAATGGCAGCAGGCTCCTCTCAGCCCCATGAAATAAAAAGAGATCTTTCTCTTCTTTCTTTTTGTCTTTTTTTTTTTTGTGGTTCTTTTGAGGCAAGGTCTCCCAGGGTCTCCTTGAACTAATTATAATCCTGCCTCAGCCTCCTGAGTGCTGGGATTACAGCCCCATACCACCAAGCCTGGCAAGAAGAGTTCTCACAGGTTTTCCCTCAAACATAATCCCTACCAAAGACAAAGGACTTGAGTTTGGAGACTAAAATTGCACTACTTAGATCCATAATTCTGAATAAATATCTGAAGCCAAATAAGACAGATAAAATTTCTTCCTAAAACTAAGAAGAACTGAATATTGGCCTTTCAGAGTCCTAGTCTTAGTTGGCCCCAAAATTCAAACTTTCTTACTAAAAACCAAAGTTTTCCCTTTTTTCTGGGCAATTAAATTACTATCGGTAGTAAGAATAGCACTAGATAATAGCTATCCTGTGTTTAGTCTGGCACTATGTTAAGTACTGAACATGCATTTTCCCATTAAATTTTTGCAAAAAATTATATGGGGTAGGAATAATTCCTTTAAAATTTCATCTTGCAGACGAGATGTCACATTTCAGTGGTTTACTTTTACCCATAGTAATATACCAAGGAGGAGGTGTGTGGTATGTAGAAAAAGAAAAGTCTATCTACTATCTACCTACCTATTACCTATCCATCAAGTTATTTGGATCAATATGTCGTATGTTAAGAATGTATATAATGTATATCCATGCGTAGATGACATATACAGAGCATATGTAAACATATACATACATGTAGAAAGACTGCAAATACATATGTTTTATACATATCTAAGATGCACATACATACATACATACATACATATGCACATAAAGGTATAGACCATTAAAATGAAGGTCTGAGTTTAAATGCTATGCCACTTACCAGCTGTACATATGATATGGGATTTTTATGCCTGCTTCTCATCTCTAAAATAAAAATAATGAGCTGGGTGCTGGTGGCTCATGGCTGTAATCCTAGCTACTCAGGAGGCAGAAATCAAGAGGATTATGGTTCAAAGCCAGCTGGGGCAAATATTTCTCGAAATCCTATCTTAAAAAACCCATCACAGAAAAGGGCTGGCAGAGTGGCTCAAATGGTAGAGTACCTTCCTAGCAAGTGTGAGGCCCTGAGTTCAAACCCCAGTACCACCAAAAACAAACAAATAAATAAATAAAAATAGAAATAATGAGCTAGGGGTAGAGATTAGTGGTAGAGTACATGCTTTGCATACATGAGTTCCTGGGTCCAATCCCACCCTCCATAGTGTCTCATAGAGAGTTATGCAGGTAACATGCAAGGTACTTGGCACTGATTCCATAGCCAACAAATGGTAGATTTAAATTTTTTTAAAGCACTTGATCTAGGATATCTAGTTGGAGTGTTTGTGTGACTGGGTCACTGCACAGAGAAGAACCAACCCGTAGGGCTCCCAAGGATCCTCCTATCCCACAAGGAGCAGTTCCTTACAATCTGTATGATTGCATCTTTGTCCTTCACGGTCTTTCTCTCATGTACTATATGTAAAGTTGACATGTGACAGCCACCTCATCTCAGTACCTCTACTCACAGTTATACCCATTGGCAAAGTGCTTGCTGTCACACGGGTGGTCATTTTCAGTCTTACCTATGTCATAGAGACCCTGGGCTGTCACTCTTTAGGAAGTACATGTATCTACTGCTTAGAGGTTAGGCAATATCTTCCCTTTGGGAACCTCTCATGGGTCAAATCTTGGGGATCCCTTCCAAATGTGACATGTCTGTATTTCTCCTGAGATCCCCAAGATACCCCCCACCTGAACTTATCTAGAAAGTGGTAATAGATAGAGGCTCACAGGACATAGTAGATACCAAAGTCGTCTGCAGGGAAAGTCCGATGAGAAGTCATTTTAACGGGACTACGTGTGACTTTCGCTTCTATTCAGGAGCTATGTCTAATTCTTTTAACTTCATTTCTCCAAGACTGTTATGCTGGCCCTTTTTGTTTGTTTTAAACAATTTGTATGCTCTTCCCCCTTTTCCGTAGCTGCAGACTGATTATCACTTGATTCGAGACACCATTCCAACTTGGATTTTCCCTGTGTCATAATCCTTTTCAAGATTCTAGTGCGTTGCCAGGAGATACTGTTACTTCCTTGTTTGAAACGCTTTTAAAAGATTTCAGAGAGGGAACTGCACATATAACCCGTCTTCCTCCATCACTCAGTTTCCCATGTGTATGTGTAATTACACACTCACACTCATGCACACACACATTGTGCCTGTGAGTTAGTATCACTCAGTATCACTCATTGTGCCTCTGAGTTAGTATCCTGGGACTGTATCACTCCCAGGAACCCTCAGGGAATGTTCTTCCCTTCTGGGGAGGGAGGCAGTTGGATTTTGATGCTTCCCAAACACATTGCACTGGGATAGCATGGAGTATTTCCCTCTTTGGTCTTCAATTAGCAAGCAGGGAGGGGACAGGGGACATGGACACACTACTAGTGCCATACAGGTCTATTATAGAAGGATTTACAAGGTGAGAAGTTGCTGATTACACGTGATCTTCTGAGCTCTCAAATTCATCACAGAGCCCTGTGCACAAGACAGCATTTGGGCTGGGACATCTGTCACCCCTCTGATCACAGGGTTGGTTTGGCTGATCTAGTTGGCTAGGCAGGTGTCTCCTTTCTCCCTCACTGTTCCATGTATGTCCCTCTCAAAGCTGTATGCTTGGTTGAAGAGAACAACCTTCCCTGATAGAGAACCATTCTTTGGTCAAGGGTATATAAGCAGCCTGTGCTCCCCAGCTAGAACCTCCGAACAAACCCTCAAGAAAGCACTTGGAAATCCCACCTCAGAAAGCTCTATGCAAGAATGAGGCCAGAGAGTATGTAAACCATACGCTTGTGAAAGCATGTGCTTGAGTTAGCATGGCTAGCCATGGTGGCTCACACCTGTAATCCCAGGTACTCAGGAGGTAGAGATCAGGTGGATCGTGGTTTCAGGCCAGCCCAAGCAAAAAGTTAGCAAGACCCCATCTCAATCAACAAAGATCAAGGTGTGGTGGTATGTGCCTGTCATCCCAGATACATTGGAGGCTACAAGTAGGAGGATCACAGTCTGAGGTTACCCTGGGAAAAAACACAAGACTCTATCTGAAAAAATAACTAAAGCAAAAAGGGCCGGGGCATGGCTTAAGTTATAGAGCACCTGCCTGGCCAATGTAAGGTCCGGAGATCAAACTGAGCCCTGGAGCTCCAAGCTGGTGCCAAATCTGTTCTTCCTCTGAGCTAATTCAGATCTGCTGAGCCAGCTAAGCATCTGAGGGGAGCAGGCAAAGAGCTCTAGGGCCCGTCCAATTTGCCTTGTTTCAATTCTGCACTTGAAAAAATGAAGGAGGCAATAAAAGACTGAAATGTTTCTAAAAAAATGTCAGGAAAGATACATATTTAAAAAAAAAAACCTACCAAAGAAGAAAAACAATTGAATGCAATGCTCAATCCTGAATTGGATCCTGGATCAGAAAAAAACTTTCCATCAAAAGACATTGCTGGAACAATGTATGGAATTTGACTCCATTAATATGGATGGCGGATGAGTAATTTTATCTCAAATTTGAATCTTGTGAATTTGATAAAACTGTACTGAGCATCTTAGGAAACACTTCAGTTTTTAGGGGGTAAATGTACATGGTATATGCAACCTAGTGGTTCAGGAAGCAGAGGCACGGAAGGAAGGGAAGGGGAAGAGATAAAGCAAATGCCACCAGATGTCAGCAATTGATGAATCTGAATGGAGGTATGTTCTTGTACTGTTCTTGCAACTCTTATGTAAGCTTGAGAGTGTGTACAACTTTAAATATTAAGAGTGTAGTAGATATATTTGCTAGTATGGATTCTCTAGGATATATTATTGGTTAGCCCAAAACACCCCAGGTATGCACCTCCACTTAAGTCCAAATAGGAGAGAAGGATGGAAGGAAGGAGTGAGGGAGAGAAGGAGGGAAGAAGGACAGAAGGAAAGAAGGAGGGAGGAGGAAGGAAGGAAGAAAGGAAGGAAGGAAGGAAAGAAGTCAGGCAGGCAGACAGGCAGGCAATACATATACTCATTCATACAAAGCCAAAGAATAATTGTTCTTTGAGCTGGGCATGGTGGTTCATGTCTGCAATCCCAAGCAGAGGGCCTTATTTCAAACCCCAGTGCTGCTAATAAGAATTGGATAAAGGATCTTGGCATCAGCCATACCTTCTCTTGCAGCTATTTGATATTTCCATCGTAGATACAGCCTGTTTTGTACTGTTTCATAGAACACAGATGACAGCAGGAAGGAAGGGAGGGGAAGTGATGAAGTAAACGCCCTCTTGCAGCTATCTCCCATCCAAGCACTAACCAGGCCTGGCCTTGCTTAGCTTCTGAGACCAGAGTAGATTGGGTGAGCTCAGGGTAGGATGGCCATAGACTCTTGCAGCAATCTGATATTTATGGTGTATTTGCAGTGGTGTCTTTTGAAGTCACCTCTGTGGAGGTTCTGCTGGACTTGAATCCTCTAACTGCTGCTCTGCAGTGAAGCTGTCCTGTCCTTTGGTTTCTCCTAATCAAGATTCCACCACTCCCCTTTCTCTTCTTTCTTTCTGCAGTGCTGGGATGGAACCCAGGGCCTGGCACATGCTAGGCAAGGACCTACCACTGAGCTACACTACACCCCCAGTCCCACACATGGGATTTCATGCTGCATTTAGTTTTCATGTCTCTTTAAGCTCTGACCTGAACAGTTCTATGTGTTTCTTTGATTTTCATGAAAATGACACTTTTCTTGAAGAGTACTGGCTAATCATTTGGAAAAATACCCCTCAGTTTGATTTTGCCTGATGTTTCCTCAGGATTAGACTCACATTGTACATTGTAGTAAGAATATCATAGAAGTAGCCAGGCACCAGATGGCTCACAACTGTAATCCTAGCTACTTGGGAGACTGACATCAGGAAGATCAAGGTTTGTGGCCAGCCTAGGCAACTAGTTCCAGAGATCTTATCTCCAAAATAACCAGAGCAAAATGGACTGGAGGCGGGGCTCAAATGGCAGAGCACCTGCTTTGCAAGTGTGAAGCCTTGAGTTCAAATTCTAGTCCCAACAAAAAAGAAATCACAGAAGTGATACTGTGTTCTTCACTACTGCATTGTATCGGGTGGGACATAATTTTAATTTTTCCTAACACTGGTGATTTTAACTAGGATAATGGATAAAGTGGAGTTGCCAGGTCTCTTCACTGTAGTCTTCCTTTTTGCAATCGATAAGTATTTTGCAGGGAGGACTTTGAGACTACATAAATGGTCTGTTCCCATTAAACGTTCACATACTTCTTTCAACATTAAATGTTGTTTCTTGGCTGGATTTTTCTAATATCGTTACTCTGACTGTGCTCATCAGAAGTTTTCTCCTTTCCTTATTTATTATTTTAATCAGTAGGAACTCATGAAATCTCTTCCGGCTCAGTTATTAAGTCAGTTTTTTTTTTTTTTTTTGGTAGAATTGGGGTTTGAACTTGGCTTCATGCTTGCTAGGCAGGTACTCTATCACAGGAACCATGTCTCCAGCCCTATTATTAATTTTTGAATTCAAGTTGTCCCAAGATTAGCCTGCAGGAGACCCTTCAGGCTGCCTGTGTTCACTGGACGGGTCCCCATCATTCTGACCACTCCCTACCTTTTGGCACAGCAAGGTGTTCCACACACAGCTTATAACACCCTTGCTCCAGTTCTGAAGCCAGCCAGTTCTCCAGCAGCCCTGGCTCCCCTTAATGAACACTATTTAGAAACCAAGATCTGTTTGCTGGGTGTCTTTGTGTCATTACTGGCTCCCAGGCTGTCTCCGTAAAAAGAGCATCCACACCCACGTGTACCTCTGCATTTTGAGAATCATGATTCCACAGTAAGAATCCCAATTCTAAGCCTTTCAGAATTGACTCCAGTTTTTCCCTTTCCATGTTTACAACCTCATCTCGAACAGTGAGACACCTGAACTGCATTATCCTCAATATACTTCCTTATTTGGTCCATGTCATGCATGTCACTGATCTGCTATCTCTGGCCACCACCTACACACAAACACACAGAAACTCTCTTGAACTTTCTTATCCGCTTTGCCCAGACACCCCATGCCAGATCACTGCTGCCTCCCAACATGGCCTCACCTCATGGGTTTTAGACTAAATTGCTAATTTTTTTGAGGTGGGGAATTGCTTGAGTTTGAACTAGGGCTTCATGCTTGCTAGGCAGGTACTCTACTCTACCTCCTGAGTCACCGTCTTTATATTCTTCTGTTTACATTTAAGTATTTCAACAAATCTAAAAAGCAACCCATGTTATCTATTTGAGTCTGAGGTTTGAAGGGATATTGTTTTTCCCAATCTATTTGTTTTTTAAGCTCTGTGCTTTTCCCTGAATCCAAAAAAATTTTACTCTGCCTTACTTTTTTTGCAAACAGTTGCACACCTGTGTATTTTCTATCTCATATTCCTTTTTTTCTTTTTGCTTGACTATATCCTTAATGTTTTCCAACAAAAAGCATGGGGCAAGCTTGAGGTTTTGAGTTTAATCCTCAGTACAGAAAAAAAAAAAAAAAAGAGGCGGGGCATTGGTGGCTTGTGCCTGTTATCCTAGCTACTCAGGAGCAGAGATTGGGAGGATCATGGTTTGAGGCTAGCCCAGGCAAAAAGTTCCTTAGACCCTATCTCAACCAGTAAGAAGTTGGGTGTGGTGGTGCACACCTGTTATTCCAGCTATGGAGGAAGTGCAGATAGGAAGATTGCAGTCCAGGCCCAACCAGACAAAAATGCAAGAAGCTAGCAGATAAATACCTAAAGCAAAAGAGGCTAGCTGGGAGTGTGGCTCAAGTGGTAGAGCGCCTGCATACAAAGTGCAAGGGCCTGAGTTCAAACCCCAGTTCTGCAAAAAACAATCAAAAACAAGCCTGAATAGTAAATGCCTGAGAAAGCCTTCTAATAGCTGGGTTCAAACGCCTCCCTTTGTTTTCTTGCTGCTTCCAAGATGGTATACAAGTGAGAATTCTGATGCCAGTCTCACTTTTTTATCACACTAAAATGTGGCATTCAATGAATTTTGTTTCCTTCCTTCCTTCTGGTTCTTTCATTCTGAAACTTCTATTATTCTATGATCAAGAAAATACTGTGTATCTACTTTGTGCCAGTCATTGTGCTAGGTGTATAATGATACAAACTTTATTAACAACAAAATACAGGTCTTTATTCCCATACAGTTTACAAGGTATTGACTCCTTGGATCTATTCTGTGCTTCCAGTACTTCCTACCTCTTATCCAGGCACTTGTATATGACTGAGCACTTGCATGACTGCATGGATTCTTTGATGCTTGTTTCACATTTGATGCTTGTGGCTACTTCTTACACCCATAATCATAGTTTTTCTTTTTTTTTCAGAGCTAGAGATAGAAGCCAGGACCTCCTACACGCTAGGCAAGTGCTCTACCACTGACCTACATCCTTAATCCCGTTTCTTAGTTTGACTCTTAAAGAATAACCTAAAAGTGTCTTCTAATGTTGAGATGAATACGTGGTAGACTTACACACTTTGATGTACACTCATGGATGAAGCTACAAGATAAAAATTCTTTTGTAGATAAAAATCTGATTATAAATATGTGCTCTTAATGTATTTTAATGCTGTCAGTATGTATGCCACATATACATACACACACTGAACATATGACACAATTGGTAGGTATACCTACCAATTGATGTAGAAAAAATATATTTTTTTCTACATCACACTGCACCTCACCCCTTTGACATATTACTATAGGAAAATAATTAAACTACTGGACATCTTTTCTGTAAAATGGGATTTAATAAAATTGTTGCAAAAATTTAATGGGATGGCTGGGAGTGTAGCTCTGTGGTAGAGTGCCAGCTTAGCATCCATGAGATCCTGGCTTCAATTCCTAGCATCACCCACAGTTTAATGGGAAAATGCATGTCAAATAGTTAACATGGTGGTGCAGGCTCAATTCATGATAGATAATAAGTGTGCTTATTATCTACTGTATTATGAATCTTCCCTCTGCTGGTAACACTCCTAGATCTTTGATAGTTCATTTCTCTGTATTTAGGTCTTACTCAGTTTCTTCCTCTGGCTTTTCTGTCTAGCCCTGTCTGAATCACACTATACCGTCTCCCATCTAGCCCTCATCACACTTTCTTCAAAGCATTTATTACTACTCACAATTCTGTTTTTCTATTTGCTTATTTTTCTTCACTCTCAGAGTGTTTTCTAGTCCCCATGTCCTTCTGTCTTCACTGGAATGGCCAAGGAAAGATGTTACCAAAGAACCTAATAGTTGAGGAACTCTATTGAATCCTCAGTACTTCAATCATGGCACTTTCACACCACCACCAGAATATAAATAATGTTAGAGAGAGTTGCCTAATGAGCCAAAGTCACTCATGGAATAAGTGGCAGAGTAAGAATGAAAGCCCAAATCTATCCACCTCCATTTTGCAATTCACTGCATATGGGTATTATAAAATACAGCTGCTACAGAACTGAAAGCCCCATTGTTATCAGTGCTGTCACAGTCCAGTGGATGGATTTACACATGTTCAACACAAATGAAAAGATCATTCAGATCCTTAGCCCGTTCTTAAGATTGGGGCTTTTGACCGAGTCGTATTTCTTTATCCAAGTCTTTTCACATACAGACTGTTTCCAAGAATTTGAACTTCCTCCCATTCATGTGTTATCTTTCCATTGCTAAGAGTGTACTCTGAAGCACAAATGCTTTCAATTCTGATGAAGTTTGAGTTGCCAATCTTTTCCTGTGGCTTTTTGTGCTGCTAGTGTCACATTAAAAGAATCTATTTCCTAATCCAAGATCAAAAAGATTTACTCTAGCTTTTTTATTAGCTTTTTGTAACTTTAGCTCTCACATTTAGTTGTTTAAAAAAATCTACTTTAACTTTTAGATACAGTGAAAAGCTCCAATTTCATTCTTTTGCATGTGGCTATCCTGTTGTCCCAGAGTTGTTTGAGAAAACTATTCTTTCTTCATTGTTCTCATCTTGATTGTTTCAGCTTCACTGAAAATCAATGACTTTAATTAGGAGGATGTTTCTGTACTCTTATTTCTACTTTACTGATGTGTATGTCTATCACTATAACATAGATCTTGATTACTATAGTTTTGTAAGGGAAGGAATATTTTAATAGCATTTTAAGATAGTTGTGAATATTCTTGAGAAGAGCCAAAATCAGACAAATGGTAGTGTCCTAAAGGTCAACTCCATGTAGAATTTGAAATCCTATAAGCACACTTTTTCAATTGTTAAATTATACATTTGGAAAATGCTAATTGTGCAGACCTTTCAACTGGACACTATCAAGAAAATCAGTTTTTAATATCACCACTAATTTCATTATAAAAATGGGTGCTAACATGCTATTGGTGTTAAGAGTCAAGTTGTCCAAAATTTGTTTTTGCTTGGAGGCTCAAATTTGAGTGTTAGCCCCAGGTACTATGAAGTCTTCTGCTGAATACTCATGTGAGGTTTGTCTGCTAGGCACCTTTTCAAATGGAAATGATCCACAGGGCTGGGGATGTAGCTCAGTGGTAAAGGGCTTGCCTCACGTGTGAGAACCTGGGTTCCATTCCCAGCACCACAAAAAACAAAAAAATCAGTAACTACCATCAAAACCCCCAAACAATAAACAAAAGACATGATCATAAAAAAGTGATCACCTATGCTTGTAACTTACACTGTGTAAATGCTTTTCCTTGTGATAATATCTGGATATATAGCACAAGTGCTTTATATGCATTTATCTTTTTTTCTGGCAGTACTGGGGTTTGAACTCAGGGCCTCATGCTTGCTAGGCAGGAATTCTACCACTTGAGTCACCAGCCCTGTGCCACTTCTTTTTGTTTCATAGAACAATAACAAAGACACATAGTCAAGGGTCAAGATTAATTACAAATTAATATATTGAATTTTTTTATAAAAATAAAATTATATTTTATTTTTGATAATTCAAAAGTAAAATAAGAATTTTAAAAATCTAATACCTTAGAAATCAGAAAGTCAGTAAATTATCCTAATGTAAGAATTGACTAAGTACCTAATACTGAGTGCAGTTTTTTTTTTTTTTTCATTTTTCTTTTATTATTCATATGTGCATACAAGGCTTGGTTCATTTCTCCCCCCTGCCCCCACCCCCTCCCTTACCACCCACTCCGCCCCCTCCCTCTCCCCCCCCTCAATACCCAGCAGAAACTATTTTGCCCTTATCTCTAATTTTGTTGTAGAGAGAGTATAAGCAATAATAGGAAGGAACAAGGGGTTTTGCTGGTTGAGATAAGGATAGCTATACAGGGCATTGACTCACATTGATTTCCTGTGCGTGGGTGTTACCTTCTAGGTTAATTCTTTTTGATCTCACCTTTTCTCTAGTTCCTGTTCCCCTTTTCCTATTGGCCTCAGTTGCTTTAAGGTATCTGCTTTAGTTTCTCTGCATTAAGGGCAACAAATGCTAGCTAGTTTTTTAGGTGTCTTACCTATCTTCACCCCTCCCTTGTGTGCTCTCGCTTTTATCATGTGCTCATAGTCCAATCCCCTTGTTGTGTTTGCCCTTGATCTAATGTCCACATATGAGGGAGAACATACGATTTTTGGTCTTTTGAGCCAGGCTAACCTCACTCAGAATGATGTTCTCCAATTCCATCCATTTACCAGCGAATGGTAACATTTCGTTCTTCTTCATGGCTGCATAAAATTCCATTGTGTATAGATACCACATTTTCTTAATCCATTCGTCAGTGCTGGGGCATCTTGGCTGTTTCCATAACTTGGCTATTGTGAATAGTGCCGCAATAAGCATGGGTGTGCAGGTGCCTCTGGAGTAACAGTCTTTTGGGTATATCCCCAAGAGTGGTATTGCTGGATCAAATGGTAGATCGATGTCCAGCTTTTTAAGTAGCCTCCAAATTTTTTTCCAGAGTGGTTGTACTAGTCTACATTCCCACCAACAGTGTAAGAGTGTTCCTTTTTCCCCGCATCCTCGCCAACACCTGTTGTTGGTGGTGTTGCTGATGATGGCTATTCTAACAGGGGTGAGGTGGAATCTTAGTGTGGTTTTAATTTGCATTTCCTTTATTGCTAGAGATGGTGAGCATTTTTTCATGTGTTTTCTGGCCATTTGAATTTCTTCTTTTGAGAAAGTTCTGTTTAGTTCACTTGCCCATTTCTTTATTGGTTCATTAGTTTTAGGAGAATTTAGTTTTTTAAGTTTCCTGTATATTCTGGTTATCAGTCCTTTGATGTATAATTGGCAAATATTTTCTCCCACTCTGTGGGTGTTCTCTTCAGTTTAGAGACCATTTCTTTTGATGAACAGAAGCTTTTTTTTTTTTTTTTTTTTAAGATTCTTAAGGCTTCTTACTTAGTATTCTTTTAGTTTCCTTAATTTTTAGTTTTTATATATTTTTTTTTATTTTTCTTTTATTATTCATATGTGCATACAAGGCTTGGTTTATTTCTCCCCCCTGCCCCCACCCCCTCCCTTACCACCCACTCCACCCCCTCCCACTCCCCCCCTCAATACCCAGCAGAAACTATTTTGCCCTTATCTCTAATTTTGTTGTAGAGAGAGTATAAGCAATAATAGGAAGGATCAAGAGGTTTTGCTGGTTGAGATAAGGATAGCTATACAGGGCATTGACTCACATTGATTTCCTGTGCGTGGGTGTTACCTTCTAGGTTAATTCTTTTTGATCTCACCTTTTCTCTAGTTCCTGGTCCCCTTTTCCTATTGGCCTCAGTTGCTTTAAGGTATCTGCTTTAGTTTCTCTGCATTAAGGGCAACAAATGCTAGCTAGTTTTTTAGGTGTCTTACCTATCCTCACCCCTCCCTTGTGTGCTCTCGCTTTTATCATGTGCTCAAAGTCCAATCCCCTTGTTGTGTTTGCCCTTGATCTAATGTCCACATATGAGGGAGAACATACGATTTTTGGTCTTTTGAGCCAGGCTAACCTCACTCAGAATGATGTTCTCCAATTCCATCCATTTACCAGCGAATGATAACATTTCGTTCTTCTTCATGGCTGCATAAAATTCCATTGTGTATAGATACCACATTTTCTTAATCCATTCGTCAGTGGTGGGGCATCTTGGCTGTTTCCATAACTTGGCTATTGTGAATAGTGCCGCAATAAACATGGATGTGCAGGTGCCTCTGGAGTAACAGTCTTTTGGGTATATCCCCAAGAGTGGTATTGCTGGATCAAATGGTAGATCGATGTCCTGCTTTTTAAGTAGCCTCCAAATTTTTTTCCAGAGTGGTTGTACTAGTCTACATTCCCACCAACAGTGTAAGAGGGTTCCTTTTTCCCCGCATCCTCGCCAACACCTGTTGTTGGTGGTGTTGCTGATGATGGCTATTCTAACAGGGGTGAGGTGGAATCTTAGTGTGGTTTTAATTTGCATTTCCTTTATTGCTAGAGATGGTGAGCATTTTTTCATGTGTTTTCTGGCCATTTGAATTTCTTCTTTTGAGAAAGTTCTGTTTAGTTCACATGCCCATTTCTTTATTGGTTCATTAGTTTTGGGAGAATTTAGTTTTTTAAGTTCCCTGTATATTCTGGTTATCAGTCCTTTGTCTGATGTATAGTTGGCAAATATTTTCTCCCACTCTGTGGGTGTTCTCTTCAGTTTAGAGACCATTTCTTTTGATGAACAGAAGCTTTTTAGTTTTATGAGGTCCCATTTATCTATGCTATCTCTTAGTTGCTGTGCTGCTGGGGTTTCATTGAGAAAGTTCTTACCTATACCTGCTAACTCCAGAGTATTTCCTACTCTTTCTTGTATCAACTTAAGAGTTTGGGGTCTGATATTAAGATCCTTGATCCATTTTGAGTTAATCTTGGTATAGGGTGATATACATGGATCTAGTTTCAGTTTTTTGCAGACTGCTAACCAGTTTTCCCAGCAGTTTTTGTTGAAGAGGCTGCTATTTCTCCATCGTATATTTTTAGCTCCTTTGTCAAAGATAAGTTGCTTATAGTTGTGTGGCTTCATATCTGGATCCTCTATTCTTGAACAGAAGCTTTTTAGTTTTATGAGGTCCCATTTATCTATGCTATCTCTTAGTTGCTGTGCTGCTGGAGTTTCATTGAGAAAGTTCTTACCTATACCTACTAACTCCAGAGTATTTCCTACTCTTTCTTGTATCAGCTTAAGAGTTTGGGGTCTGATATTAAGATCCTTGATCCATTTTGAGTTAATCTTGGTATAGGGTGATATACATGGATCTAGTTTCAGTTTTTTGCAGACTGCTAACCAGTTTTCCCAGCAGTTTTTGTTGAAGAGGCTGCTATTTCTCCATCGTATATTTTTAGCTTCTTTGTCAAAGATAAGTTGCTCATAGTTGTGTGGCTTCATATCTGGATCCTCTATTCTGTTCCATTGGTCTTCATGTCTGTTTTTGTAGCAGTACCATGCTGTTTTTATTATTGCTTTGTAATATAGTTTGAAGTCAGGTATTGTGATACCTCCTGCATTGTTCTTTTGACTGAGTATTGCCTTGGCTATTCGTGGCCTCTTGTGTTTCCATATAAATTTAATAGTAGATTTTTCAATCTCTTTAATGAATGTCATTGGAATTTTGATGGGAATTGCATTAAACATGTAGATTACTTTTGGGAATATCGACATTTTTACTATGTTGATTCTACCAATCCATAAGCATGGGAGATCTCTCCACTTTCTATAGTCTTCCTCAATCTCTTTCTTCAGAAGTGTATAGTTTTCCTTGTAGAGGTCTTTCACATCTTTTGTTAGGTTTACACCTAGGTATTTGATTTTGTTTGAGGCCATTGTAAATGGAATTGTTTTCATACATTCTTTTTCCGTTTGCTCATTGTTAGTGTATAGAAATGCTAATGACTTTTCTATGTTGATTTTATATCCTGCTACCTTGCTATAGCTATTGATGATGTCTAGAAGCTTCTGAGTAGAGTTTTTTGGGTCTTTAAGGTATAGGATCATGTCGTCTGCAAATAGGGATATTTTGACAGTTTCTTTACCTATTTGTATTCCTTTTATTCCTTCTTCTTGCCTAATTGCTCTGGCTAGGAATTCCAGTACTATGTTGAATAGGAGTGGAGATAGTGGGCATCCTTGTCTGGTTTCTGATTTTAGAGGGAATGGTTTTAATTTTTCTCCATTAAGTATAATGCTGGCTGTAGGTTTGTCATATATAGCTTTTATAATGTTGAGGAACTTTCCTTCTATTCCTAGTTTTCTTAGAGCTTTTATCATGAAATGACGTTGGATCTTATCAAAGGCTTTTTCTGCATCTATTGAGATGATCAAGTGGTTTTTGTCTTTGCTTCTGTTAATGTGGTTTATTACGTTTATTGATTTTCGTATGTTGAACCACCCCTGCATCCTTGGGATGAAGCCTACCTGGTCGTGGTGAATAATCTTGTTGATGTGTTGCTGAATTCGGTTTGCCATTATGAGGATTTTTGCATCAATGTTCATTAAGGAGATTGGCCTATAGTTCTCCTTTTTGGAGGTGTCTTTGCCTGGTTTTGGGATAAGTGTAATACTGGCTTCATAAAATGTGTTTGGCAGTTTTCCTTCCCTTTCTATTTCGTGGAACAGTTTAAGGAGGGTTGGTATCAGTTCTTCTTTAAAGGTCTGATAGAATTCATCAGAGAATCCATCAGCTCCTGGACTTTTCTTTTTGGGGAGACTCTTGATTGCTGCTTCAATTTCATTTTGTG
Organism: Castor canadensis; assembly: GCF_047511655.1. Lineage (NCBI taxonomy): Eukaryota > Metazoa > Chordata > Mammalia > Rodentia > Castoridae > Castor > Castor canadensis. Next base: position 140,252,085 of record NC_133387.1, read on the forward strand.
TTACAGGTCTATTCAGGTGATTAATTTCCTCTTGGTTCAGTTTTGGATGATCATATGTATCTAGAAATCTGTCCATTTCTTTTAGATTTTCAAATTTATTTGAAAATCTAATGATGATCCATTCTTCATTAAGTAATGAGTTATTTAGTTTCCAGCTGTTTCCATGTTTTTTGTCTTTACTTTTGTTGTTGAGTTCTACTTTTACTGCATTGTGGTCAGATAGTATGCACGGTATTATTTCTATTTACTTATAGTTGCTGAGGCTTGCTTTGTGCCCTAAGATATGATCTATTTTGGAGAAGGTTCCATGGGCTGCTGAGAAGAATGTATATTGTGTAGAGGTTGGATGAAATGTTCTGTAGACATCTACTAGGTCCACTTGATCTATTGCATATTTTAGATCTTGGATTTCTTTATTGAGTTTTTGTTTGGATGACCTATCTACTGATGATAATGGGGTGTTAAAGTCTCCCACAACCACTGTGTTGGCGTTTATATATGCTTTTAGGTCTTTCAGGGTATGTTTGATGAAATTGGGTGCATTGACATTTGGTGCGTACAGATTGATGATTATTATTTCCTTTTGGTCTATTTCCCCTTTTATTAGTATGGAATGTCCTTCTTTATCTCATTTGACCAATGTAGGTTTGAAGTCTACTTTGTCAGAGATAAGTATTGCTACTCCTGCCTGTTTTCAGGGGCCATTGGCTTGGTAAATCTTCTTCCAGCCTTTCATCCTAAGCATATGCTTATTTCTGTCGGTGAGATGAGTCTCCTGTAAGCAACAAATTGTTGGATCTTCTTTTTTAATCCATTTTGTCAAACGGTGTCTTTTGATGGGTGAATTAAGTCCATTAACATTAAGCGTTAGTACTGATAGGTATGTGGTGATTCCTGCCATTTAGTTGTCTTAGTTGTTTGAAGATTTGATTGTGTGTACCTAACTTGATGTTACTCTCTACTGTCTTGCTTTTTCTTATCCCGTGGTTTGGTGCTGCCTGCCTTTTCATGGTTAAGTTGGGTGTCACTTTCTGTGTGCAGGATCCCTTGCAGAATCTTTTGTAATGGTGGCTTTGTGGTCACATATTGTTTTAGTTTCTGCCTATCATGGAAGACTTTTACTGCTCTATCTATTTTGAATGATAGCTTTGCTGGGTAGAGTATCCTGGGGTTGAAGTTATTTTCATTCAGTACCCAGAAGATCTCACCCCACGCTCTTCTTGCTTTTAATGTTTCTGTTGAGAAGTCTGCTGTGATTTTGATGGGTTTACCTTTGTATGTTACTTGTTTTTTCTCTTTTACAGCCTTCAATATTCTTTCCTTAGTTTCTGAACTTGTTGTTTTAATGATGATATGTCGTGGAGTAGTTCTATTTTGATCTGGTCTGTTTGGTGTCCTGGAGGCCTCTTGCATTTGTATGGGAATATCTTTCTCTAGATTTGGGAAATTTTCCATTATTATTTTATTGAATATATTATGCATTCCCTTCACTTGCACCTCTTCTCCTTCTTCGATGCCCATGAGTCTCAAGTTTGGTCTTTTGATCGAGTCAGTGAGTTCTTGCATTTTCTTTTCACAGGTCTTGAGTTGTTTAATTAATAGTTCTTCGGTTTTTCCTTTAATTACCATTTCATCTTCAAGTTCTGAGATTGTCTTCTGTTTGTTCTATTCTGCTGGATTGGCCTTCCGTTTTGTTTTGCAGTTCTGTTTCGTTCTTTTTTCTGAGGTTTTCCATATCCTGGCAGTTTTCTTCTTTAATGTTGTCTATTTTTGTCCTGAGTTCATTTATCCGTTTATTCATGGTGTTCTCTGTTTCACTTTGGTGTTTATACAGTGCTTCTATGGTTTCCTTTATTACTTCTTTTGCTTTTTCAAATTCTCTATTTTTATTGTCTTGGAATCTTAAAGAAATTTTAAAATGGACTTTGTAGTTTTTACTTATGATACTTTTGATCATCAGTAAAACTCTTCATACAAAGAAAAAGGCAAATGATATCTTAGTATTATGAGACTAGTTTGAACCTTACAGAATCCCCTGAAAGTGTCCTGGAACTACCAGGGGTCTATGGACCTTTGAGAACAACTGAGCTAGTTAACCAATGTATTTAGGCAGTGACAAAAACAAAAAGCAACTAGATATGTATTTCCAAAAATACATATTCTTTCCAAAAATTTAATCCTGAATCTGATCAAATCTTTAAACCTAATAACTAGTTTGTGGGGTATGTAGGAAGCAAATTACCAAAATCCCAAATGTGGGAAACTTTTTAGGACAAATGAGTTTTTAAAAAAAAATAAATTGGAGGGGTAAGGGAGGAGAAACCTAAAAATTAAAAGACCTTAAAAACCAAATCGAGCAACTATAGTATATGAACTTTACCTGGATCCTAACTAAAAGTATAAATTTTTTTTTTGAGAACAATGACTACGTATCTGAAAATAGTAAGGAACTGCTAAATTTTAGGTGTGATACTAGTTCTTAATATTTTATAAACATATACTGAGATATTTATAATTAGTATGAAAGAAAATTCTGTATTGTAGGATTGTGAAGAAATTCCAAGGGAAAACAAAGGAGAGGGCTGTGTTGGACAGGAAAGGGCTTGATGATGTTGACTGTTAGTGAAAGTATATGGCTTCTCTACAGAGTAATTATGTCCTCTCATACCCCCATGCCCAACACGGTGTAGAAGAACTCTGCTTTAAGAAATTTCTAGAGTCAGAAAGAAGGAAAACATTTCAGAAAGTATCAGTACCTTAGTTTGGAATTTTCCTAAGAAAAAGTCTCACAGGTCATTGTGGTCCTTCCAATATAGAAGCCTTGTTTCAAAAAGAACCGTATGGGAAATAAGGAGGATGAATCGAAAAATTCCTGCTATGCAGACACATCTTTTTCTACAAATCACTTGATTTTTCTTCTATATAATAAGCAGGTATTATGTATTCTTTTTTTGTAATACTGGGGTCTGGACTCAAGGCCTACACCCTGAGCCACTCTACCAGTCCTTTTTTGTGATAGTTTTTTTTGAGATAGGGTCTTGTGAACTATTTGCCCAGGCTGGCTTTAAACTGCAACCCTCCTGATCTCTGCCTCCTGAGTAGCAAGGATTACAGGCATGAGCCACAGGCACCCATGTTGTATTAAGTATTCTTGCCTTGACTGTCTCCTTAAACATTTCAGACATCATCATCATGACCTGTCTTTCCCCAGGAAAAATTTTGGTATTGTGGAAAAATGCTTTAACACTCATGTTTTTTCTGTCATAAACTAGGTACCATGTTTAGGTGCTGAGTGCTACCAACCATTAGTGAAAAATCTTAATAGTCTGACTTCAGGGTGGGAACGAAGTATAATTTCTATATTTTCTTTATATTTAAAAATCAAAGTGCCTTCCTTTTAATGTAATAATGATATACATTATCAACAGAGTGGACAAGACATACTATTAGAGAACATCTAAAAGACTTTTAATTCTCTTCAGTAGGATGAGATTAAGAAGAAATAATTAAAGATTATGAAAAGTCACTTCAATCATGGAGTAATACTAATGGACTTCAACAATCTAAAGATCGATAGCATTTCTTTGGGATGAAAAGTATGGTTCCAGAATTAATCAGAAAGTTCAATGGAGTGACTAAAAAAAGGAACAGAAACCATCAACGCTCAGTGTGTTTGAGAGTCAGCACGACACAGGCTATGAGAACATCTAACAATCTCTCTGGTGCTAATCTGCAAAACATGATTAACACCCACTTCATAAGGTTGTTATAAAGTTTAAATAGGTTAATGAATATAAAAATACTTAGAGAAAAGCCTAGCACATATTAAGAACTAAGTATCAGCTACGATTACCATCTTGTAAAATCAATCAACATAAAAGTAAACATCAATAAATAATCCACTTTTCTGGTCAACAAGAAACAGATTGAAAAAAGAAAAGATAATAGGAAACCATTATTACTTTAAATGCTATACAGGAAGGAGTTTAAAAAGCATAGGTGAAAAATGACTCATTTAAAAAAACTGATATTCTGAAAATAAACAGATACTCTGAAAATGTCACATAATTTTTCAAAATGATTGCACTAACTAAACATCTGTAAACAAGAATAAATTTATTTAATTTCTTTTAAAGATTTAATGGTATACAAAATGTATATAGTATATATCTTTAATACATTTTTTTCTCCCCCCATCAATATTAAACACTATTTAAACAGCTTATCTCTGCTTGCCTTGTCTGTATCTATGAGATACACTACTGAATACAAATAAGCTTTACACTGCTCCCTCCAAATAAAAATAAAAATTAGTACCTAGGAAATGAAAAAAAATATATATCAAAGCATAAAACTTGAGTCAGATGATAAGCTTTTCTTGTTGAATATGCAAAAATATCTGGGGCAGTTACGTGACATTTTATTGGTATAAAGTTGCATTGCAATCTCCCGACATCACATAATATTCCAACTCAAGTAACTTAAGTAAGTACCACAAACAACATCACGTTCTGATGTCCCCACACAATTTAAAATATAAGTGAGAGCTCACATTCACATTCTGATTTGGTAAACTGGTCAATAAACTCTTTGGAGAAGTATGTAACTTCCAGGTTGTCACGATGGACACAGATAGGAAAAAAGTACTTCAATTTTCCTCATGGGTAACATCCTGTGAACAGTGAGTTAGAAGTTTCTCATTTATCATGGCTTGCTTCTTAACAGTGACTTGATAAAAATAATGCCAAAAAAAAAAAAAAAAAAAAACACAACAACAACAAAAAAAACCCCTAATACTTTTACACAATTTGGGCTCTATTAACAAAAACTGGGCTCTATTTTTAAATAGAACCTAAACCTGATTCTTAAAGTCCCTTGTAGAAAATGGTCTTCATGAGGCTCTGGGATTAATGCCAGAACTGGGGAAAAAAGGGAAAGAATGGTCTTCAGCTCAGGCCTTTTAATATCCCTGTGAAACTAGAATTGTAAGGAATCAACAGTATCTAGCTGGGAACCAGTGACATCATCACTGATCACATACATAAACTGAGTAAGATTTCCAACTGCCATTTAACCAAATGGGTGAGTGATTTTTTCATTTCTTTAGTTGAATGGCAAAAAACCAGCTGCCAATAAAATGTGCATGGACACCTAACTTTGGTTAATGGTATTGTACCACATGAGAAGGCATCATCACCCTCATCAGAACGGAGTAAAGAGATCCTCTGCTATAAAGAGCCCTTTAACAAGTTATCAACACTAATTTGCCACTAACTTGAAAATTTCTCAGTTGCCAGGTATATCATAAAGGGAGTTTCTAAGTGACAAGTTTAATTAGGCCAAAAGAATATTGACCTTTAAACTCTGCTGGGGTCAGCAAATTCAATTTGCACACACCTTTCTATATTGCCAAACTATCTCCTGAAGGAAAAGTGACATAGTAACATTTCTGTGAGGGGTGTAGGCAAAACCAATGATTCAGTAATATTATAACATCAGACGGACAGAATTAGTTGATTCTGATTCTTTGGTGGGATTTCCAGGCTGAAGATTCACATCTGAAGACTCATCCTGAGGAAATACTATTTTATCAGGCGTATAGTCATTCCTCTTCAGATCTATATTCACCACCCCCAACAAAAAAGAAAAACAAGTTAGTATTTTTTTTTAACAAATGGAGAATTAAAAACATTTCATGCATTTATTTTTACAAAAGTTGTTATATATTTAATAGTCACAAAATTTATATACACTGAAATGAAATCATTCATTTCACACTGATCATGAATAAGTAACTCATGTAAATGTGAGAATATAGCAATGAGCAGGCAGACAAGGTCCCTGGCTCTTATGAAGGTTATATTCTACTGGGTGAAGAAAAACAGAAAAATGACAGAATTAAAAGTTGTAACAAGTACTTTGAAGAAAAGAATGTCAGTGTGATGAGGGCCAGAAGGGAGATGGTGCAGGGTGATTTTCAGACGGTTGGGCAGAAAAGCCAGAAAAAAGGACTTGGATAAAGCGTTCATTATTGAGAAGTGAGCTGTCAAAGCTCTAGATGAGTGTTCTAGGCAGAGGCAAGACTGTAAGGAAGAAATGGACTTGGTGTGTTCTAAAAATGTCAAGAAACAATGGCTTATGTGTAGCAAGCAAAAGGAAGACTAGGACACAATGAGGTCAAGTGGCAGTGAACGGCCAAGGATTATCAAACGATAGCTTGCCAAATCTGGGCCAAATCTGGCTTGCTCCCTGTTTTTGTAGTTTTATTGGAATGCAACCATGCTTGTTAATTTTTTGCACTATGACAGAATTAGGTAGATGAGATACACACTGAATTGTCCACAAAGCAGAAAATATTTACCTAGAACTTTACAAGTTTGTCGACCCATAATTTAGTGGATACAAACTATGATGTGGAGCAAGAACTATAATGAAAAACAATGGGAAGCTGTGAATAGTCTTATGGAAGAAAAAGAATTTGATTTGTTTTAAATGACTCTCTCATGGCCATTTGAAATCTTGTTAGGGGTAAAGGGTAGCTGTTCAGGAAACTAGATGGTAGCAATGATGACAGAAATGGATGAATTTTGGGGAGACTGTAGAATTAGAGTGGATGGAACTTGATGGACTGGTTATAAAAAGTAAGGGAAGAGACACTGGACAGTTTTAGGTTAGCAGCTAAAGCAACTGGTTAAACCATTAATGAGATGGGTAAGCAGAATTTGTGGGTAGGGTGGGAGATGGAAATCGAGAGTTCCAGAATTGGTTATGTTACTATAAGAGCTCCTTTATGATATCCAAGTAGAAAAACAGAAGATTAATAAGAGCACAGGAAAGTTAAGTCTTCAGAAAAATTTGATATGGCCAGTATGTAAAATGCATTTAAACCTACATGACAGGATGAAATCCCTTAAGAAATTATGGACATATATATATATGAGAATGTTGAGGAATTAGAAAACTTACTGCAGTAATATCAAATTTATAACTTAAGACTAACCATGGTCATGCATATATAACTTTGTATTTTTATCTGTATATAAAATGGTACTGACCTGTTAACTATAATGTGAAAAATAGCCTACATTAAAAAATCTAAATACATGTTTGCAATTACATGAGTTACTTCTGATAAAATTTTCATTCAAGACTATGTCAGTCACACCTGTAATCCTAGCTACTTAGGAGGCAGGGATCAGAAGGATCATGGTTTGAAGCCAGGCCAGGCAAATAGTTTGCAAGACCCTATCTCAAAAAAACCCATCACAAAAAAGGGCTGGTGGAGTTCAAGTTCCAGTACTGAAAAAAAAAAAAAGACCATGCCAGTATGGCTTTAGGGAATAGCAGCTGATCTGCAGCTGCACTGCACAAAGAGTAACAGTGAGACACATGATTGCAGTTCATGTCTTCACTATGTCATCAGCAAGTAAGTTCACCTTCACTGTATCATTTACAAAGTGAGGGATCTGGACTGCATTGCTTTTATGGTCTCTTCTAGCTGCAAAATCCCACTTACAATTAAAAAATAGGTAACTATTAAAAACCTTATCTAAAACCAAGTAAAAAATTGTATTTGGGATGCCCATTAATCACTAATACACACTCCAGTTGTGGTTAAAATGAACCAAACAACATGCCACTCATTTCTCCTACTGATGATAAAAAACAAAAACAAACAAACAAAAACAACCTTTACAAGATACACAGAGCCACTATCTGAGACTTTTGAAAAGTATGTGGCAGACAGAGTGGAGAAGGAAAGGCCAACTTGAAGAATAACCTACAGGTCTTTTTTCTCGGCTTAGACTGAACAATAACTCAATCCCAGACATCTACCACAAATGGAAACACGAAAAGCTCCAAGAATTTCTGGCTTCAGGAGGGGGAGAGGGCAGGATATGGGATGGAGAATGTTAAGGGGAATGTCTCCCTTAAATTTTTCTCTTTTTGCACTTCTGGTTCCAATCTAAGATAAGCCCCAGAAATAAAGACGCACTCTCATGGTGGTGTATGTTGGACAAGCTCTAAAATTCTGAGAAAAATCTCATCAGAAGTGGGAATGGGTACCTCTATGATCCAAAGAGTATTTTTTTTTTACTCCTCTTTATCTGCCTTGCTGGTCAGTACCAGAGACGGGTCCAATTGCAGGAGTTATATGACAGTGTAGAAAGGCCAAAATCTTGACTTTCTGGTAAGAGTACTAACAAGACAGAGGAGAGAATAAAAGAAGGATATGGACACTCTTGGAGTATACCCAAAAGACTCTGACACAGGTTACTCCAGAGGCACCTGCACACCCATGTTTATTGCAGCACTATTCACAATAGCCAAGTTATGGAAACAGCCAAGATGCCCCACCACTGACAAATGGATCAAGAAAATGTGGTATCTATACACAATGGAATTTTATGCAGCCACGAAGAAGAACGAAATGTTATCATTCACTGGTAAATGGATGGAACTGGAGAACATCATTCTGAGTGAGGTTAGCCTGGCTCAAAGACCAAAAATCGTATGTTCTCCCTCATATGCGGACATTAGATCAAGGGCAAACACAGCAAGGGGAGTGAACTTTGAGCACATGATAAAAGCAAGAGCACACAAGGGAGGGGTGAGGATAAATAAGATACCTAAAAAACTAGCTAGCATTTGTTGCCCTTAACACAGAGAAACTAAAGCAGATACCTTAAAAGCAACTGAGGCCAACAGGAGAAGGGGACCAGGAACTAGAGAAAAGGTTAGATCAAGAAGAATTAACCTAGAAGGTAACACACACGCACAGGAAATCAATGCGAGTCAACTCCCTGTATAGCTATCCTTATCTCAACTAGCAAAAACCCTTGTTCCTTCCTATTATTGCTTATACTCTCTCTACAACAAAATTAGAGATAAGGGCAAAACAGTTTCTGCCGGGTAGCTAGGGGGTGGGGGGGAGAGGGAGGGGGTGGAGTGGGTGGTAAGGGAGGGGGTGGGGGCAGGGGGGAGAAATGACCCAAGCCTTGTATGCACATATGAAAAATAAAACAATTAAAAAAAAAAGAAGGGTATGGAGGGGAAGAGAGGCACGGGGAAGAAGAAGATACAGAAAAAGGTCCACAGAATGTGGAGTAAATCAAGAAGAAAATGGAGAAGAGCAACAGCCTAAATTTGTGAGTGAATCCTAGTCACTCAATCCCAGGCTTACCCCTGAATGTCACACATGGAGAAAGACAGCATACAAAGGCTTTGTTAAACTATGGTACAGAGGACCACTTAAGGTCCCAGACTTGCCCCTGGCTGGCCACATTAGAAAGATCTGAGTAATACTTCAAAGGCATTAAGACTAAACTGATATTGGAATTATAGTTTTAGAAGGCAGATTAGGACTTGTGAACTGAACATAACTAAGCTGATTATGTCTTATGACAAACAACAATTGAGAGTCTATAGAAATATCTTGGACATGTTACAAAGTTCCAAACAAAAAAACCAGTAACATTTCAACAACTCTCAAGAAAAAGAAAAGAGAGTCAAGTCCAAGACTATCCAGATGGTGCAGTTATCAGGCAGATTTTAAATAGATACTATAATCATGCTCCAAGATATAGGGCAAATGAACTTGACATGAATGGAAAAACAGACGTTTTCAGCAAATAATCAGTACAAAAACAACTAAAGTAAAATTATAGAACTGAAATTTAAAAATTCAGCACATAGCAGAATAGAGAAAAGAGGAAAGAGTAAACTTGACAGATCAACAGAAAGTATTCATTCTGATCAGGGAAAAACAATCTTAAAATAACTAGAGTTTCAAGGTTCTTTGTAATAATATCAAAAACTCTAAGTCTTATAAAAGAGATCATGCAGAAGAATTACTTGAAAAATAGCTAAGAACCCTAAAATTTGGAGAAAGTATTAAGTCTGCAAATTCAAGAAGCTAAATAAACCCAAAATAGGATAAATTTAGAGAATGCTACAACCACACATATCAGAAGGAAACTTCTGAAAACCAAAGAGATGAAAAAAATCTTAAAAGTAGCTAGAATAAATGACACATTCCATGTAGGGAACAAGTCAAATGATGGTGTTCCCATTGGATAACAGAGAACAGAAGATAACAGAACATCTGTAGGTGCTGAAAGAAAGGAAGTGGCAACCTAAAACTATTCCCAGTGAAAACATCCTTGGGGTAGAGAAAGGACAAAATATATTCTTAGTGGAAAAGACCATTTAAAAAAACATAAAATAAAACAGAATACTAAAATTATTCAAATAATCCAAATGAAGGCAGGTAAAGGGGGAAGAAGGGGAGGCATACCAGAGATACTAATAAAGAAACAAAAAAAAAAGCAAGTCTAATTTTAACTGTATCAATAATTACATTAACTGAAAAGACTCTTAAACAGGTATGAGCCAACATGTCTGGCTGGAAACTACTAGATTTTAAAAAGCAAATGAAATCAAAAGCCCGAGTGCATGTGGTCTACAAAAAAATCTACTTTAAAATATTATTTAATATACATATATGTTAAAGGAAAAATGGAAGCTGAGCATGGTGGTACATGCTTGTAGTATCAGCTATTTGGGAAGCAGAGAAAAGTGTAAGTTTGCCCAGTCTGAGCAAAGTTAGTGAAACCATATATCAAAAACAAAATAAATGACCAAAGGGCTGGTAGCTAAAGTGGTAGAGACCAAGCGTGAGGCCTTGGATTCAATCCTAGTACTATCAAAAAAAAAAAAAAAAAAAAAAAAAAAAAAAAAAACGAAAGATAACTGGAGTAGCTACATTAACTGAAGACAAAATATTCTTTAGGATAAAAAACTACCATGGCATTACATAATGACAAAATAATTAACTCACCAAGAAGCCATGAGCAATAGTAAGTATGTATGTATTCAAGAACAAGACTTCAAGAAACACAAAGGCAAAACTGCTAGACCCACAATTATACTTAGAGAATGTCTTTCCAGTTGATTGACAGAACAGAAAATCTGCAAGGATGTTAAGAAATTGGAACAACATTACCAGCAAAGTTTCCTTAATATTTATAGAATGCTCTATCCAACAAGAGCAGAATACATACATTCTTTCCAAGTGTGCACGGAATGTTCGAGAAATCATAACCTTCTAGGATTTATGAACTTTTAAATTGAAATCACACAATTACGTTCTCTTTATCACATGGAATTAACACAAGAAATCTATTAAAAAAGGTATCTGGAAAACTTACAAATATTTCAGAACTAAACAAGATACTTCTAAACAATCCAAAAGTCTAAGAGGAAATCTCAAGAGAAATTAGAAATATTTAGAATTAAATAAAATGAAAACTGGGATTGAGATACAGCTCAGTTAGGAGAGGGCTTGCCTAGCATGTGTTAGGTCCTCAGCACTGGGAAAAAACAAAACATACCAAATTTACGAGATGCAGGCAAAAATATGCTTCGAGGGAAAATTATGGCCCTAACTGTTTTGTAAGAAAAGGTTTTGTGCTTGGGGATGTAACTCAGCATGCTTGATACCCTAGGCTTGATACCCAGCATGGCAAAACCAAAGGGTCTTGAGTTGGGAGGGTGGATATGACCAAATGTCACAGTGAAACCTAATAGTATGCATTAATAATAGAAATTACAGTAGCAAAACAAACACATACATATAAAAGGAGGTCTCAATAATCTAAGCTTTTCTCTAAATAAACTAGAAAAAAGAATGGACTAAACCTAAGGAAAGCATAAAGATGGAAATAATAAGGAATAAATCAATAAAAGTAAAACACAGAAACAATGAGCAAAAGTTGGTTCACCAGTAGTATCAATAAAAATGATAAATGTAGTCTAGCCAAACTGAATGAAAAACAACATAGATGCAAATTGACACAGTGAAAGGGGATTCACCACCGACCTCATAGATGTTAGAAAGGCACAATGTCATAGTATAAATAACTCTATGCCTGTAAATTTGAAAATTTAAATAAAATACACCAATTCCCCCCAAAATAAACTACCAAAACTCTCTCACTGATAATCTCAATAGGCCTATATCCATTAAAGAAATTAAAATTCTTAGCTAAAAACCACATGACAACGAAAATTTCAGTGATTCCACTGGACAACTCTACCAAACACTTATGGTAGAGATAACATCAATTCATACAGTCAATTCTCAAACACCTCCCAACTTATTTTATAAAGTACTATCCTGACATCAAAACAGGATAGACAATATGTAAGAAAAACAAAACAAGCCTCCAAAAAACACACATCAATGTTCTTCATGAAAACAGACAGAAACTCCTCAATGAAATGTTAGCAAATTTAAAAATACATAAAAATCCAACAATATATAAAAATCATATATACATCTTCCTATATATTTAAATAATCAAAACAAAGTGTGGTTTGTCGTGACAATGTAAGACTGGGTCAACATTCAAAAATCATCCAATGTGGAATGGGAGTTTAACAGTGGCAGAGTGGTTGCCTAGGACAAGGCCTCAGGTTGGAAAACAAAATATATGAAAAAGCCAAAACAACTCCCCCACCACATCCAATGTAATGCACCAAATTAACTGATTAAAGAAAAATCACATGACCATGCCAAAAGGTACAGAACAGTATTTGAGAAGTTTCAAATTCCACTAAGAACAAACAGTTTCAATAAACAAGGAGTGGAAGGAATTTCCTCAACCTAATAAAATGCGTTTACAAAACCCTTACAGTTAACATTATCTTAATGGCAAAAGACGGAGTGCTTTCAGAAACAAAGCAAGAATGTCTAATCTTACTATATATAGTATTGTACTGGAAATCCTTTGCAGTGCCAAAAAGTGAAGAAAAAAAAGGCATACAGGTTTTCTTATACATATTCTGTGTATATTTTTTTATACACAGAAAATCCTAAGGAGTCTATCAAAAAAAAAAAAGCCCCTAGAAAAATTGAGTTATGTCAGATTATAGGATACAAAGTCTACAGACCAAAAATCAATGGTATTTCTGTATACTAGCAAAACTTAAAAATCAGTACCATTTACATATCTAATAATACTTACAATACAGCAGACAATGCTTATAAGCACTTCACAAACATCAACTCACTTAATCCTCCGAAAACCCCTTGATAATACAGGCACTTGAGCTATGCAGCCTAGCACCTGTCCAGGCTAACTGTCCAGGCTTTCATTATGGGTGGCATACAGACAGTTCAAAGGTGAATCACAGACATCTGTACTTTTTTTAGTTTCACAGGGGATTCTAATACAAACCAAAGGGTAAGAACTACTGGTTTATGTTAAAGACTTACAATTCAGTAATTCTTTAAATAAAGATTACTATCTTGAGAGAATATACTTGTGTTTCCCTGATTCATGGAATCTCTTTTCCCAACTCTGTGCCAGCCTACCTTGGAAGTCTATTCAACTATCAGGTCGAGGCAAAGACATTTGCTCCTTGGGATCATTCCCTGACCTCTGAGTTTGAGTGAAGTGACCTGCTTACACTTACACAGCTCTCAGTTCTGTTTTTTTTTCCTCTCTTGGTATTCATCAGTACTATGACTTCCTGCTATATTCATATTCAACATATAACTAAACTCCTTGAAAGCAGGGTTCACTAAGCTACCACCAATTCCTGGCACCCTGCAGACACATAATAAATCTACTAAATGAGTGAAGTCTGTGTTTTCAAAAGTTAACAAACCTCTCATAAACAAGATGTATTCATGAAGGGGCTGATGAAGCTGGCACAAGCACAGGACATTAAATCAAACCTTTGCATCATGGTCTTAGGACACTAACAATTTACACGTGCTGCTGATCAAGAGCACGTCTAAGCAGGATGTGGTGGTGCATGCCTGTGTTCTCACCACACAGGAGGTTGAGGCAGGATGATCTCAATTCAGGCTTCAGCTACATAGTGACACTCTCTCAAAAAAAAAAAAAAAAAAGAAAGAAAAAGAAAAAATTTACCTGGAAGTTTAAGCTTTCGACAGCAAGAATTACAATGATGCTTTGCTCTGAAGTTTTTTATTGCATCTTCTCCTAGATTGGCTGGGCCAAAAACCATATCAGAGGATCTATGGGAGTAACGGGGAGGAGGGAGGAAAAGGAATTTAATCCAATGCAAGTGGGAATATGGAATTTGAATTCATCAAACTGTCTTAATGAAATTGTTAAAACTTATTACCTCTTTTCTTCTGCTTTTATCACAGATGGGTCAGTCAAATTTTCACCCACACCTTCACATGTATATATAAAAAACACAAGTAATTTATATTATATAACTGATATAAACACTGATATTTACAAAAAGTGAGATTTAATAGCATTCTTCATTATTACAGTGTTAAACTATTCAAAGTAGTGTTCTTCTCTCTTGGTATTTCATAACTTGACTTATGACCTCAGCATCCTACAACTGCTCTTGCAATATGAACAGGAGTCAAATGTCAGAGTGGGTAGGAAGGCATAAGCTCGTTATGGTACCCACCCAGCTTCTGATTCAACAGGGGATGTGGCTTAGTGGTAAGAGTGCTTGCCTTAGCATGCGCAAGGCTCTGGGTTCCATCTCCACTAAAACAAGACAAAACAAAAAAGGGCTTTACTTATAAAAGGTCTATATAATCTCCCTTTAGGTAACCTTAGTTTAGTGAAGGACACTTTGGTACATGAAGGCACAGTCCTTTAAAAGAAATGTTTTGGCTTGAGCCATTCAGTCAGCCCTCCTCCAAGAGGTATTAAAAGTATGGTCATCTCTTTGCAGTCTCTCAAGTATTCACATGTGAAATATATATTCAAATAAATACCACCTACCACCATCACATTTTGAATTATCACAAATACTTAACTCATTAAAATGAAACCTACTGAATGGCTCAACGATTCAGAGTTGTAACAGATACTACTCCCCACCCAAGAGACTAGTGAAGACTGAGAACAGCCAACGCAGGAGAGACTGCAGAACTGAGGACTATATCATGAAGCAGCAGCACACGGCCGCCGCTTGCAGTAGTGCTGTTTGAAGCAACCAAAACTAAAAACAGGTAAATGCCTACCAGTAGAGGATGTAAATCATGCTGTGCATCCATGCTGCAGACTATCATGAAGGAAATTAAAGAAGTAACTCAGACTTATTAGTAATAACCCGAAGATGTCCATATGTTGTTAGGTGATGGAAAAAGTAAAAAAAAAAAAATACACATCATGATCCCAGTTTTGGAAAAACCAGAACATCACACAAATCAAAATGATAAAAAAACAAGCTGTGTGCATGAAAGATTCCCTCTGTGTATATGTCTTCTCATCAGTAAAGAAACAGTAAGGATGGGGACATTTGGTTCTTTATGTATTCTATAGTTAAACTGTCACAGTGATCATCTATTCATCTACAATGGCTCAGTTAACATATTAATTATGTAGAGAAAACCACAATTACAGCTGACCCTTGAAGACATGGAGCTAGGTATGCCGCACAGTCAAAACTCTGGGTGCAATTTTAAAGACAAATTATGGCCTTTATTAACAGGTGCTTGCTCCTTGTTAACTTTTATTTTTTGGGAAAAAGAAACTTGAAAACTTTTATTACAAGTTAAAAACTATACCCACATTTATCACAATACTATTTGCAATAGCAAAACTATGGAAACAGCCCAAATGCTCAATCCCAATGAATGGATTAAGAAAATATGGTATATATACAATGGAGTACTATTCAGTAGTGAAAAAGAACAAAATTATGTCATTTGCAGGTAAATGGATGGAACGGGAGATCATCGTGTCAAGCAAATACAGGTTCAGAAAGACAAGATTGCCTGTTACCTCACTTATGTGGTAGACAGATACAAAAGATAAACATATACACAAACATGATCACATATATAAAAACATTTTTAACACTGGGACTGTTTGAGGGGACTAGGAGGAGGAGGGAGAGGAAAAGAGAATGATAGTGAGTAATACTGAAATACACTGTATCTCTATAGGAAGATGGCACAATGAAATACACTGAAAGCTGCTGAGTAATAGTGGGCAGAAGAAGGGAGAGGACTAGAGGGGTAATGTGATCAAAGTACAATATATTCATGGGTGAAATAACATCATGAAACACCTGTGAACAATACACACATACTTAAAAAATGAAGGACAAAAGAATGTAGAACAGGTCTTGACAGGGGGTGGCCTAGTGGGAGGGGGAGTGTCAATGAAGAGAGTGAAGGAAGGCAAATAAATTGGTGTACTTTATATGCTTGTTGGACAATAAAACACTGATACCTATTGAAATTGCTTTAATTAGTGGGGAGGGGGGTGAGGGAGAGTGACAGTGGGGCAAATCTAACCAAGGTACATTGTGGGCATATATGGAAATGTGACAATGAACCCCCCTGTGAAACTAAAATATGCTAATAAAATGTTTTAAAAATGAAGAGCTTAAGAATCTCAACTTGAAAGATGTGAAGCAATTTAAAAATTTTGCACGGTATACTGAGAAACCAACTAAGTTTTTTTTTTTTTCCTGTTAGGTAGTTATTACAAGAGGCATCTTTTGGTAAAAATAATGAACCCCCACATCACACAGACTAGTGGAGGCAGTGTCAAGTTATCTGGTCAATGGGCAAAAAGCACTTAAGATCTTCATCTCCAATCTTTTTGTATTTACTGCTGAAGTTGCATATTCATTTCTTTTTGTTGGATGAGGAGACAGTGCAGACGGAAAGCCAACATTTACTTAGCCCTGCCCTGCCCAGCCTCAGGAGTGGACAAATTCTCAGCTGTAGATTTTGTCTCTTTGCCATCTTGTGATGTAGGGTTTTTTGGGCTTCTGTGTCAATAACTGAAGTTTACAGCAGTACCAGTGCTGAGGTGCTACTAACTTTGGGTTTCACCTCCTTTATTTTCCTTATCCTCTTTATTGCTGTCCTTTTGAGGATGTCCTTGGCGACGAGGACGCCTGAAGAAGTGGTCTCTAACCCTGACACACAGTTTCAGTGGTCTGCCTTCTTCTCCAGCATCCTAATTGTCCATGCCCTCTTACACTTCTCCCTGCACAAGAGGGCTGGAAAACTGTGGGCAATGCCCACAAGGTCTGTGAATGTAGGAAGGTGGGAACCTTTGCCTTCAGCAGAGGTTGGGCCTGGCCTTCAGAAGTACTCTTCAATTCCTCCTCCTTTTATCCACTCACTGTTCTGGAAATTCTGCTGCTAATTGCATGGAGAACCCCTATCATTGGATAGCATCCACAGTACTTACACTCTTGTGTATTTACTGCTTTGAACTGGAACATGAAGGTCTTTGACATTTGCAGCCTCTGTACCCTTTTCCTTCAACATCAATCTCCAGTCTCTCCAACTCCTGCTGTGAACGTACTTCCTAGAGTGATTCTTCTTTATGGCAATCTGATTTTTAAATCCTTCTCCCTTGGTGTCATTCTTGTTGATGAAACCATTTTCATCAACATACTCATCAACATACTTCATCAATGGCTCTAACAGCGAGCTGTTCTACTGCTCCAGAATTCACTGTGATAACATTCTTGTTTGCTCTTGTGCCCAGTGACACAAGAACAAGCACCCAGGACATGAGGCTGCCTGCAGCAAGGCTCCTTGTGCTGCTGCCCATGCTGCTAGGCTTGATGTGGGCAGCATGGCTTTTGGGGGGTGGAGGGGTAGTTTGGGAGTGGGTGGGTAGGTGGCTGTCATTAACGACAGAATGTTGAATGTAACTTTTGACTCCACAAAAACTTAATAGCCTGCTGTTGACTGGTAACTGGACTGAAAACACAGTTGGTTCAGTTCATTAACACATATTTTGTATATTATATGTATATATTTTTAAAGTGGTAGTGGGGTTTGAACTCAGGGCCTCAAGGTTGGTAGGCAGGTGTGCTACCACTTGAGCCACGCCCCCAGCCCTTTTTGCTTTAGTTATTTTTGGAATAAGGTCTTGCATTTTTGCTGGGGCTGGCCTGGCCTGGGAACCTTCTATTTAAGCTTCCCACATTGCTGGGACCACAGACACATACCACCATGCCCAGTTACTGATCGAGATGGGGTCTTGCCAACTTTTGCCTGGGCTGGCCTGGAACCATATCTTCCCCAGCCCCCCACGTAGCTTAGGATGACAGGTGTGTATTACTATACCCAGGCTACTGACTGAGATGAGATCTTGCAAACTGTTTGACAGAGCTAGCTTGGAAATGTGATTCTCCCAGCCTCTGCCTTCTGAGTAATAGGGATTATAGGCATGAGCAAGTCACAGTGCCTGGCTGAGAGGTCACTTTTTTACAATTATATCCAATTTGATGGAGAGATGAACTGCTCATTGGAGATGATTAGCACTGCTCATCACAACAACAACAGGAGGCAGCTACAAAATTATTATGGTATTACAGGATTTACCACAGCCAATTTTACAGTTATGATTTAACACTACATCTTTACATTTGTTTACATTCCTCAAGTACAAATGGGACCATGTACTGTCTGTGTAAGTTTTCATAAATTCCAGCTCTTTATAGTAAATCTGTGTATATTTTATGGTGTAGATAATAAAAGCGACTATTATCTATGCATATTCTATGGATTCATGACATAACTAACCTATTAATTTTTGGCATTCCTAGACTGTACAGTGAGTTTTTCAAAGTAACACAAATTTGCAAAAAATAAATCTGCATGTAAGTGGACCTATAGAATCCAAACCTGTATTGTTCCAGAATCAACTATTAAGTTTTTATTGAAAGTAACTATCATCTGTTTTGTTAAATCAGATTAGATCCATAAAATTTGTTTGGTCTCACTTCTTATGTATGCTTGAAGCAAATTAAGTGGCATTTACTGAAGAATATTATTTCAATTTTTTTAAACCTAATTGGATTGGCCTAGTAACATACATTAGTTTTCACTATGTATATGACCTTAACTGTTAAGTCGTGAACTACTGGAAAAAAAAGCAGTTATATTTACACATTTTCATTCTTGGGTTCAGTCAGTACCAACTGTTTGCTTTTTAGTAAGTTTTCATTTCATTTTATTTTTGAGACAGGGTTTCATTGAGCCAGGCTGACCTTGAACTCAAGATTCTCCTGTCTCAGCCTCCCAAGTGCTGGGGCTACAGATGTATGCCATCATGCCCAGCCTCAACAATTTTTTTTTAATATTTGTATCTGTATAATGAAAGGAGTCACATGAATGGTAAATATTCTCAACAACTGTTCTTATGCAATTTAAAATCTACTCTGAGTTTGTATTTGAAATTAAAGCTGCCTTTTAAACAGAAAAATGATGGAGGCCATAATGTGACAGTACTATCTAAGGAGAGCTGGCAAATTGCTTAATTTAACTTTCCTTTGATTCTGCTGTGATGTTCCAGAGGAAAGTTGCCCTCTTGTGGGAGTAGGGGGTACAGGGGTTTAAAGTTAGGGTGCTAGCCTTATTAAGCAGGCACTCTGTCACTAGAGCCACACCTCCAGCCCTGAAGTTGCCTTCTTGAAGTTTCCGTCTTTCTTTCCCCCCTTCATGTGCATGTATCTACTGAAATGGCTATGAGCAATTTTTCCCACCTTATATACACTCTATTCCACCCAAGTGCTGGAATCTCCTTTTCCTGCCCCTGAATCTGTGCTTAGAACTTGCCTTGGTAAAAATGGCATGAAGGGATCCAGACCAGTTCTGTGTCAAGCCCTAAGAGGTTCTGCTTTCTCCCAAGGGGGAGCCAGGTACTACGTAAGAAGTCTAACAAACCAGCATGCACCAAGAAAGCCTTGCTGGGTGCAGTGGCTCACACCTGTAGTACCAACTACTCGGGAGGCAGAGGTAACAGTTTAACAGTCTAGGCAAAAAGTTTTAGCAAAACCCTATCTCAACAAACCATGTTTGTACACATGTATAGGTACATGTTTGTACACATGTATAGGTACATGTGTGGTGACATGTACCTATAGCCTTAGCTATGTGGAGGTCATAGGTAGGAGCGTGGCCCAGACAAAAGCATGAGACCCTACTTGGGGAAAAAAAAAAAAGGGAGTGGGGAGGGAGAAGGCCCAAGCTAGTGAGACCATTTGGAGAACTGAGGAATTCAGATGCTAGTGAACAGAGATCTCAGACATTTGACTTCAGACGAAATGTGTAATGTCTCCAGCCATGTGAGCTCTCTAAGGTGACAGTAGGGATGAGCTATCGGGGTAACAAACACCAGGAACAATAGAGATTTGTTACTATTTATAAAAATGACCTTTATATACATGAAATATTGAAGGCTGTACATCTAAGAGTAAAATAGGGGATTTCACATGGTTTTGCTTATGGAAACATATATCACCTTAACAATAATTAAGATAGACAGCTGGGTGTGGTGGTGTATATCTGTAGTCCCAGTACTCGGGAGGCTAAGGCAGGAGGATCACAAGTTCAAAGCCAGCCTGGGCTACAAATTAAGATAGCCAGATCCCATTATCTAAATCTCTCATGGTTATGTTGTTATGGCTGTTGACGTATCATCCTGACATTCTAAATTAGCAGATTTTTGTATAGCATGCCAAATATAAAAACAGGTGAAGACCTTCTGTACAATTCCACCTTAGTAATAATTTAATAAGCTTACCTTGTAAATCAAGTACCAGTAATTCCCCTCTGGTGTATTCATAAGTCCAGTGGCTAAAGGCTAGCATGATCTCCTCCAGCGTATTAGTTGGAATAATCTCATCACCATTATTATTGTTGTACTTCCTAAATTCTCCAGTCATACATTCTTCCACAGCAAACCACTGTCCTGCTGAATGGCAATACAGCAGGAAAACTTCAAGGAACCTTATGAAAAATAGTTATAGATATTACTAGAGTTTTGTTAGTAAGATTCTAATTAATATGCAGTATGGGTAATAACTAAATATTCAACATCAAGAATGAAGGTCAAAAAAGACTGTTATCCACATAAAAGATTTCAAACAAATGTAAAGATTTACCTTGGGGAATATGGTATGGATTTGGGTTTCATTTGATTGAAGGCAAATGTGAGCTTTTGTGCTGCTCTCTGTTGTTGAATTTCCTACAAAAGTGGGGGGAAGCCTTTAATCAGTATTTTAACTAAAAATTTTATTTGGTTAATTTATGCTTTAGAAATAAAAACATGAGGCTCAAATTATGGCCCACAGTTATGCATTCACTGGCACTTACTCTGAGACAGAGATGCAGAACTGTATCTTCCTTATAAATACTTGACCATGTGTTAACCACCTCAGGAAGAAAAGACTTGATAATGTAAAGATGCCCTGATTTGAGGATATCATGCTCTGACCAGGTACACTGTACTTTGACAGCTCTTCGTAAACCTCCTCCCATCTCCTCTTTACTTAAAAACTCTATTTTGGCACAGAGGCCTAGCTGTGACCAAGAAGACATGCTGTTATTTAGTATGCTGGGTGAACTCTCTTCCAGACGGTACACTGTGACAGGCTCACCTGCAATATGAATGGACACAGATTAAGGTTGAATTACAACTCTAAAAATATCAAAGTAGAATAAAAATTTACAGCTATCTTTGGTTAAGATTAAGAAATTGAAGAGAAATAAAAATAAGTGGTCATTTTATAAAGAGAAGTTCAGAGTGACAAATGATAGGAAATAAAAATACTTCCCTAATATCTTTGAACTCATGTTTAAAGATAAGAACTTTTGAAATTATGAATGTTTTAAATATGTTTTAAAAAGCAATACAATGCTATCAAGAGCCCTCTGTTTCACAGACCCAGTGATATTATTTACTTCTACTTTCACTACTTGACAGGAAACTAAAAACTTTTCTGAATTAGGATAAATAGACCACCATTTCTGGATATTCAATAACAGAGAAATTTAAAACTTGTAATGATTTAAGTATAACAAACCTTTGAAATAGACTGATTAAGAATTGCATGAACCTGACATTTCTTAATGTAATTTCATTTCTTTCTATCCTCACCCATGTTCTATGTTACAATTAAAAACCTGTGGAAGGGGCTGAGTGGCTCAAGTGGTAAGAGCACATGACTAGTAAAAACCTGTGAAGAGTTTACTTTCCCTTTTACTTATTTCTGAAGTTTTTGGATTTACCTCTTGGAGGCACAGGTGTGAATGGAATGCTCTGTGATAACCTCATCAAGTTATTTCTTTCCACAGCTGCATAAAAACAACAGCGACATAATGAAACATCGAAAGGTTCAAAACATCACAAATTTTGTTTTTAATATTACTGACCTGAATAATAGTAATTTGTATCCATAACTGGCTTAAATGGAGAAGCAAGACCTAAAACAGCAAATAAATGAGCATAAATTCCTGCTCATTCACAAATTACCACCTTAAAGTTCTTTTATGTAACCTCTCCTTACAAATTAGAAAAATCTAATAAAATATGTCTACCATGTGCTACATTACACTATTTCATTAGGCCAGATCAGTGGTTACTGTACACTAAACACTTGGAAGGGAAGACACATACAATGTCTCTCCCAATGGCTGTCATAAACTGTACTTTTCTCATGCCTACCATTCAAAAACAAAAATCACTTTATGACCTTTTAGGTGAAGAGACTGTGGCCATGTAACCATTTTAGCAGATCTATCATGAGAAGATGGACTTGTGGATGTAATAATATGCCAAAGAGTCCCTTCTCCATTTCTAGCTTTTTTTTTTTTTTTTTTTTTTTTTGGAATTTTACTTTTAAACACAGTAAGAAGACATAGGAGAACAAATCAAATCTGTTTTGTGCTGTGTCTAGACTATAAATAAAAAGGAATTTACTGTGTTGTAGAAGTTAGTCAACAGTTTAATACTGTGGTAAGTATAAAACACATACGTGTTTATCCACACACCTACATACAAGCGCATACACATCATAAGGACCACACAAGAGGTATACTCAGTGCCTCTGGGCTGACAAGGGGTTGAAGGCTGTCTCAAAGGAAGAAGTAAGGGAATGAGAGAGCAATTTGCAATGCAGTTTGTTAGGCTGTATTTAGAAAGGTAGCAAAGCATTAACTGGTGCCTGCCACATTTGGGAAACTGCAAGCAGTTTGGTATGAACAGGACTACTTACATACAGATAGAATGATGTGGAAGGCTTTATGAGCACACAGCTTCTGAGATCTCAGTCCAAATACTATTCTATACTACTCTACAGGTATGTCTCACCACATAAGTGATTTGAATATGCAGCGAAGATTGTAAATTAATGAGCAAAAAGAACATAAACATATGCTGTGAAAGTAGGGAATAGGAAATTGTCAACAGCCTAGAGTGCCATGCTAAGAAAAGGACCTGAGAGTTTATTCAATAATGAAGGGAAAAATGTAAAGCAGAGCAGTGACAAGATCAAGTCTTTTACAAGAATCATTTTGATGGTAGAGGACAGAAAGGAAATAAAATTACCAGTTTGGGCAGGAAGCCCAAACTGGTATTAACACTTTGAAAACCTATTTGGCAGTAACTACTAGATATGAACAGATGCATACTCTATGAACCAGCCATTCTACCCTAGGCATATAATCAACAGAAAGCAAATCTGTTTACCAAACAAATGTTCATAGCAACAGAAATTGCAACAGCCACACACAGGAAGCTACTGAAATGACTATCAAATAGTGGAATGGAGCTAGTAATCCTAGCTACTTGGGAGGTGTAGATTAGGAGGATCGAAGTTTGCCAGCCATGGCATAAAGTCTGCAAGACCCAACTCATCCAATGGGTTGGTATGGTGGCAGACAACTGTCATTCCAGTTATGTACAAATAGGAAGTTCATGGTCAGGCCAGCCTGGCACAAACTAAGATCCTATCTCAAAAATAGGGCTGGTGGAGTAGCTCAAGTGGTAGAGTGTCTGCCTAGCAAGTATGAAGCCCTGAGTACCACTGCTAGGCAGTACTATACACATACACCCAAAAGTACAGTGGACAATTCCATATACTTAAAAAAGGAATTAACACGAAATACTAACAATGCACAAACTACCACTATACACACAGTATTGATGAATCTCATAAAAACATGTTAAGAGAAGAAGACAGACACAAATAGTATATACTGTATGATTCCATTTATATGGCATATACACAAGTACACCCAGCAAGACCAATTAATTTTGTTTAGGGGCGGGGTGGTAAGAAGCAGCTGGAATGTTGGCAATATTCTGGTTGGGGGCACTGGTAAATGGGGGACTGGCAGAACAGGGACCATCATCACAGACTGGTCCATGTGTTTGCAAAATATCTATTTTAAGGAGAAACTGTATGAAGGAAGAATTTTCCAACTACCTTGGCTTAGTCTGAAATGTCTTGCCTAGGATATGCAGTATTTGCCTTAACATCATATGTGATTCAATTTTCACATTACAACCTACCACCTGGACTCACCATTTAATGTTCCTTCTTCAGATGGGCTAAAGAAATACCAAAAAAAAAAAAAAAGTGCCACATTTTAGTTTTGGCTAGCAGTTTTTATTTTTTAAGATTATCATGACTATTTAATGAAATATTATTAAAGGACTTCTGATGCTCAGACTCATATTTCTTTGAATATTTACCACTTTCCTCTAGCCAACCCCTAATTCATACATAGATATGTACATACCCATGTACATCTATTTTATCACCAACTTGTATCTCCAGCTTATGAATACATAAATATTATTTATTGGATTGGTGCCAAAGTGAAAACTAATAGATATTAATAGAGTAAAGTATTTCATGACTTCTGCATTTGTGGAGATTCATTCCGGTACTAGAACAATGTCCTGAAATCACTTTCCAGGATTCTAATACTTCAGTAGAACTAGTGGGAAAGAGCAGAGAGAACAGTAAATAGGTATCAACTGCACAAAACTCAACTTCTAATGTTGAAAAAAATCCAACATTCAATGTATTTATTTATAACACGTATTAGCAGCAAGAAGTGGTTCTTATTTTTATTTTTTTGGAGACAACCCAGGTTGGCCTCAAACTCAAGCTCTTTCTCTTGCCTCGAACTCCTGGGTGCTAGGATTACAGGTGTACACCACCGTGTCCAGGCAAAAGTTCTTTTTAATTCTCAGCATTCCAGTGTAGAGACTCAGGTGTAGTGGGAAAGGAAACAGAATGAGAATCAAGGAAAATGGGTCACAGGCTTAGCTCTCCCCAGTGCTGCTGCTTCTTTTTTTTTTTGTGGCAGCACTCAAGTTTGAACTCAGGGTCTTATGCTTGCTAGATTCAAACTTCTTCACTCAACCACTCAATCACCTGAGCCACTCTCCCAGCTTTCCCTCCTCATTTTAGGATGTGGGGAGTAGGGAGGTTACTGCAGTCTCTTCCCAGCTCTCACATTCCATCTGACCCTGAAGGCTGACTTTCACCTTAATAATATAAATAGTTTCTTATGAGAAATATCTTGATTCCAGCATCACCCTTTGCCTGATGCTGTAAAGCTACTCTTTTCTCATTACTCCAAGAGTGCTGACTGCCAAGCACTATAATCCTAGCTACTAGGGAGGGAGGCAGAGATCAGGAGGATTGCAGTTTGAAGTCAGCACAGGCTAAAAATGTTTGAGAGACCCTAACTCGAAAATACCCAACACAAAAAGAGGCTGGTGGAATGGCTCAAGTGGTAGTGCCTGCCTGGCAAGCGTGAGGCTCTAAGTTCAAACTCCAGTACTGCCAAAAAAATTAAAACGAAACAAAAAAAGTGCTGGCCAACTACACGTTGTTGGTTTTCTTGTTAGAACCCACAATTAAGATTAACCTCAAAGGGCTGGGGATGTACAGCACAGGCCTAGCATGGACATGGCCCTGGGTTCAATTCCTAGCACTGAAAATCAAGCAAACAAACAAAAACCTAGAAAGGATCAACTTCAAGTACTTATTCTGCATTTATATCCTATGGGTTTGCTTATAAGAGACAACAGTTGCTGAAGAAGTTTGAATTTGGGTAGGTCTTGACAATGCAAGCCTAGCATAAACAATTTGAACACCTGCTTGTCCATGTAGCACATGCTTTATTTTCTTCTCTATTTATTCACACACATTTCAGATTCACAGAAGGGGATAACACTGAAATATAGTATCAGAGAGTAATTCTACCATGTTTGTAGTATCAAATGAATGTCAAAGACTTTTAAAAATGTCCTCTGGCATCCTAAAAGACTAATCCTTATGCTGGAAACACAGAAGTTATCTTTGATTCTTCTTTATGTCTAATCTGTAGTGAAATTTCTTCTTTTCAGGGAGAAAGTTGCCTTTTGTTTACAAAAGGATTACCACATCAGCTTTCTAGCAGATTTTCCTGTGTACAGACTTTCTAATGCACACTGGATACTACTGCTCTAATCATCAGTGTTTTCTGAAAGCAGTTACAAGCTTAGAATGATGGAAAGGTTAATAAGCACAAAACTGAAATCTCAAACTAGATCTTTTCACAAATTAACCAAGATCAAGCTGGAAACAGATCTCAAGAATAATATCATAATTCTATCACTCTTAGGAAGACTTTAGTAGAGCTATAATTACTGTGTAAGTCCTCCCAATTTCATCCATGCAAATGCTAGATTAAACAATCATCACTCATTACCCAGATAAAGGAGTGTTAAAGAAACAATGCAAAGAGGAGAAAAAAAAGACAAAACTCATTAACTGTGATACTTTGCAGGATAATGAGAAAAGACTTACTTACATTTCTCTATTTGATGGTCTATCTTGTAACCAGTCCTGGGGTCAAAAACAAACACAAACAAAAAACTTAAAGGCAAAAGCAACTATCACAAGGTGAAACAATTTCAGGAGTGTTCATTTCTTATAACATAGTTTTTCTAGTTCTTCAAATTCTTTAATTTTTTTCTCTGATGACAATCTTATTCTCACAAAATATACATTTCAGTGATTCTAAAAACCTTCTGTGACTGCCGTCAAAAGAATATCAAAGTACAAACAGAAAATCCAAATCATCAAAACTGTGACTACTCAAAGACAATCACTAAAGACATGCAAGCATATGGGGCAGATTTATAGTGATGTATCTAGGTATGAATTTTTTTACTTGCCCAGTTTGGAACTCATATTTCTAGAATTTGAATTTTTATACATTTTATCAATTTGGAAAATTCTAATCCATTTACATCTCTTTAAATTCTGTCTACAATCTCATGGCCAATTAAATGTATTTCCCATGTCCTTTTATCTTTATAGATCGTCTAAAACCACTCACATCTGTGTTTCATTCTAGTTCACCTTAATAATTCTCTTCAGATTTGATTCACCTGTTACCGAAACCTCTTTCTAGATTGCTTTCTAATCTGCCAGTCTTTTCAAACAGTATCTTTCCCTTATGTGATGTTTTATAATAGTTTCCTTTACTTTAGTCGCTTCCAACAAGCTTATAATCTATAACCAATACTACCACCACATAAAGTTATTAGAAATCTAACACTGTCTATGTAAGTTGACTTCCATCTTCTTCAATGGACTTTGTTGTAAAGCTGCACAGCTTAGATTCATGATACATCCTTCCACAAAGGAGGGTACCTTACTGTGAAAATGTTAGAGAACTTCTTTCCCCACAAACATGACTTTTTAAAATTTAATTTAATTTAATTTTTTATGCGCATACAATGTTTGGGTCATTTCTCCCCTCCTCCCCCCCATCCCCTTCCTTACCACTCATCCCGCCCCATTCCTCTCCCCCCTACAACCTTGATACCTGGCAGAAACTATTTTGCCCTTATCTCTAATTTTGTTGAAGAAGAGAGTGTAAGCAATAATAGGAGGGAACAAGGGATTTTGCTAGTTGAGAAAAGGATAGTTACACAGGAAGTTCATGCACACTGATTTCCTGTGCATGTGTGTTACCTTCTAGGCTAATTCTTCTTGATCTAACCTTTTCTTTAGTTCCTAGTCCCCTTCTCCCATTGGCCTCAGTTGCTTTTAAGGTATCGGCTTTAGTTTTTCTGCACTGAGGGCAACAAATGCTATCTAGTTTTTTGGGTGTCTTACCTATCCTCACCCCTCCCTTGTGTGCTCTTGCTTTATCATGTGCTCAAATTCCAATCCCCTTGCTGTGTCTGCCCTTGATCTAATGTCCGCATATGAGGAAGAACATATGATTTTTGGTCTTTTGGGCCAGGCTAACCTCACTCAGAATGATGTTCTCCAATTCCATCCATTTACCAGCGAATGATAACATTTCATTCTTCTTCATGGCTGCATAAAATTCCATTGTGTATAGATACCACATTTTCTTAATCCATTCGTCAGTGCTGGGGCATCTTGGCTGTTTCCATAACTTGATTATTGTGAATAGTGCTGCAATAAACATGGGTGTGCAGGTGCCTCTGGAGTAACCTGTGTCACAGTCTTTTGGATATATCCCCAAGAGTGGTATTGCTGGATCAAATGGTAGATCAATGTTTAGTGTTTTAAGTAGCCTCCAAATGTTTTTCCAGAGTGGTTGTACTAGTTTACATTCCCACCAACAGTGTAAGAGGGTTCCTTTTTCTCCCGCATCCTCGCCAACACCTGTTGTTCGTGGTGTTGCTAATGATGGATATTCTAACAGGGGTGAGGTGGAATCTTAGTGTGGTTTTAATTTGCATTTCCTTTATTGCTAGAGATGGTGAGCATTTTTTCATGTGTTTTTTGGCCATGTGAATTTCTTCTTTTGAGAAAGTTCTGTTTAGTTCACTTGCCCATTTCTTTATTGGTTCATTAGTTTTGGGAGAATTTAGTTTTTTAAGTTCCCTATATATTCTGGTTATCAGTCCTTTGTCTGATGTATAGTTGGCAAATATTTTCTCCCACTCTGTGGGTGTTCTCTTCAGTTTAGAGACCATTTCTTTTGATGAACAGAAGCTTTTAGTTTTATGAGGTCGCATTTATCTACGCTACTTCTTAGTTGCTGTGCTGCTGGGGTTCCATTGAGAAAGTTCTTAAAACTATAAACTTCTGAAGACAGAGATTGAGGAAGACTATAAAAAGTGGAGAGATCTCCCATGCTCATGCATTGGTAGAATCAACATAGTAAAAATATCTATACTCCCAAAAGTAATCTACATGTTCAATGCAATTCCCATCAAAATTCCAATGACATTCATTAAAGAGATTGAAAAATCCACTGTTAAATTTATATGGAAACACAAGAGGCCACGAATAGCCAAGGCAATACTCAGTCAAAAGAACAATACTGGAGGTATCACGATACCTGACTTCAAACTATATTACAAAGCAGTAACAATAAAAACAGCATGGTACTGGAACAAAAACAGACATGAAGACCAGTGGAACAGAACAGAGGACCCAGATAAGAAGCCACACAACTATAACAACTTGTTTTTGACAAAGGACCTAAAAATATATGATGGAGAAATAGCAGCCTCTTCAACAAAAACTGCTGGGAAAAGTGCTTAGCAGTCTGCAAAAAAATGAAACTAGATCCATGTATATCACCCTATACCAATATTAATTCAAAATGGATCAAGGATCTTAATATCAGACCACAAACTCTAAAGTTGATACAGGAAAGAGTAGGAAATACTCTGGAGTTAGCAGGTATAGGCAAGAACTTTCTCAACGAAACCCCAGCAGCACAGCAACCAAGAGATAGCATAGATAAGTGGGACCTCATAAAATTAAAAAGCTTCTGTTCATCAAAAAAAGTGGTCTCTAAACTGAAGAGAACACCCACAGAGTGGGAGAAAATATTTGCCAGCTACACATCAGACAAAGGACTGATAACCAGAATATATAGGGAACTTAAAAAACTAAATTCTCCCAAAACTAATGAACCAATAACGAAATGGGCAAGTGAACTAAACAGAACTTTCTCAAAAGAAGAAATTCACATGGCCAAAAAACACATGAAAAAATGCTCACCATCTCTAGCAATAAAGGAAATGCAAATTAAAACCACACTAAGATTCCACCTCACCCCTGTTAGAATAGCCATCATTAGCAACACCACGAACAACAGGTGTTGGTGAGGATGCGGGGGAAAAAGGAACCCTCATACACTGTTGGTGGGAATGTAAACTAGTACAACCACTCTGGAAAAACATTTGGAGGCTACTTAAAACACTAAACATTGATCTACCATTTGATCCAGCAATACCACTCTTGGGGATATACCCAAAAGACTGTGACACAGCTTACTCCAGAGGCACCTGAACACCCATGTTTATTGCGGCACTATTCACAATAGCCAAGTTATGGAAACAGCCAAGATGCCCCAGCACTGACAAATGGATTAACAAAATGAGGTATCTATACACAATGGAATTTTATGCAGCCATGAAGAAGAACGAAATGTTATCATTCGCTGGTAAATGGATGGAATTGGAGAACATCATTCTGAGTGAGGTTAGCCTGGCTCAAAAAACCAAAAATTGTATGTTCTCCCTCATATGTGGACATTAGATCAAGGGCAAACACAACAAGGGGATTGGACTATGAGCACATGATAAAAGCGAGAGCACACAAGGGAGGGGTGAGGATAAATAAGACACCTAAAAAACTAGATAGCATTTGTTGCCCTTAACGCAGAGAAACTAAAGCAGATACCTTAAAGCAACTGAGGCCAATAGGAAAAGGGGACCAGGAACTAGAGAAAAGGTTAGATCAAAAAGAATTAAACTAGAAGGTTAAACCCACGCACAGGAAATCAATGTGAGTCAATGCCCTGTATAGCTATCCTTATCTCAACCAGCAAAAACCCTTGTTCCTTCCTGTTATTGCTTATACTCTCTCTACAACAAAATTAGAGATAAGGGCAAAATAGTTTCTGCTGGGTATTGAGGTGGGGGGAGGAGGGGGTGGAGTAGGTGGTGAGGGAGGGGGTGGGGGCAGGGGGGAGAAATGAACCAAGCCTTGTATGCACATATGAATAATAAAAGAAAAATGAAAAAATAAATAAATAAAAAGAAAATGTGGTATCTATATACAGTGGAATTTTATGCAGCCATGAAGAAGAATGAAATGTTATCATTCGCTGGTAAATGGATGGACTTGGAGAACATCATTCTGAGTGAGGTTAGCCTGGCCCAAAAGACCAAAAATCGTATGTTCTCCTTCATATGCGGACATTAGATCAAGGGCAAGCACAACAAGGGGATTGGACTTTGAGCACATGATGAAAGCTTTAGCACACAAGGGAGGGGTGAGGATAGGTAAGACACCTAAAAAATTAGTTAGCATTTGTGGCCCTTAACACAGAGAAACTAAAGCAGATACCTTAAAAGCAACTGAGGCCAATAGGAAAAGGGGACCAGGAACTACAGGAAAGGTGAGATCAAAAAGAATTAACCTAGAAAGTAACACACACGCACAGGAAATTAATGTGAATCAACTCCCTGTTTGGCTATACTTATCTCAACCAGCAAAAACACTTGTTCCTTTCATTTATTGCTTATACTCTCTCTTCAACAAAATTAGTGATAAGGGCAAAATAGTTTCTGCTGGGTATTGAGGGGGTGGGGGACAGAGGGAGGGGGTGGTATGGGTGGTAAGGGAGGGGGTGGGGGCAGGGGGGAGAAATGACCCAAGCCTTGTATGTACATATGAATAATAAGATAAAAAAAAAAAGAGAAAGTTCTTACCTGTATCTACTAATTCCAGAATATTTCCTACTCTTTCCTGTATCAACTTTGAGTTTGGGGTCTGATATTAAGATCCTTGATCCATTTTGAGTTAGTATTGATATAGGGTGATATACATGGATCTAGTTTCAGTTTTTTGCACACTGCTAACCAGTTTTCCCAGCAGTTTTTGTTGAAGAGGCTGTCTTTTCTCCATTGTTTATTTTTAGCGCCTTTGTCAAAGACAAGTTGGTTATAGTTGTGTGGCTTCATATCCGGGTCCTCTATTCTGTTCCACTGGTCTTCATGTCTGTTTTTGTGCCAGTACCATGCTGTTTTTATTGTTATTGCTTTGTAATATAGTTTGAAGTCAGGTATCGTGATACCTCCTGCATTGTTCTTTTGACTGAGTATTGCCTTGGCTATTCGTGGCCTCTTGGGTTTCCATATAAATTTAACGGTAGATTTTTTAATCTCTTTAATGAATGTCATTGGAATTTTGATGGGAATTGCACTGAACATGTAGATTACTTTTGCGAGTATAGATATTTTTACTATGTTGATTCTACCAATCCATGAGCATGGGAGATCTCTCCACTTTCTATGGTCTTCCTCAATCTTTCTTCAGAAGTTTATAGTTTTCCTTGTAGAGGTCTTTCACATCCTTTGTTAGGTTTACACCTATGTATTTGATTTTTTTTGAGGCTATTGTAAATGGAATTGTTTTCATATATTCTTTTTCAGTTTGTTCATTATTAGTGTATAGAAATGCTAATGATTTTCCTTTGTTGATTTTATATCCTGGTACCTTGCTATAGATGTTGATGGTGTCTAGGAGCTTTTGAGAAGAGTTTTTTGGGTCTTTAAGGTATAGGATCATGTCATCTGCAAATAGGGATATTTTGACAGTTTCTTTACCTATTTGTATTCCTCTTATTCCTTCTCTTGCCTAATTGCTCTGGCTAGGAATTCCAGTACTATGTTGAATAGGATTGGAGACAGTGGGCATCCTTGTCTAGTTCCTGATTTTAGAGGGAATGGTTTCAGTTTTTCTCTGTTAAGTATAATGCTGGCTGTAGGTTTGTCATAAATAGCTTTTACAATGTTGAGGTACTTTCCTTCTATTCCTAGTTTTCTTAGAGCTTTTATCATGAAATGGTGGGCGTTGGATCTTATCAAAGGCTTTTTCTGCATCTATTGAGAAGACCAAGTGGTTTTTGTCTTTGCTTTTGTTAATGTGGTTTATTGCATTTATTGATTTTCATATGTTGAACCACCCCTCTCCATTCCTGGAATGAAGCCGACTTGGTCGTGGTGAGTGATCTTTTTGATGTGTTGTTGAATTCAGTTTGCCATTATTTTTATGAGGATTTTTGCGTCAATGTTCATTAAGGAGATTGGCCTATAGCTCTCCTTTTTGGAGGTGTCTTTGCCTGGTTTTGGGATAAGTGTAATAATACTGGCTTCATAAAATGTGTTTGGCAGTTTTCCTTCACTTTCTATTTCATGGGACAGTTTAAGGAGGGTTGGTATCAGTTCTTCTTTAAAGGTCTGACAGAATTCAGCAGAGAATGCATCAGGTCCTGGACTTTCCTTTTTGGGGAGACTCTTGATTGCTGCTTCAATTTCAGTTTGTGTTATAGATCTATTCAGGTGATTAATATCCTCTTGGTTCAGTTTTGGATGATCATATGTATCTAGAAATCTGTCCATTTCTTTAAGATTTTCAAATTTATCTGAATATAGGTTCTCGAAGTAGTCTCTGATGATTTCCTGGACTTCCATATTGTTTGTTATCTCCCCTTTTGCATTCCTGATTCTACTAATTTGGGGTTTTTCTGTCCTCATTTTTTAGTCAGGTTTGCCATGGGTCTGTTAATCTTGTTTATTTTTTCAAAGAACCAACTTTTTATTTCATTAATTCTTTGTATGGTTTTTTTGGTTCCTATTTCTTGATTTCAGCTCTTATTTTTATTATTTCTCTCCTTGTATTTGTTTTGGGATTTGCTTGTTCTTGTTTTCTAGGAGTTTGAGATGTATCATTAGGTCATTGATTTGGGATCTCTCAGTCTTTTTAATATATGTACTCATGGCTATAAACTTTCTTCTCAGGACTGCCTTTGCTGTGTCCCATAGGTTCTGGTAGGTGTGTTTTCATTTTCATTGACTTCCAGGAACTTTTTAATTTCTTTTATTTCATCAATGACCCATTGTTCATTAAGTAATGAGTTATTCAGTTTCCAGCTGAAGTTTTTTGTCTTTACTTTTGTTGTTCAGTTCTAGTTTTATTGCATTGTGATCAGATAGTATGCATGGTATAATTTCTATTTTCTTATATTTGCTGAGGCTTGCTTTGTGCCCTAGGATATGATCTATTTTGGAGAAGGTTCCATGGGCTGCTGAGAAGAATGTATATTGTGTAGCAGTTGGATGAAATGTTCTGTATATATCAACTAGGTCCATTTGATCTATTGTATATTTTAGATCTTGGATTTCTTTATTGATTTTTTGTTTGGATGACCTATCTATTGATGATAATGGGGTGTTAAAGTCTCCCACAACCACTGTGTTGGAGTTAATATATGCTTTAGGTCTTTCAGGGTATGTTTGATGAAACTGGGTGTGCTAACATTGGGTGCATATTGGTTGATTACTGTTATTTCTTTTTGGTCTATTTCCCCTTTTAATAGTATGGAATGTCCTTCTTTATCTCATTTGATCAATGTAGGTTTGAAGTCTACTTTGTCAGAGATAAGTATTGTTACTCCTGCCTGTTTTCGGGGGCCATTGGCTTGGTAAATCTTCTTCTCGTCTTTCATCCTAAGCCTATTCTTATTTCTGTCTCTTTTTTTTTTTTTTTTTTTTTGAGACAGGGTCTCACTCTGTAGTACAGGCTGACCTTGAACTCGAGATCCTTCTGCCTCAACCTCCTGACTGCTGGAATTGCAGGTGTGCACCACCAATGCCTGGTTAAACATTTGATGTTTTTAAACAACAAACTCTGTCAAGTTACTATTTCATTGATGATGATTATAAGCACTGATTTCTACATATCTGACTGTAAACGGGTAATTCTCTGCTTTCTCCTGAGCTGTCTGTCTTGGTTGCCAGAGTCTGCTATTAAAGGAAGTTTGCAAAATCAAGTACTACCACAGTCAGCTAGGAATGAGTTTGTGTAATCAGTTTTCACTTAAACAAAACAGATCTGCCATTAAAAATTTTTAAATAAATTTTTCTTTAAAACTTTCTATCACTGCCACCATGTACTGTTTTCAATTTTCTAAGGTAAATGGTTTTTGAAAGATTGATATAGTCTATCAAATATCATCACCTTTTAGTTCTTCTTTAATAAATATGTATTTAGCAAAATGTACTTGTTTACATGAAATGTACAAACCGGTAGTAAAGCTGCTTTGGAATCTACTTCAGGAGTGTCTTCTGTAGATTGAGTTCTACTTTCTTCTAAAAGGAAATTTAAAAAGATAAAAGTCAGGCAACTAAATTTTTATTATTTTTCCACTGAATAACAAAACATAAAGTACTGCTAAGCATAATATAACCTTTATAAAATTTGTTTATAATTTATATTGTCCCTAACACTACTGAACAAAGTTTCAATCTATTTTTAACAAAATACTCAATTAATTTATTGTGAAAAGGCATTAAGAAACAAGAGTATAAAGTAAAAAGTCTTTCTCTGCCTCCTGTTCACAAATCACCTTTACTAGATGTAGTCAAGGGAATTCGTTTCTTGTGTATTCTTACAGAGTGGTTGTGGTTTTCATTTTTTTACACAGAGATATAAAATATACTGTATATCTGGAGTTTTTTTTGTGGTTGAATTTTTCTGTCTCATTGAGAGAAAGGGTCTTGCTGTGATGACCAGGCTGGCCCTGAACTCAACTGATCTTGCTACCTCTGCCTCCTAAGCAGCTGGGAGTATAGGCATGTGCTACTCTGCCTGACTTGCTGCTTTTTAAACTTTACTCTTAGAGATTTTCTATAGAAGTATGACATCATTTTTGATGCTACTTTTACTTCACATTATGGATATATAATAATATATTTAGACAAATTCCTACTCGTAGATAATAGTCTATTTCCAATCTCTTGTTATAACAAGTGTTACAACCTTCCTCCCACCTGATTTAAGATGACATCTTTCAGTTGAGTACAGTGTTGTACTCCTGTAATCCCAGCTATGAAGAAACCCTAGGTAGGAGGATTATGGTCCAAGGCTGGCCCAGGCAAAAAGCACAAGACCCTATCTGAAAAAATAACAAAAGCAAAAAAGAACCGGTGGCATGGTTCAAGTGATAGAAACTCTGCCTAGCAAGCACAAGGCCCCAAATTCAAACATAATACAGGGATGGGGGGATGTAGGAAGACATCTCTGATGTCCTATCTTGTTTGCTTGTCCTAATTAATTCTAAAATGATGTCTCCACACTTTAAAAAAGGTTAAGATGGTGAGGGAAAAAGCTCAGAATGACTGAAAGGAAATCTAAGAATATACCTGTGCCAGGTATAGAAGACAAAAAGACTTGCTTGAAATACATTAGAAGACTCTGAGCACAACTTGGTCAACATGATGAAAATGACAGAATATATCTTATTCTGAAATCTTAATCTGGAAAGCCCATCTTGCGCTCTGAGTATTTCCACTATGCGATATGACTATTTATGATGACTGTTTATAGACAGTCTTTAGTGAGATTAAGCAACTCCATTCTACCATTACATGAATAGGTGTTCAATTTTATCAAATGCCTTTTCTGCAGCTATTAAAGTGATCTTATGATTTTCAAGCTTTAATCTGCTACAATCATGCATCATAATAATTATGTTTTTAAATGGTAAGCCAACTTGCATTCTTTAGTCAGGATATATGCTGTTGAATTCAGTATGCCAAAAAAAAAGTAAGTGATAGCAATGGAGACAGGGTAGAACTGTTTTCCTTAAAAATTAATAATTATTCAAGTTCTCGATAATGGGCCTATATAATTTTGACTGAAAAAAAAAAAAAGGCAGGGTGCCAGTGGCTCACGCCTATAATCCTAGCTGCTCAGGAGGCAGAGATCGGGAGGATCGTGGTTCGAAGCCAGCTTGGGTTAACAGTTTGAAAAACACTTCACAAAAAAGGGCTGATTGAGTGGGCTCAAGGTGTGACCACGAGTTCAAACCCCAGTACCGTGAAAAAAGAAAAAGGGCCAGGTGGGGGTCCTGGTCATCTGTGGTCCCAGCTACTGGGGAAGGGAAGCAAATCAACTGCTTGAGCCCAGGAGCTTGAGAACAGCTTGGGCAGCACAGCAAAACTTGGTGCCAACAACAAGCTGAGTGCCAGTGGCTCATGCCTATAATCCCAGCAATTTGAGGGTGAGATTAGGGAGATCAGGAGGTTCGAGGTTCAAGGTTCAAGGCCAGCCTCGGCAGTCTGTGAGATCCCAATCCAAAATAACCACAGAGCAAATTGGACTAGAGGTGTGCCCCAAATGGTAGAGCACTTGCTTTGCAAGAGTGGTGCCAAGTTCAAACCCCAGTCCCACAAAAACAAAAACAGGAAAAAAAAAAAGTGGTATGGAAAATCACTACAATAAAGTGGAAAATTAATGATGCAAAACAAACATGTATAATACACTACTTTTTGTGTAAAAGAGGTAGGAAGACTTCTATTTTTATTATGCATGATTGCATAAGAACGAAAACTCTACAGGTAGACAAAGTAACAGTAATTGTATGTGGGGGTGGTGTGATGGGGAGGCTTTTCAAAGTGTGTATTCTTTAACTTCAAACCAACACATGCACTAGCTATTTTTAAGAGTTAAACTAGAAAAATATGTTGAATAAATGATACAGATTAAATCTGTAGAAGTTACAATCAGCAGATTTGTAAAAAGCAAGTCTTCAACAGTTCCTCTTTATAGACTTAGGCATCTATAAAAACACTAGAATGTGGGTTGGAGGTGTGGTTCGAGCAGTAGAATGCCTGCCTTGAAAGCACAAAGCTCCGAGGCTAAAACCCCAGTACAAAAAAAAAGAAAACAAAAAAAAATTAAGATTGTTAGATTCCATGACTTAATACCACAAGGCTACAGTAACAATTCTGGGCCAAAATCGTCATTTTCTGACTCCCAGACCATTCATTACTCAAGTGTTTGACAAATACACAATATATTTAAAGCTTAAGTGACTGCTTGCTAACAGAATTCATAAAGTCAAATGCTCACCTTGTTTTGAATGAAGAGAAATGGAAGTCTTGTGACACTCAGTAAATCCAGCATGAGAACTCATGTGCTTCAAAGTGTTTTCAGGAATATCCTTCTGCATATGTAGTACATACATATGATTTATAAAAAACAATTCAATTGAATTTTAAGCCATTGTTCTAAGAGTCCCTTCATCTATTTAGCTCAATATGCTTTACTTTACCTGGACATTAGAGGTATAACACAGATTATGGTTATAATCTCAAAAATAGCACGAAAACATTCTAGTTTTTTTTTTTTCTTCCTTTCTTTCCCCCTTCTCCACCCACCCTGGTACTGGGGCTTGAACTCAGGGCCTACATCGCGAGCCACTCCACCAGCCCCTTTGTGTGTGTGTGTGATGGTTTTTTTCAAGATATGGTCTCACAAACTATTTGCCCAGGCTGGCTTCAAACCGCAATCCTCCTGATCTCTGCCTCCTGAGTAGCTAGGATTACAGGTGTGAGCCACTGGCGCTCAGCACATCCTAGTTTTTCATTGTTCATAAATCCATCTGAATGAATTCTTTTCATAGTAATACAAATTCACAAAGTTTGGGAAAACATAACAAACTGGGGAGAAAACTAAGACCACTATCAACTTATTTAAAAAAAAAAAAAAGAAAGCTTTTGTCTTACACTTACATTAACAAACTGGTAAAATTGGTCTAGAAGGGCCTATTTCTGTAGGGGTGTGTCTTCTTACTGATTTGTATAATAAGAATATCATCTATCTTCTCATTAGTTGTCAAACTTCATTTTTTTCTTCAAATCTGTTTTGACATGAACTTATTATTCATGTCAAAACATTATTATTATTATTTTCTGCTACTTATACATTTAGAAAACCCAACTAGCTTTACTGGCTCAATAAATATTTCTATTTTCTTAATTTTTCTATGATTAGAATTTTTACATTTAACTCTAGAATTTATACAAACTTATGAAGTGATATGAATTTACCAACAAAGCATTCTTTCTTCATCAATTTTTAATCCAATCATTCAGTTAAACTCTGATGTCAAAGGGTCATTTCAAGGTCAGCTAAGGTGTTTTATAAAATATTCTTGTTTTAACTGTAGGGTCTGTAGTTTTCATCAGATTTTCAAAAAGGTATAAAACTCACAAATGATCAAGAACTCAAAAAGTCTTTGACCACCATAAGATGGAGTTCATTATTCTAGTATAGTTTGATTTCCCCCTAAGTAAATTACTCAAAATTGTTTAATTCAAAGCATAACCACTACTTTTCTGTTAACTCAAAGAAACTTGTACTTTCTTCTTATTTTCACCAGGAAGTGACTTACCCACTTAAAAACTACTTTTGCCCATTCCTCGTTTATATTTAAAAGGTAAAACTCTGTTGAGAAACCGCACTGCTTTGTCCTTTCCAGAAGTGTTCTCTTATCCTGAACTTTATGTCCTACCTGTATCGAGTGCTTCACAACAACAAAATAATACCACCAGAATGTGGTAATACAGTAATAATTTGTATACTGGAAAAAGAAAATGTATTAAGTAATTCCAGATCATAAATGGCTTTAATAAGACTTATGAAGGCCTGTAATTTACTTCATCTGTATATCAAATCCACTTCAGTTGACACCTGTTCAAGAAAAACCCTAAGTGGAATATAGGAATACCAGTATCTGACATTAGATTTATTATCAAACCAACTCTGGGTGAGTTTCTGACTCCTACGTAGATGAATGAGACTTTATCTGATATTTAGGCATTTCTGAATACTACTTAATCATGTTTCTTACATAATCCTGTTGTCCCTATTTGAGGCAAGAAAACCATGCAACTATTTTCAAACTTAAAATATAGAAAAAAGAACCCTGTATAATCAATATTTTCAATATGCATACACTCTCCAACTAAAATTCCAAGTTAACCATATATAGATAATAGACATTTAATCAATTCAGAACAATATTTCACTCAGAATATGCTATCATAAATACTAATGTTACTGTACATATCAACATGCATTTGAGTCTAACTTTTTATGTAGGGTAGTAAGTAATATGGCCTTGACAGCAACTACACAATTAACTTTGGACCATATGAGGAGCAATCTCTCATAGAAACTCTTAAGGCCATTACTATATCCTTGGCTTTATCTCTCGACAAGTGTTTTCACTGTATTTGTACTTTCATCATTTCTTTCTTTCTTTCTTTTTAAGTAAGGACTTTTATTTATCGAGAGTGCTGGGGTTTGAACTTAGGACCTGGAGCTTGCTAGGCAGGTACTCTACCACTTAAGCCACACCTGCAGCATGTAACTATCGTTTCTATAATGCAAGTTCTTTAAGGGCTAGAATAGCTAAAAGCATTCCTAGGCCCTCTTAATCATCTCAGTGTAACTACATTATACCCTTGAGGTGCTTAACAGCTCCAGATGATTTAAGAAGCAGAAATAAAAACTAATTTTTGGCCAGTTGCTCTATCCATCTTAAACTCACTTTGTAAGCACTTACAGATGTCTTGCCTTTGTACTCTACATACTGATTTCTAAAGATTTCTAGACTCCTGCTTTGTTGAGAAGAAAAAGTCATGTTGTAATGAATTTGGGGCCCAGAAGATGAGTGTTCTATTTACTCAATAGAAAACGAATAGGGAAAAGCATTTTTCAAAGAGAAAAATGTTAAACAGGTTTTCAAAAAAATTCAGTTAATAAGAAATGGGGTTGGGGATGTGGCTCATGTGGTAGACCACCTGCCTAATAAGTATAAGGCCCAGAGTTCAAACACTAGTACTTCTTTCCCCAAAAGCAAGCTATTTATACGCTGTATGTTCCTCAATTGTTTCTATTTTCTTTCATATATTTGGGGTCTTCACATTGATGATGGATCCTGCTAAAACTATACTTTTTACTGAAAAGACATTTAATTCTATTTTGAACTAAATATCACAAAAAGTGAAATTACATTTAATTGTGCTACTATAATAAGGATTTACTTACGGATAACAGTTCTTTTATTTTGTTTGATGTTTCTCTAAACCTCTGTAAATCCATACTATCTCTGTGTCCTTTAACAAAAAAAAAAAAAAAGGTTGCAATGAAAACTTTTTGGTTTTGTTTAATCTATCAAAACAATGACAACACATAAAGTCTACAAAAAGAAGTGATCGGCACTGTTTTCCAAGTAGTTTTGATGACTTTGCATTCTCCTTTGGCTTTTTAAATAATACTGAAAATACATGGCAAGAAGTTAGTGAGTATCAGTAGCAGTTCAGATAAGAGTAACAGCAAAAGTCAAAGACCTCATAAAAGAATCCAACATGTGATATGAGTAAACAGCTTGAAATTTAAAAGAAAAAACGGGGAACAATCCTTTTCGCAATTATTAATAAAATATAAAGGCGATATATACAGTAACACATTAAAAAAACATGCTAAAATGTTTTTAAAATTGATTGGGTAGACTTTATATAATCCACAGCAAATTCCATATAGCCTAGCAGTACAATGCCAGCATACTCAATACCTCAATAATCTGCCAGGCTGCCCTTAATGTGGATATTTCACATGGGATTGCAAACTTTTTTTTTTTGGTACTACTGGGGTTTGAAAACAGGACCCTACAGTTCCTACATAGGCATGCTACCGAACACTTCAACCCTCTTGCTTTTAGCTATTTTTCAGATATGGTCTTGAGCTTTTGCCCAGGACTGACTGGCCTTGGACAGTGATCCTCCTCCTCCTATGTAGCTGGGATTACATGTGCAAGCCAGCAAACATGGCTTCTTAACTGAGATGGGGGTCTAACTAACTTTTTGCCCCAGATGGACTCAAACCCCAATCTTCCCAATCTAGAGGGGATTACAGACATTGGCCACAAACATATTCTTTAAGTAATCTTACACGTTCCATGACTGGGTAAATCTCTAGGTTGGGAAAGTTAAAACAAGTGTAGGAAGCCAGCTAATGGAAAAAGTTAAATCTGAAGAGGCAAATGCCTCATTCAGACCTTAGAACATTCTGGGTATGCGCCATGCAACTCCAGTTATTTCTTAAAAGTTCTCTGTTAAATATTTTGACTTTTCATAATGTACCAGGAAACCATGGTTAACATCATATTCTTCCAAACTGTAGGAAGTCATCTTGCTCTATGAAGCAATCTCTCTTCACCTATTGCCTTCCACATGACACTCTGTCAGCATTTAAATGTGCTTAAGTCTTCACTAAAAACAAAACAAAAAACCAGGAGTGGCTGTGTGGGATTAGAGGCTTGAGACTATTAACCTAACATCTGGGAGGCTGAGCAGGGAGATCAGACGTTTAAGACCTTCCTGGGCAGCACAGCAAGACTGTCTCAAAAACAAATACAACACCCTAAGCATACAAGTCACAGTACTTGTTCTTTTTTCTGCCTGCCTTCACTGTTGAGCTTGTCAAGGGTTACTCAGTCACTTCCTTCATAGGCTCTCCTCCCTTTCACACTTTATTTCACTATAATGTAGCTTGTCTCCACTTTCTTGACTGAAATAGTTTTTACCACTGTCATCAATGTATTTTCATTGCCAAAATAAGTATTTTTTTCTGTTCTTATTGAAGCTATCACAGGTATAAGAATAGATCACTCCTTCCTGAATTGCTCTCATCTCTAGACATACAAGTGAGTGGATCATAAATACAGACATGTATTTGGTTAGTGAGGATGACCAATATAGTGTGTTATTAGATGAACCACCTAAGTTTTTGTTTTTATTAAGTATTCTTAAGATCTCTACTTCACTTCACCACATAACAAGTTTCAGTCAATGATGGACTGCATATACTACTGTCCCGTAAGATTATAATAAAGCTAAAAACCTCCTGCAGCCTAGTGATGTCTTACAACTCATGTGTTCATGGAGATAATGATGTAAACAAACCTACTGTGCTGCCAGCCATACAAAAGTATGGCAAAACAATTGTATACAGAATATGATACTTGAGAATGACAACATAGAGCTATGTTACTTAGCTTATTTACCATAAAATACTTATTATAGTATATTACTTCTACTTATCACTAAAATGCTTACTGAAAACAGAATGTCATGTTATGCCAGTAGTAGCCTCAGACCTCTCATGGTTACTGTCTCCTGACTGTACTGAGAGTCCACAGTGACTGATCCATACTCTCAGTTTGTGTAAGCACATGGCCTAATATATCCCCATGGTTAAGCAATGCCTGTACTGATTTGCCTGTTGACCTAATGGAATTATTAGTATTGCACATTTTTGAAACTGCCCTGGCTTGGATATAAACTACACTCGCCCTATTTACATTTCTCTCTGCCAGTTGTTTCTAACCTCCTCTGTACCTTGCTATTTTCTAAGTACCTAAAACTTACTGATTCAACTGTGGATATATTCAAGCCCAAACCAAGCAGGGCCAGTGGCTCATGCCTGCAACCCCAGCTACTCAGTAGGCAGAGGTCTGTAGGATCACAGTTCAAAGCCAGCCCCTGAGCAAGTAGTTTGGGTAACCCTATTTGGAAAAATCCCATCACAAAAAAGGGCTGGTGGAGTGGCTCAAGTGGCAGAGCACCTGCCAGCATGTATGAGGCCCTGAGGTCAAACCCAAGTTTCTCCCGCAAAAAAAAAAAAGTCACAGTGCAAGTAATTATTATAGTAAATTGCACCAAAGAGGTATATGCCATAGCCCAATTCAATTTGCTTCCCTACTTGTGATTCCTTTAAAAATATTAAAGGAACACATGCTTTTTATTAGCTAACTATTTTTTAAGGTGATAATTTTTGTTTCTAATTTGAAAAGCAAGCAGAATTTATATACAGCTAAGAGTTTGTTACACTTACCTACAAATGCTCCAAATTCTATATTATCTCCTTCTGCAGGTTTAGAGCACATACTTTCTTGATCTTTGGTTACAGTTTCCAAGAGGTTTTTGCAACTTGGCTGGGATGGGGTACTAACAGAAAATTTGGTTGGTGGGGATGATAGATGTGGTGTGCTATTAGGTGAACTGCCTAATTTTTGATTTTTATTAAAAATTTTTAAGATTTCCACCCCATGTCGTCTCTGTCGCAGTTCTGGAGGAGAAATAGCACTTGGGAATAAGGCACCACAAGAGGAACCAGCCTCTGGAAAACTGAATTCTTTTCTCTGGGGTATTACAGGCAAATCTTGACCAAATATGTTATATTGTGGATCTTTTTCATCTTTCATAAACACATTACAAAGAAAAGGATTATTACTTTCGAGATCACCTTGAGGAAGAGAGGAGCTCAATGTATTTACAACACTGTGCTTTTTCCATATAGAAGGTCTTACAGGACCATCATCAATAAGGTTTTGAGCCAAGTGTTTGGAAATACTCAATTCTCTTGTGATCTCATTGTGAACTTTGCTGGCTTCTGAAGCTTTCTGGGCAGTGAGTGTTTTTAATGTATCCACTGTCAAGGCTGAAAGATCTTGCAGATGTCCAATTTGAGAATCTAATGACTGTAACGATCTTTTTATGTAGTTGACACGATCTCCAACTTCTTTAATCTGAATGCACATCTGTTCCACTCTGCAAGGGGAAAAATAAGCTTTTTTACAAATGTTAAAAATGAGTGTACAAATTCTTCTTGTAGTCTCAATAAATAGAATGAGAAATTCTACAAGCACTCAAACAAGTAGCTTATAAAAATAAGGTGTGGCTATTTATTTAACAAGGCATACCTATAAGATGGATGCAGTGCTGATTCTAACAATGAAATACAAGATTTCAAAAGAGTTTTTGTTCCAAAGGCTATTTACATAAGGTTCCTTCAACCAAAATGTGCATACAGCTGCATGTACAAAGAACTACCACTGGCATAACCACACAACTACTATGTGCTTCCAGAATGCAGTACAGCAAATGGAAAGAAACAAAAGTTTTAAAATACTGAGGGATAGTTTTACTTTTCCAGAATAGTACAGAACATTAGCTCTTTTCTATATTGTGTAACTATAGTGAAAAATTAACAAGCAGGATAGTGATGTAGTTCAGTGGTAGAGCCCTTGCCTAACATATCTAAGGTCCTAGGTTTGATAT
This sequence comes from Castor canadensis, assembly GCF_047511655.1. Taxonomy (NCBI): domain Eukaryota; kingdom Metazoa; phylum Chordata; class Mammalia; order Rodentia; family Castoridae; genus Castor; species Castor canadensis. The sequence goes on from NC_133387.1 coordinate 140,296,898, forward strand.
TCAGCACTACCAAAAAATAAATAAGAGGAGACTGACTGACTTATATGAACCAGCATTAGCAAAGAATGCAACTGTCTTCCCAAAATTAATTTGTTACACAAAATGAACTGAACAAAGACCATGTGTAGGAGACATACTTAAGTTGGGTACATGGCTCACAACTATAAACCTAGCTACTCAGACAGAGGTGAAGTTTGGGAGGATCACGGTTTCAGGCTGGCTGGTCTCAGTCAAGCAACGGCTGAGCACAGTGGCATATACTTGTCATCACAGCTTTGTGGGAAAACACAAACAGGAAGATAGATCCAGGTGGACCCAGCCCTGTGCAAAAAAGTAAGACCCTATCTCAAAAATAACCAAAGGAAAAAGGGCTGGTGAAGTGGCTCAAGTGGTAGAACACCTACCTAGCAAGCACAAGACCCCGAGTTTAAAACCACAGAACTGCCAAAATAAAAAAAGAGAGAGAGAATGGCTAACAGAAGCCATTCTGACATATAATTATAACTATAGAGCTTCTGAACCTTTCAAAAGTGACACGTATTCTCTCTTCACTCCCAGAATGGAATTTGTCATCTTTTTCATTAAAATACATTTCAACACATTGCTCTTCAAAATCATGAAGCTTCTTCTGATCTTCCTCTGTTAAGAAAAGTTCTAAGGGAGGAAAAGGAAGAAAATATCAATGAGGGCTATCAGACTTTTAGCTCAGTAGTTGTGTGGATTATTCAGGTTCATGTGAATCAGTCTACATTTCCCCCTCTTTTTACCACTATGTTTCTAAAGCACCAGGTAAGTGGCTAGGTTCTAATTTGACATAACAGCCACTAACATACTAAGCATAATTTGACATGGTTATTATTAGTCTTAGGTGGTATACATAATGTAATAAAATTGTCAGTTTATAGAGCAGTAAAACTCACTTGTGGAACAGCTAAAGTTTTATATTTCCATTTTAACAAGCACAAACTGAGATGCCATCTCTGAAAAGAAGTTTAATATTAAATCTACCTTTACAGATACCAGATCGTATTCAAAAACCAGTTTATGTTTAGGCAAATTTGACAAAAGCCTTCACAACAACATTTATTCACTGAGCTCTCGAATAAAATCAGTATTAGTCTTTATTTTACTTACTTGGTCCATCAGAAGTCTTATCTTTCTTTCGTCTTTTACATACACAGCAAAACAAAGAAACTACATGGCTAAGAATGATAAGTGGAGGGGGCAGAACTGGTTTCTCATGATAAGCCATAATAAAATGATAACGCTGGTACTTCCATACAATATTGGAGATTGCCTTCACTTGTAAATATACATTACTAGAAAAACAAAGAAGGAAAATAAAATAAACATAGCTAATCAAACATATCTCTAAATTTTAAATACTAAAGATTTCATTGTAATTCTGTACTAAGTAAGGAGTCAAAAGAGCACGCTTCTATAAATGAAAATAAAAAGTAAATGAAAAACTGGGAAAAACCCCAACAACACATGCTATATATGTAAGACAAAGTTCTATAATGTTGAGGACTTTAATAGCAAGCTCTCAGAAAAGTGGACAGAAAAAACACTTTTAAGATTTTTTTTGGGGGGGGGTAGGTAATTTTGGGATTTGAACTCAGGGCCTCACCATCCAAGTGGCAACTATTAAAAAACAGGGAGTAGCTCAAGTGGTAGAGTACCCCCTAGCAAACAAATTGGTGAGGGGGTAGTCTTCTTACTGGGCCTGGTGGCCTGGTGGCTCTAGTCTGTAATCCTAGGTACTTGTAAGGTAGAGATTAGGAAAAATCACCATTTTTAGGCCAGGCAAAAAGTTCACGAGACTCCATCTTAACCAATGGCTGGGCAGGGAAGTGTGCACCAGTCATCCTCGCTGCTCAAGGGAAGCACAAACAGGAAGATTACAGTCCAGGCTTGCCTTGGCATAAAACAAGACCCTATCTTAAAAGTAACCAATGCAAAAATGGCTGGCAGAGTGCCTCAAGTGGCAGAGGGCCTATCTAGCAAGTGCAAAGCCCTGACTTTGATCCCTGTGCTACCAAAAATAATAAACTTAAAAAAAAAAAACAAAAAAAACAAAAAAAACCACATAATTCCTAGTGTTGGCAGGAAGTTAGGGGACATAAGCCTTATTTTGACTTAAATGTGAAATGCCTAAAAGCAGTAACGGTACAAATCCTGAACAGTTCTACTTTTAGAGAATATTCTAAAGAAATACTTAAATATTGTTCAAATCACAATGTGGTATTTGGGAACAAATAATTACAATATAATTGAGCAATATAATACACTGGCTTAAAATATGGTCTATATCATGAAGGATCAGGTAGTTATTAAAAATAGATTGGAGTTAGGCAAGGATGCACCTCAGTAATTCCAACTACTCAGGAGGTAAAAGCAGGATGATCTTGAATTTCAGGCCAGCCAGGGCAGTCAGCAAGACCCTATCTCAAAAATAAAATACAAACAAAAGGGCTATAGCTTAAGGGTCAGAAGACTTGTCTAGCATGTGGCAAGGCCCTAGGAACAATCCCCAGTACCACAAAGATTGGAGAGAAATACTTATTGATTTGAGACAATGTTCATGTTTTAGTGAAAAATAGTATAAAAATAATATTTTTAAAAAGAAAACATTATTCTAGAAATATGTACATCTAACTACTATTAAGATTGTTCAGCTGTATATTTGCCTTGCTGTTTTTCTAGACTGAATGTATGTAGATTCCTTGGCAATCTCGGAAAAATCTCAGGTAATGATTAAATTTATAAAAGAAATGCATGTTGAAAGATCATAAGTCTAAAACTTAGGACTCCTTTTATTTGAAAAAGCATGTCTTCTTATTTGTAATTTCTCAAAGTACTTTAAGCCTCAATAAACTTTTTAAAAAATTATATATATTTCCTTCAAAATAAGCAGAGCTATGTAGCAAATGATCTCTGTATAATAAGGAACTGAATAAAATTCTTACTTGAAAAATGCGATAAGAAGATTAACCATAATGATATACTGTACAAAGAGGTAGACTGCTTGAAGAAATGGAGTCAACCATGTCCCAGGACCACAGATTTGAGAGATAACCGAATCGTTCGCACACACTTCAAGAAGAAAAAAAAAGATTTTAAATAAAGTAGGTCACTAATAACTGCTATCAATGCACAGTTAAGCTTATTTTTTGTTTACTTTATTTAAAGGAAGTTTAAATTAATACACATTTGTTTCACAGATTGCAGCAAAAGCCTCTGGACAGGCAACTACAGGATGCCAGCTTAGAAATTCTTCAACACCGAGGATTTGTAAGGGTATAGCTGTGCTCTGTCCTACCACTCTATTCCAAACAAGGAGCATGCTTAGTGCTGTATCTACCCTTCCAGGCAAGGCTTAGTCTGAGCAGCATTAAGGAAGATAAAATTCTTGGACTCAGCAACACTACAACATTTCTAAGAAAAACAGCTGAACCCAAAAACTGTAATAAAGATTACTGAGTTTAATTTATTATGTCATAAGAGAGGGCTGACGGAGCTGCTGAAGTGTTTTTCATATATAAAATGACTACATTTGAACTCCTTGCTTTTCATTGCCCTCACCTGCAATAGCTAAACACAAATATGGAAGGGATGAGCTTTAATACCCACTAAGAATTATAAGAAATAATGTTATAAAACTAATTCAGGTAGGACAAGGCTTAGAATTAAATAATCACAAAATAGTGACAATTTCTATATAAGTACTTATAGCACATTTAGCAGTGTTTAGTAATTGTTTTAAAATGTATTCTTTCTCACAATGGCTTTATTAATCCTTTAAATAGTTTTATAGGCAAATTGATATTAAGATCCTTTCATTAAAGTTTTATAAATCAATTTTCATTCTATTCTGATTAGTTCAGAGAGACAAATATCTACAAAAGAAAATGAATGCAGGAAACTGAAAGTATATTATCTATCTATACCTTTATAATAACTACATAATAAGGGATATACCATTCAAAAAACAGCAGACAACAAAACCCTAAAAATGACAGTGACTAGGAAGCCATAAACACAAAATCTGACCAGAGTGGAATAGCTAAAGATCACAATCACCTTACTACTATTTGGCCAGCTCCATACTTAGTCACCCATATATAAATAAGTGGGAAGGAGGAACAGAGTTATAGGGCAAAAGGAGGGGTGAAAGAAGGGAAAGTAAGAGAATGATTAAAAGAGAACAAAATAAAGATTGTACAACTCTGCAGAGGGTCAGAAGAATATCCCTGAGAGCTGACAATGTCACATATGTTCACAAATTATCTAGTCTAACTAAGGCAACACTGAGTAAAAATGTGAATAGTAACAAAACTGTTCAACAAACTTAGTATTTACATTCAGAATAGGGTTGAATGGGGAAGGTTATCTCATGTATTAGCTTATCTAGAGAAAGAACTCAAAATTTTGATAAAAACCTGCAACTTGGAATCCCCTATAAAACTCAGCTATCTGCCCCTCAAGATTCATGCAGATTCCTTATTTTTGTCAGTAACATTGTGCTTAACTCCTCAATATTCAATCCACCTTGACTGGCCTAAGCTAATCATGTACCCATCCCCCAGTAACCCTTCAGAGATGGCAAGACAGTCCTAAGCCTACTTGAGGCTAATGAGATAAAATAGTTTCAAAAGGGAATCTTTTCTTCTAATGGTAACCATGGACAAATAGTATCTATTTCTGCTTCTTGTTTCAGATTGTTTTATACTCCTAAGGAAAACCTGTATGAATCAGACACTATGAGACAGCAAGATTTAAAAAAAAAAAAAACCCACACAGGTACTTAGGTAGAATTAACTAACTCTAAAGACCACTCTTCCTTTGAACTTTGTTATGTGAGCCAGTAAATGTTCTCATGATCTAACTCAACTTAGGCCAGATTTCCATTAAAGATGAAAAAATTCCAAAAATCTTTCTTTTCAATTAATCTTCATTTTTTTTTTCCTCTGGAGTTTACTAATACATTGTGGGAGGAATTTGGTTTTAGTTTGACTTTATGGACTTTAAAACATAAAATAACCAAAAGATCAATTTGTAAATGTAAATTCTTACCATCAATTTCATACGCATAAACTTCACCAAAAATCATCCAGTATGGATGAAAAACTATATCTTTAGCAAGAGTCCAAGATGGTGCTTCATGAGGATAAAGTATTGCCTTTCTGGGAACACCAAAACTAAGTAATACTAGAGCCATAATCACTACAATGTAGAACATATTGGCCACCTGTTTAAAAAAAAAAAAAAAAGAACAATGTTAAAATACAAGGGAATTTAACAAATTTTCATTTAAAAAATGTTTCTAATACTCTAACAGATAAACAGAACCGTTTTTATTCCTAATAATGGCATCCATGGAAATGTCACTTCATAAGCCTTAACATCAAGGAACTTATGTTTTTAAAGTAGGAAAGAAGGGGGGAGGGTAAGGAAGAAAAAGAAAATGAAAGGATAGAGAAGTCAAGGTCTATGAAGCTAAGCAAGCTGTAAGTATCTTTATTTCTGCCTGAACTATATTACTGATTCGAACTGGAGTCAGCCTTTCTCTACAATACAGAAAAATTTTCAAAGCACAGACACACGCAGGGTTATAGAATCGATTTCCATAAGCACCCTCTCCTAAACCTTCTCTTTTAATTGGAGGTACAGACCCTTGTCTACCTAGCCTTTGATAATCGTCCTTTGCTTACTTCACTTCCACCTATCCTGAACCCTACCAGGCGTCTTCTCCTTGGGTGTAAAAATCTCCTAAGAACAAAAAAACAAACAAAAAAACTGAATTATCTGAATTATCCGAATTATGGGTGGTGAAAAGGTAAATGATACCAATGTTTGGGTAATAAATACTTTTGCAAATCATGTAGTTTGTAATTCTTTAACTTCAGCAAAATTGAGAAAGAGCTTAACTCTTATTAGCCTAGTAAACCACTGAAAAATAAATTTTGTTATCAAGTCATCCTTATGTAGGAATTCAAAGAATTAAGTAAAATGTTTAAAATGTTTCTATCTTTGATTCCTCTCCACTTATTTATTTAGTTGTACAAGTTCTCAGGATTTACATTTTAAAAAGTGAATGCTTTCTCATCCTAGAACATACATATTCATCCCTGAATAATAACTGGGAGAAAACTGCATGCAGATGAAAAGACTACATTCATAATAAATGTACACTTCAATATTTTATGAACTAAAAATAACTAATGACAAAGCAATCTAAAAGAAATCACTATGTCTTAATATATTTCTAAAATGAATATATAGTGACAAAAAATGGAAGGCAGAAATGTTAAAAGATAATGTAGAAATATCAAATATATGAGGTTTCTGCATTTTTATTCTCTAAAGTTCGGGCGGCCCATTTTCCAATGTTCTATATAACCCACATCCTTATTGATCCAATCTGACTGCCAACTACTTCATATTCTAAAGGAAATCTAGTCAAGTTGTGCCTCTCTACTCACAACTATTTTAAGCATTCAAAGAACAGGTATATCCTTCTGCTTTAAGGAAAGCTTCCACAGAGTGGTCTTGTCCCATGAATCCCTACATTACCTACCATTAACTTAATAACTATATTGACTGTTAGGAAAAGACTCCCACACAATTTCCTGAAATATTTTGTATAGGACAGGTCCTTCATGCTAGATTGTCAGATTATTTTTTTAAAATATTATTTGTAAAGTCAAATTAGAGAAATGTGACTGCATAAAGTTCAGGACACTATCTTAATGTTTGTCACACCTTCTTGCATACCACTGAGTAAGAAACGTTAAAAAGTATTTGGTTAACAATTACAACTTTTTAAATTCATAATTTGTCATGGATATAAATATAAGATAATACAACTATCAAAACAGTGAATACTCAGTATTTTTATGGAGCTTCTTTCTACCTGTAATTGCTTTCTCCATCGAACCAACACATATTTACTAAGGGGAACCTAGTGTGTTAGGTACTGGGATGAGTGCTGGAGAACTAAAGGCAGACAAGTTTCCTACTCCACGTTTACAGTCTAAAGAAAGGGTAAATAATCCAGTATGATTGGAGTTTAAAGTATGTTTACACACAGACTGCCAGTCGTGGTGGTGCATGCCTCTTAATCCCAACATTCAGGAGGATCAAAATTTCGAGGCCAGACTGGGCTACACGGCAAGGCCGTGTTTGAAAAAAATAAATAAATAACAACAAAAAAAAGTTATAGTTAGGACGGGTGCAGTGTCTCAAGCTTGTAAATAATCCTAGCCACTCAAAAAGCAGAGATTGAGAGGATCCCAGTTGAAGGCCCCATCTCAACCAATAAAAGTGGGGCACCTGTCATCCCATGCAGCAGATGGATAAATAGAAAGACTGCTACCCAGGCTGGCCTGGGCATAAAAGCAAAACACTACTCGAAAAATAACAAAAGCAAAAAGGTCTGGAGGTGTTGCTCAAGTGGTAGAGCACCTGTCTACCAAGCATAAGGCCCTGAGTTTAAATCCTAGTGGCACAAAAATAAACAAACAGTAAATAATAAATAAAAAAATTCTGTAGGGATGGAACATGGCCCCAGAAGAGTATATAGCAAATAAACTTGATCTAGCTAGAAGGTACCCCCAAAAAAAAAGCTTCCTTGAGAAAAATGATGTTGGAGCTGAGGATAAATCTACATTAATTAGTCAAAAAAAGCTAAGGATATGTGAATACAGATGAAGCTAGCTATTTTAGGTAGAGAGAAGAAGAAAAGCTATGCTAATTAGGTAGGTCTATGAATTTTTAACTTTTTTTTGGGTAACACTGGAGTTTTAAACTCAGGATCTTGCTCTGGCTAGGTAAGTGTTCTGCCACTTGAGCCACACCTCCAGCTTTTTGCTTTAGGTTATTTTTTAGATAGGAAAAAAATCTGAGACAGGCTCTTGGTATGTTGCCCAGGCTGGCAACGAACTCCTAGACTTAAGGGATCCTTCTACATCAGCCTCCCACCAGGTCCTGCTTAAAAAGAAAAACTTAAAAGGCCTCTTAGACTACAGCATAGATAAAAAGAAGTCAAGGATGTATGACAAGCCTAGAGAAGTAGAGCACTTTGTGTAACAAGCACAAAGCTCTGAATTCAAACCCCAGTAAACACACACGCAAGGAAGATGTTAGTTACCTTTGGAGGAAACTTCTTTAAAGGGTACAAAGGATTCTATTATTTCTTACAACTCTGTGTGAACATATAATTACCTCACAATTAAAAGGAAAGAGAAAGAGGGAGCAAGGAAGGAAAGGAGGGTGGAAGGAACAGCAGGTGCGCAAGTAGACAAGGGCCAAACTGGGAAGGGATTGAGGATTTAATTAAGTATATTGATCTCCTGGAGCAATGCAAAGATGGCTAAGTGACAAACTCAGGTTTGCATTTTGAAATAATCACTCTAGCTATAATGTAGACTGAAGACAAGTCAGACTGATTGTGAGGAAACAGATGACTAGCCAACTGCAGGTGCTCAATGATGTGGTTTGATTTAGGGTATCAACAGTAAAGATGAAAAGAAATATACACATCGGAGCTAACAAGTTCATATTTTTATTCTGTCTAAATGCTAGCAAGTGGCATTTAAAAGTTAAAGCATTTAAAGATAACACAAACACAATGATTTCCTAACTGTATTCTATTAAATACTAAAGTTAGTAAAATATCCTTTGAGGAACAGTAAATTAGGAATACTAGACAGTCACTGACTCAATAAAACTATGCTAATACATACTTATGATTTCTAGGAAACAGTGAAACCCATGAGCATTAGCAAACAGCTCTTAACTTACCATTTTTCCAATCATCATTACATAAGGTCCTGCTTGTTGATTTACAGCTAGAAAATCTAGCAAACGCACATACCAAAATATTATGTTAAGACAATAAATTAATCTTCCAGCCACAAAAAGATGATTATCATATGCATTCTCAAAGTTCCATTTTGCTCCAAATCTTAGTCCAAATCCAATGAAGAAAGTAATTATGGCAATTGTATCACTGATATTGAAGTAATCACTAAACCATACTTTAATCTTCTGGCTTATTTTCCCAGCTTCAGACATAAAGATCTAAAGGTTTAACAAGAACAAAAAAAATTTAATAAATTTCTTCCTATTAAAACAAATACAGCATTTAATTAAAATATCACAATAAAATTTTAATTATATTTTAGTGCTTCAAATCTATGATCTTGGCATTTGATTATGTGTTTAATCACCAAAACAATAAGATAGGAGAGTTATGTACTTCTAATAAATGACCTGCTCAATCAAGGCCATCCACTTAAGAAGCTGAAAATCTTGGGTCACAACACAGGACTTTTTGTTGTTATAATTTCTGGCAGTACTGAGGTTTGAATTCAGGAAGCCACACGTGCCAGGCAGGATTAACAGTGTTCCCAACTCTACAACACAGTTCAGAAGATCTAGAGTACGAAATGCTTTAAAAAATTGTTTTACTTCAAATTAAAGCAAAACGTAGATACCTGGCAGTATCTCCCAAAGATGTCTTAATTTGCAGAAAGTAAGTAACATTCAATAGTTAAGGAGCTGTATTTATCCTAACTTAAAACTCCTCTTGAATATAGTGATTAAAATGTACCTTGTAGGAAGAATGAGAACACATTCACAGCTTCAAAATCCCAATACCTGAGTCCTAAATGCTAAAGTTTATCCCAAATACTTAAGTCTCCTTTTGGCTCTGCTCTCTTAACCAATTAATGACCCTTCCTACTAAGGTAATCAATCACTACCATCTCCTGAATCCTCACAGCACTGTTTTATGAATAGATATTTTACCACGTATCAACCTGCTTTCTTCAACCATGTTGATAAAACAGATTTCAAAAAACATAAGGAGAGGACACAGCAGGAATTTTAAGTGCACAGTAAGTTATTCAATAAAATAAATTCCTATGATACCTTAATGAGAAGGAGGTACCATGCCTTGCAATTATATTTTTGCAGTATTGAGGTTGGAACTCAGTACCTTGCACATGCTAGGCAGGTGCTTCTTCTCTTGAGCCACACCCCCAGTTCCCAGCCCTTTTTGCTTTGGTTATTTTTGAGATAAGGTCTTGTGTTTATGTCTGGACTGACCTCAACAGCGATCCTCCTATTTACATTTTCCATGTAACTGGGATGCCAGGCACATACCACACCAGTTTATTGATTAAGATGGTGTCTCTCAAGATTTTTGCCTGATTGGTCTTGAGCCCCAATTCTCTTGATCTCTGTCTCACAAGCAGCAAGGGTTACAGGCATAAGCTACCATGTCCGACTTGGAGGGTTTTTAAGTAAGTAATTTATTTTTTGTCTTTTATCTTTTTTTGTTTGTTTTTTGAAAACCAACTTTTCATGAAGAAGAGTATTTAGAACTGTGTTGCTAATGAAAGCCTATCTAAGAAAGTGCATTTCTTTACAGAGCTGTGTCACACCATACTTTGCACACCTCTACTTTCCCCTGTTAAAGTAGAATTAAGTCTCAAATAATGCCTTTTCTTTTATATCCTCTAGAATGGGACAGTACTGTCATTCCTCCATGCATGTAAACTATCTTGTACATGCTCTATGAGATGTAGTATTGACTGTGAATATACTTTATTTATCAGAGCTGTTTTTATGATGCTGCTCTACAGTGTTTTCTTTCCAGAAGATGACTGAGAGGTTAATTTTTAAAATAGCACCAGGTATCGCCAACAGTAACAGAATATTGCTATTTTCTTGGGTTTTGCTTTTTACTTTCTCTTCTTTTTATTTTAACAGAGTGTTAGATGTCTCTATAATTTTGTTCAGAACCTGGAATAGCTGTTGCTGTAAATGATACATAACACATTGCTATTATTGGTTTTTATATAAATATAAATATTATAAAATTTGAATTTTTGAAAACTTTAGTGGTACTGTCAACTTTGGGAAAAAGCATCCACTTTACCATGATGAATTGGCACTGTACATTAAACAATAGCCATATTAGTCTAGAAATATTAAATTTTTTTCCATTTTTACAAGGATAATCCACTGTATTAAAAAAAAGTCTTAACTAAAAGTATTCTCTAAATAATGGGAAAATAAAACTCATGTTCTACACTTTTATAATGTTACTAACCTATACAAATTACAAATACACACATACCCACATATGCACCCAAAACTAAACAAAACAAAATTCTGCATATACATATTAAGCTACTAGTAGGAAAAATGAAAGACATACCTCACGGACTTTTTCAATGGCATAGGTAAAAATATAAGCAATAACAATCCATTCTTGAACTGAAGGTAATCGTTCCATTTGTACAAGAACTACAAATGTATAAAGCATCAGAAATCCTAAATATGCCAACTAATAAAAAAAAGAAATAAAAGTTGTTTGAGTAAAACTGATTTCAAAACAAAACTTATTGTGGCCATTTTCATGTAGATATAAAAACTGATGAGAGTTATGGCAGGCTAGGGAAATAAACTGCAATAAAGAAAGAAAGAAAAGAGAAATTCTTGTGGTCACCAAGATAGGCTGTTTTTGAGTAGCCATTCTCATGAATGAAAATATGAAAAACCCAAATTATTTCCATTAGTGGGGACAAAATCTGGAGACCAGGTAAACGAGATTTTCATTGGAGGGAGGAACAAGAAATTTTCATGAGATGGAAATTTAATAAATAGATTAATTTATATAATCTATTTTATTGTTTTATTTTGTTATTTATTTATTTAATCTATCAGGTTCATAGGCATGAGTGTGGGTGACAAAGTAATGGCTGAAGGAACAAAGACTCAAATGTTCATCTCAGCATCCAGCCAATTGTAGGCTTTGACAATTGTCTGACACTGATGAAAATGAAAACAAGAACAAAATTTAAAAATACCTTAAGAGTTTACCTGGAAAGGGGAGTAAAACCCCATTCACTCAGACTAACCCTCTACTAAAGTAGGGGTTAATCTGGTGTGTTTCTTCAAGTGTGTCAAACCTGAGGGAGAATGACACTCATCTGCCCTTTCCCCAGTAAAAATACTCAAACAACGAGCAAAAACTACATTTCAGCAGGTGAGTACATTCCTCTATGAACATATGCTCTTTAATCTGCTAGTAAAATCTACTTTTCCATAGAACAAGAGAAAAGTCAACTTAGCATGTAATCAAGCACATAAGAAATAAGCCGCTATAAATGAAACCATACAAATAATCTGGATTATTCTTTATCACAACAAAGAGCTTTATGTTTGAACTTTTGTGTGTTATTTACACAATCTTAAGGCATAAAGAAATTACAATTGCATATCAGTCTTTCTTTTGGTTAATCTTTCAACATTATTTTTAGATGATTTGTATTTAGCCCACTTATAAAGGGCTATCGTTATCACAGATTTGTTTAGTAAGTTTTTACTTCCAATTAGAATTAAAGTGTTAGTGTTTATCATACTAGAAGTTAGAAATGCAGATGAAACTAATCCAAATTTCTTTTAAATGGGAAATACCTTTTCATTGATGTAAATTATATGAGATTAGTATGGAGTCTAGAACAAGGTTCCCTAAATCATTATCTTTTAAAAACATCATGTTCTTCCCCAGCATCAAAATACAACAAAACAAAAAATCATACACATACAATATAAAAACCTACCGTGTTAAACCAGAACTTTACGATTGGTGCATGATAAAAGGCATAAAACTTTCGTGTGATTGGAAGCTTTTTTGATTTTATATGGATCTCCATTTCATTCTTTCCTTCAGTACTGTCCAAAATTCTTACTTCTTTAAACACATCCTAAAATTAAAAATATACATGTATACTTATTGTGTACTTATTCACACCAAAGCTTTTTTACTACGAAGTGTTTCCTTCTTACCATGGGGATCTCTTCTGCTATGTTCTGAAAGTTGTTTTCGCTATCTTCCATTGTCATCTGATGAGCATCTTGAGATTGTGGGATATGGGACATTTCAGCCTTGGTTTTATATTCTAGCATTAATATAGCAGGTGGGACTAAAATGCTTAAAATGACCTAAAAGTTTTAGAAACAGAAAAGTTTGATTTCCAGTTAGAACTAAAATGTTCACATCAATGACTTTTAAAAATATAGCAAAACCATAAAAAGACATTAAACATTTTGTGATTGTTAGTTATTTTACCCTAGAAGTATAAAGGCAAAAAGAATTCTTTTTTTTTGTCTCCTCTTTTTTGGTGCTGGGGATTGAATTGCAAGGCCTGACCTATGCTAGGCAAGTGCTCTATCACTGAGCTATATCCCAACCCCAGAATTCATTGTCTTTACAAATTATATTTGAAGAGGCCCAGGTTTAACTGTTTTAAGGAGTAACAAAACACTTGAGTATTATGATGACAGTGTTGAATAGATGTCAGTATAGACTTGCCCTTTAAATAAAATCAGGTTAAAATTTGTATAGAAAATATATTTTCTTTAAACAAAACTCAAGCATTATGAAAGTACTCTGGGCTTAATTTTATCTGAAATCTCTTTATAAGTGTTCCATGTTGTAACATGATTATTCAGCTCATGCTTCTATAAATGAAAAGGTTTATTTCTACAATTTTACATATTACTTGATGAAGAAATTATAATTGAGCAGAAGGCGTTTGGTTAGCCTTTCTCTCACCACCACTTTTAGTAGATTCTTAGTATTTATTATTGCTAAACTACTTGACTGATTTCTGCTTTCTACATTTCTGTACCTTATTTAGAAAGATATAAGAATGAAAAAAGCTTAAAGCATTTTCTCTATGACAAACGGAAATGACTGACCATTTTATCCAATTCTTAGCCTTAAACACTGTACATACAGATATAATTATTCAAAACTATAAACTAGGCATATGGATGTACTTATTCAGTATATTCTAAGTAACATAAAAAATAACAGATTAAGATGGTCCTGAATTTTGGAATCTAGGAATCATCCTTTCATAAAGCAGTACCTCTTCATGGCTGCTCAGGACTGTAAAAGCCACTATTTCCAAACGGTTATTGCCCTCATACTTCTCACTCAGGGAGGGCCATTAATCATCCACATTTGGAAAAGACTCATGAATACTGTTTCTTCTTCTTCCAGTTTCCCTCAGCCTCATAAACCAAGACATTTTACTATTCCTCTGTTCGAAGCTATTCCTCTGTTCTTTGTAGCTAATCACACACATTAAATCAAACTGTTTCTAAAGTATACCTTGTACCAGGAATTTTTCCTCATATTCAGCCTTCCCATCCACATATCAGACAACAGCATTTGTGTGCAGGTGTGGGCTACAAAAGGTCTCAGTCTTGAAGAAACTGCTAACTTAAGGCAGGTTGAATTACTCCAGTTTTTCAGTTCATAAGTGAGTAATTTCATAGCCATGGTTTCATCTTGTCTGAAGGACTGTTCCAATAATTCAACTGCAAGTTGACCAAAATCACTATAGAAAGATAAAAGTCAAAATACACTCAAATTAACAAATTGCAGTATACTGTTTTGTTTGTTTGCTGCTGGGGATCAAACTTGGAGCATGCTAGGCAGGCACTCTATATCTGAGCTATGTCTGCAGCCCAAATTGCTGCACTACACACACTTATGGAATTATGAGGCAACAGAATCATGGTAGCTCTATATCCAGACATTTGCATCTATGGGGGAATCACAAAATACTAAAATATGTCACATTAAATGTAAAACTGAAAAGGTGAATCCAGAGCACTTTCTCCTTGTCTTACCTTTAAGATTATGTAGCCTCACTGGGAACCAAAACTGTCAAGGACAGAATGTTCTGTTTAAAAAGTCTCTATATTATATTTCAAACACAGGTGGAACCTGGTAGAGAAAAGAATCACGTGGCCAGGGACTAACCTCATCATGAAAAAATCTGAATTCTGAATTCCCACTAAGTAATCATAGGACCCTATATAAGTTATTTTCCATAACAACTGTTATTCTCTTCCAAAGACTGTCCACCTGGGGACAGAGAGGTCCAAGTACCTGTTATAAAACTTCTTCAAATTAACTTTTCAGCTTAATATGACAATACTTCCTTAAGTAAACTATAAACTATACTATTTTACTCTTCTACATATGTGATTCCATCATCCAAGATGTCCTCCCAGTTGACTTGAGCCCATTTCTTTATAACATACTTTAAACCTCCTTCCTTCATTTCCTTACCATTATAAATGGAATTCTTCTTAATCTAATTGCTACCTTGTACATTTGCTCTTTTAGATAGGGTCTTGCCCAGGTCAGCTTCGACCCTGATCTTTCTTCCTCTCCTAAATAGCTGGGATTATAGATGTGTACCACAAGGCCTGGCTCACTTCAAATTTAAAAAAAAACAAAAACAAAAACCTAATGTTTTTTAAAATAATTTTTTTAAATTTATCAATAAAATTATATGCACACACATATCCCCATTAAGCACGCAGCACTATAAACTAACATTCACTCAAACACTATATTTTGTATTTTTAAATTGTTGTCAAATGATAAAATGTCACTTACTTGGAATACTGTTTCAGTTCTTCTGAAGTATCATCTACCAGGTCACTCTGCTTTGCTTCGTATGCCATTGAACGATAGATCTTACAGGCAACTAACGCTTTTGCCATTGATTCTTCACCATGCTGCCATAAAAAACGAGCCATGACCTGCCTCTTCATAAGGCAAGCCCAAATTAACAATTCATTAAGTGGATAAGGGAAACGCTTGGTTTCTGGATCATCAATATCTACAATTTCATCTTTGGTTCTTTTCTTCCTTCCTTCTTCCACACCTGTATCAATCTTTAAGGGAAAATAAATGTTATAAGGCTCACTATAATAAGACATTCACATTAGTGAAAAAATTTTTATAAAGGCTGTAATGTTTCAAATATATGATACATTTTAATACAAGTTTGAATATCTTTGTCTACATATTAATCAAGTAAAATGGAATAAAACTTGTCAGTTAAAAGTTTTACAAAATCTGATCATAGCTAAACATGAATAATTTAACAGAATCATTAATTCACAATGAATGTCTTTGTATATGGGGAAAAAAGATTCAGATATAAAATACCCAAAACCAAAAGATAATTCTCACTAAAAGAAGTAGTTATTACTTACTAAGTACTTCACGCATTGGAGGAGTAGGGAAAATAAGAACTTGAATAGTGTTGATATTACTCACTATACAAGAATGAATACAGAAATCTTAAATTGACTGAAACTATCATAGGAAAAGGACGAAGGTAGAATGAAGAAAATCAGAGATAAAACAATCGGGGTTATAATACATATATATATATGGAAATACCACAAGGAAACTCCCTGTGTCTACCTTTATGTCAAACAAGCTAAAATGTCATGTTTTTCATTTTATCTTTTCTCTTTTTCCACCTACAATATTGGGGAACAGGAGGGCGGAACAAGTCCTGCCCAGGAGGGAGGGCTGGCACCAGTGGGAGGGGGGAGGTGTTGGGTAAAAGGAGGTAGGAGGGTGAATACAATGCAAAAAATGTGTACACATGTATGTAACTGCAATAACAGTACCTGCTGAAACTACTCTAGGAATCAGGGGAGGGAGATGAAGGAGAATCGTTGAGGTGAATTCATGTATGATATATTTGTAAGAACCTGAGTAAATGACACAATGTACCTCCACCCACCACAACAATAAAGGAAAAAAACAAACAAACTATGTACTTAAGAAAGTACAATGTGAAATCCAGAAAGAGTACTATTTACATTAACATACTTCTGATGAGCTAAATACACCTATTTTCTTTCAAAACTAAACCACTCTACCTTTGGTCTGTAGGGCTGTGCTGTTTTGATGAAATGGTTGTGTCTAGTCTTCTCCTTTTTGTCAGCTCTATTGCCAAAAGACTCTTGATTCTTTCGCAGCTGAGGGGTGCTACTGGAGGCATTCCGGCCAGATCTCTGAAAGTGAGATTTCAATATGCTGACATGTTATAAAAAACTCAAGATTAGTTTATATATGTGTTCGAATGTTTATATACGCATATAAACGAAATATGAGTGCCTTATGATTTTAATCACAAAGTTTTCTTTTTGAGACACACCCTTATGTGTCTGGCCTTAAACTGGCAACCCTCCTGCTTCAAATATTTCTAATTACTCTTAGTTGAAACCTTGTACTTTAAAGACAATGTTACTTTCACTATTCTAATTAACTAATTTGAGGTGGGGGAGTATTAGGGTTTGAACTCAGGGTCTTGAGCCATGCCTCAAGTCTTTTTTTTTTTTTGGTGGTGTTGGGATTTGAACTCAGGGCCTCATGCTTGCTAGGCATGTGTTCTAACATTTGAGCCACTGTGCCAGCACCCTCAAGTCATTTTTGAGTCAGTTATTTTTCAGATAGGTCTCACAAACTTTACCCTGATGGCTTCTAACCACAAGCCTCTTGTTTAGTTGAGATTATAGTTGTGCACCATCATGCCCAGGCAGTGCTAACTTTCTAGCCCCAGCTGACCTTGAACTGAGATCCTCCTATATCTGCCTCCCAAGTAGCTAGGATTAAAAGTATAAGCCACCATGCCTGGCTACCTAATGTAACTAATTCTATTTCTGCACTTTTTGTGGTACTGGGGATCCAACCCAGGGCCTCATTCGTACTAGGCAAGCACTCTTATCACTGAGTTACATCTCTAGCCAGCTCTGTAACTACTTCTTTATGTTTAAAATGTATGGGTTAACTTAATTTTTTCCCAAGAAGGGCAGACTGTCACCTCACTTGGATGCATTGAGCGTCCTGGAAGCTTGATTACCCTATGTTCTCCTACAAATAGACCTTGAGAGCTTGTTTGGAGGTTCTAGCAGTTAGTTACTCATACACCCTTAGGAGAAGAATGGTTCTCCTCTTCCAGGGAAGGTCATCCTCTTTGACCGAGCAAGCAGCTTTGAGAGGGACACACATGGAGCAGTGAGAGAAGAAGGGGACACCTGCCTAGCCAGCCAGATCAGCAGAATCAACCCTGGATTCTCAATGGGTGACATATGTTGCTACCAAATCACCCTTACAGCCTAAAATGCAAGGGTTAACTTCAACCCCCACCCCAAGCCTTACATACCCGATTGCTTCCACCAAGACTATTGTATATCACTCGAAAGCGTTTCCGAGTGTAGGTACATCTGTAGGTTCCTCCCATGAGGTATTCAATAACAAGTCCTATGTCAATTAGAGTGATCTTATATCCTGGAGGAAGATTTCCCTGGAAACAAAAGAGTACTTTAAAATGTAGAGGATATTTTTCATATGCCAATTGCCATTCTACCTCTCCAAAATGACAAATGTTTATTTGTGGCAAGAAGCTGGGATTACTATCTTCACAGGAGAAAACAATGACTTGTTTCTCCATTTCTTTTCATACGAGGGGATTCTGACATTTTGAGTTCTCAAAGGTGTGGCTTGGGACAAGAATATGACCTAAAACAGGTGATAACAACTTCATCTCCATTGCCCCAATATTTCACACACAGAAGCAATGGAACTTCTAAGACCAAGTGTTTCATTTTGACAGTAGTACAGTGTAACAAATTACCTTTTCTAAAAAAAAAAAAAAAAAAAAAGTTATGCGTTATTTTTCCAAATTAACCCGGAAATAAACAGTTTTTAAGCAAAAGTTATAATTGCTATACTATGGATTGTACACAATTTTCTATCCTTATTCAGGATTTAACTACCATCTGTAATAGTGCTTAAAGCTAAGACTTCATTTTCCTAGGGCAACAAACAACTTTTAGAATACAAGCATTTATGAGTTTATAAGTTAGTAATGCTTCAATATTTCAAAATTTTAAACTTACTAATTTCATTGCATAACATTAAAGAGGTTTAATGCATTAGATTATTTGCATTTGTTAACTAATTCCGCCTTCCTACCATCACCGTTTTTTCAATTTCTGTGTATTTTCTGAACCTGCTTAACAGGGGGCGGGTGTGCGTGTGCGTGTGCGTGTGTGTGAGAAAGAGAGAAAGAGAGAGAGAGAGACTGGGGTTTGAACTCGGTGTGTGTGTGTGTGTGTGTGTGTGTGTGTGTGAGAAAGAGAGAAAGAGAGAGAGAGAGACTGGGGTTTGAACTTGGGGGTGTGTGTGTGTGTGTGTGAGAGAGAGGAGAGAGAGAGAGAGAGAGAGAGAGAGAAAGAAAGAGACTGGGGTTTGAACTCAAGGCTTCAAAGCAGGCACTTTACCCGAGTCACATTGCTAGCCCATTTTGCTCTGGTTATTTTGGAAATGGGGTCTCCAAAATTATTTGCCTGGGCTGGCCTTAAACTGTGATCCTCTGGATCTCAACCTCTCAGACAGCTAGGATTAGGAGTAAGCCACTGTGCGCAGCATGTATATATTTTTAATATTTTGGTTTCATCTTTTAAATCTCTAATGTCGAGACAGTTATATTTTCTAATCTCTAATTTGAAAACAATTAAAATATTTATTTCCAGTGAAATTGAAATACAAGATCTGGGGGATTTTTTTTTTTTTTACAAAAGCAACAAAACATGTTTTATGTTTGAAAATGTTACCTATGATATTTCTCTTTTTTTTTTTTGAGACAGGTTTCTCTAGGTAGTTCAGGCTATCCTCAAAGTGGAGATCCTCCTGCTCAGTAACCCAACTGCTTAGATTATAGGCATACACCACCATAACTGCCTTTCAAGTGTGCCCCAGACCAGCCTCAAACTCATGATCCACCTGCCTGATCTTCAGCTCATTCATTACCGGTCATGCACCACCACGGCCAGTAATGTATTTACTCTTCAATATTATATTTTTTTCAGAAAGTCAAGACCATTATGATCTGATCCCACTAAAATGGAAAACATTTAAACTAAGGAGAATAATGCAAGCTGTTTTTACAAATGTTATGACAATTTCTTAAAGTATACCATACTCATAAAACTCAACATGTTAATTTGAATAATAAAAATTTAATTACTCCCTTTATCTTAGCGTTTATCACTTATGGAAATAAAAAAATTGGTCCAGTATTATAGCTATCAGTATAACAACAGTCAACACATACTCAATGATTTGTTTTCAGAATTTAAGTACTTTCCTTGTTTTTTTATTTTTGGTACTAGGATTTGAACAAAGGCTGTGCACATACTAGGCACATGGTCTACCACTAAGGTACAATCCACAGACCAACACTGTACTTCTTTTTGCTGACCCACACAAGTAAATCATAATGCAAATGTGTTTTAGAAAGTTCTTGTCTGAAGGTCAAGGCCATTACTTAAACCTTAAAGCAGAAAATGACATTTCTGTTTTAAGATTTTCATCCTTTTTTGTTGTTATTGTTTTGTGTGGTACTGGGGTTTGAACTTCAGGACTAAGTTTTTAGGCCTTTAATAATACATTCACAATAGAGAGTAAAAGTTTGAAAAAAAATCCAAAGAATTTCAGAAAGAAAATAGTTTCAAAACCTAAGAACATTTTAATCAAATATGAGTTAACATTTCTGTAATTACTGGGATTTTACTTAGCTATAAAAACTGGTGACAAAGTTTAAAACTATTAATTAAAAAAAAATTCCAATAGACAAAAAGAAAGGTAATGATGCATCGATTTAGTCACTCTAAGACAGCACAGACCATCTGACAATGTAGGCAGTCACTACTGACACAAGAAAGTTTAAAAAGGACAGCATGGCAGTGTTTTTATCAGCCATGAAGATCACCTTCCGTATCCTTCAATTTCCTAATTCAATGTCTTTAACACTGGGACAAATTTCTGATGAGAGGCAAACAATATTAATGTTCTCTCTTTCACAGAACAATAAGCATTATAAAATTCATCCCATTCTATGCTGAATGACCGGAAACTGGTGTTCACTCCACAAACATTCCTTTTCTGTCACTTCTGATACATTATGCTCTTTACTTTTCTCTTATAACACAAACTTAGCTCTCATTATATCTTGTCGAAAAAAGCTGTCATTTTATTGCTTTTTTAAAAAAATGTAAATGTTTGGGAACAAATCAAGTATAAATGATTTTACAAAACAACATTTTTTAAAAACAAAAATGGTTTCTTACCTGTTTGACATCTCGAACTAGATGAAATAGCATTGGATTAGTTGGACCTTGTTTCTTTAGAGAGAAAATAGTAAGAACAAACTATTATTTTTCTTCTAAAATGACTTAAACAATTGCCCTTTTTGTCACTTACATAATTTATAAAGAGTGTCTTGTAAAATTATACTATTTTGAAATCACTTCTTTAAAATTAGGACAAACATAAGGCTGAAACTATTTTATATCATTATATTTGCTATCAAATGTTGAATTTCAATCAGTGACTTTTTTTATAAAAATGATATCAATATTACAAGCTTCATAATTATATTTTAAATTTAAATTTATATTTTCTTCATTGGTAATAGAGCTCTACATTTTTTCCTCTGTTCCTGAAACCAATCATCAAGTTGTATGAATGTTTCAAGAATTTCGGGAAAAGAACCTTAAACATTTATATATCCATCTCCCTATTATCTCTCTTTCATATACTGTATATTGAGCAGACCAATCACAATAGTCTTTACACTAATCTCATTTTGATGGCACTCTGTAATTGAAAAAATATCTAAGAATATATTTCTCTGCCAACACTGAAGTAAATGGCCCAAAAATGTATTCCTCTAAACATGTCAAAGATTTGGCTCATGTGAAACTTATTATAATGAATTTTATGTGGCACAAAATTTATTCTCAATACTTTAAATCTTGTTTAAAAGAATTATTACATGGACCCTAATCCTTCCATTGGGCCATGGCTAATTTTTTAGATAAGAGGGTCTTAGAGTAGTAAGTTTTTTTATTTTGATCATATCTACTTGGGAATATGTTTTCAAATCTAACTAGGAATACCTATCATTATTTATTTGAAAAAATTATTTTCTTTGGTAGTCCTGGCTTACAAATTCAATGTAACATCTAGGATGACTATAATTGATGTTGCATGTGTTATCTGCCTATTTTCTACCTTACTTTTGCTTCATCTTCTTTTTGTAATAGTCTATCACTTAGGGTCTGGGTTCTCTGCCCATTCTCCCCCAAGAGTTAACTTTATAAAATAAACATGTCTTCTAAGTTAATATGATGCTGTACCTATTTGTAAGGTATTAGGAAGTTGTGTTTACCTTCTCTAACAGAAAGACACAGTAGATGTTTATCTATTAAAAAGAAATTTTTAGTAAAATATAACTATACTTTCATATACCAGTTCTCAAAATGTGGTCTGGAGATTCCTTAGGCCCTCAAGATCCCTTTGGGAGACCCATGAAATCAAAACTATTTTCACAATCTCTAAGATTATATATACATTGCTTTGCTCTCACTCTTTCAATGTTCAGTGGAGTTTTTCAGGGGTTCCCCTCACCACACACCACAAAGGCTTCTTAATGTGTGATAGCATAAGGATAAATTTCCAAGCAAATAAAAGAATCCAAATGTAAAACTAGTTTACTTCTATTTTTTTTTTTTTTCTTAAAAACTGTTATTGGCTGAGGGTGTAGCTTAGTAGTAGAATGAATGCTTGCCATGCATTGAGGTCATGGGTTCAATCCCTAGCGCGCACACACAGAGAAAATGAGATTTATGTTAATGTGTAATGAGTTTATTATTGTTACTTTCATACAAATTAGGAGATAATTTAAAAACGTTTTACATTCTAATATGGTACGCACTAATACAGAAAAACAAAACCTTTAGAATACCACTTCAGGGTCCTCAATAATTTTATGTAAAAGACCCTTAATATCAAAAAATTTAAGAACCTCTACTTCATAAATCTTTAAACTTTTTCAGTATTTCATGCTGAAAGTACCTATTACTTATTTAGCAACTTTGAATAAGACAATTAAAAATTACTTGTCTTAGCCGGGCACCGGTGGCTCACTCCTGTAATTCAGCTACTCAGGAGGCAGAGATCAGAAGGATCAAGGTTCGAAGCCAGCCCGGGAAAATAGTTCATGAGACCCTATCTTGAAAAAAGCCCATTACACAAAAAAAGGGGCAGGTGAAGTGGCTTAAGGTATAGGCCCTGAGTTCAAGCCCTGGTACCACAAAAAAAAAAAAAAATTACTTGTCTTCCTAATGGGATCAATTTTTATTTTGACTATATTATATTTGCTTTACATTTTAGGGAGAAAGCTCATGTCAGCACAATGAAGAATCCTTTTCATTTGTACATCTGCTAACTAGAGACAACAAATGCCCACCAAGTTTAATGTAATCAAAGGGAAAAAAATGGGGGAAAACAAAATATAAGCCCTCCTCAAAAGCATTTTGTAATCCAAAGGGAAGATATAATCATTCTCAACTATGTCAGTGAGCATCATGGAAGCAGCAAATAACACTACGTCAAGTTTGAAACAATGAATAAAACTTCATTAAATGAGGAGTTAATGGAAGAAAAATAGACAAACACTATATAAATAGCAAGTGCTTTTTCAAAAAGCTTGTATTTTTAGAAAATAGTGGATAGACAAAGACAATTGAAGTGCCTACTATTTCTATTTCAGGGAAGGGGTGGGGAATAATTAGGCCAAGTGAGAAATAGCTGAGAAGGTACTGAGAAGCTAGCTGAGGTAAAATGTGGAGCGCTTTTAAAATCAAGCTACAGTTATGGATACTATTATCTACACATTTTGGGGAGCCACCAAAATTTTCTAAACTGCAGAAAGATAAAGTATAATGTCATTACAAAACCAGAGTTGCTCTGAGAAAAGATTAAAGAAATAGAGATAAGGAAGTTAGATTATTGAAGTAATGGTATTGAGGTTGAGTCTACAAAGACTTTAGTAGTGAGAAAGGGAGTCAGTGCTGTTAAGTCTGCATGGCTCTTCTGTGCAGCTGTGCTGACAGGAAAGGACTCCCCAAATAGGAAAATAGTTTCAGACTGTCAACCAATCAATTTATACTGAGAGTGGATGCATTTTCTTCATAAAACCAGCACGACATTAAGGTTCTATCAACAGAAATGGGTATGTTCAGGTAAAATGATATTTTGCAAAGAGCTAGTCAATAAAGCATTCTGTCACAGACTTACAGTGTTATAAAGCTCTTCCAGTCGGGGAATAGTAAGAAATTTATGCATGCTCACTCCATTTTCTATGAGAAGTTTTACAAATGCAACTCTATCCATTACAAGAGCATCAAGCATAGCTTGTTCCAAGGATCCAACCTAAGAGAGTATCAAAATTAATAAATGTATTCCACACATTCTCATTATCAATCACTTCTAAATGTAAGTCCTTAAGATTTATACTTATTTGCTCTCAGTGTTCGGAAAAAATTAGAAATATGCAGCCAGTTGCAGTGACTCACAACTGCAATCCCAGCTACTCAAGAGTAATAAATCAGGAGGTGGAGATTCAGGGCCTCACTGAGGCCAGTCCAGGCAAAAAGTCACTGAGATACCCCACCATCTTAACAAACAAGCTGGGAGTGGTGGTTTACATCTATAATCCCAGCTACACGGGAGGATTAGGTAGGAGAATAAAGGTCTAAAATAAAGGCTAGGACCTAAGGTATTTAGGGAATAGCTTTTATTTATTTATTTAAAAGACCTATCTAGAACAGCATTCTCCCTAAGGAATATTCCATAACTGCTATTTCTGTAAGAGAACAGTGTAATATGGGGAAAGAGCCACAAGGTTTACCATCAATTAGATTTAGGATAAAATACCTTAGAGCAACAGTTGTCAATGTTTAGCAAAGGCTTTTCCTTTCTTTTCTAAATTTCTTTTTTTTTGTTCCCAGTAACAGGGATTGAACTTACTAGGCAAGCACTCTTACTACTTGAGCCATGCCTCAATCCCTCTCACGAATCATTCTAATAGTTCGGAGTCACTGCTGACTGGTAAGGGACAGGGTCAAGGGACACCAGAATTATGCCATCCATCCACTGGACAATCTCACTCAAATAGAAACAGATCCATATCTCACACTATTATTATTCTGAAGATGTTTATGTTTTATGTATGAACAGAAAGTCTTCTATATTGTGGGGGTTTTTGTTTTTTTTTTTATAAAATGAATTTTTAAAAACTGTTACCACCATATAAATCAGGCAAGATGGTACTTAGTTTTCTTCAGGATGTTAATACAAATTATTCGCCATTAGGAAAAATTATCTCTCTTGACAGCAATATTTATGAATGTATGTGTCAATACACAATGAAATTTCAAGATGGAAGGTATGTTTGCTGTGATATTTTTCACTATCCAGTTCTGTCATATTCAGTGCTGGGGATGTAGCTCAATGATAGTTTGCCTGTCACGTACAATACCCTGGGTTCAATCACCAGTACTGAAAAATAATAATACTACTATTAGCACTTCCTTATTCACTCATGTGAACTGAATGAAAGAGAGTAAAATGATTTGTCATGCAAAAGCTAGGTTTAGCAAAAAAAAAAAAACCACACAATAGATAATACTATGCAGGGCAAATCATGAGACTAGCCACAATGTACAGAAAACAAAGGCTTCACCCAAGCCTTTACATCTGAGCAGTCTAAAAAGCTAATGAAATTATTCAAGAGAATAAAAGGTTAGTTTTACTATGAGTGGGTAACATCAACTTCTTCCTCTCCAGTCCTGTAAGACAGGAAACAACTAGCTTCTTTATTACTATGGAAAATACATTCTGATGGTTAAAACACTCAAACACCATAAAGTAGCATAAAACTTTCTCTCCTCTAATGTTCATCTCCTCCAGACACATTCCATGTTAACAATGCTAAAAAGGAAGAAGCTGAGGGTATAGTTTCATAGTAGATTATTTTCTTAGGATGTTTGAGCCCCTGGATTTGACCACAAAATAAAAAATAATAACAAGGCACCATGACGACACAGTACGGATGTTTGTGTGTACAAAAAGAGTATTTGCCATAAATACTGCAATTTGCTGTTTATGTTTATTACATAAATAAAAAAGAACTAGCTCATCCTCTCTGTAAAGGCTGGTGCATCAATGAACAGAGGTTGGGGGTGTGACACAAGTGGTAGAGCACCTGCCTAGCAAGCTCAAGGCCTTAAATTCAATCGCCAGTACTGCCAAAAAATAATTAATAATAGTGCTCCAAGGAAGAGATGAACACTTAATTTATCCAGTCTCAGGCATGTAACCAAAATCTGTTAAGTGCTTACTATTTACACGGCTATGAATATAGCAGTAAACAGAACTAAAAAATATCCTTGCCTCATAGAATTTACTTCCCAGGAGTAAAAGATAAATCATAAATTAGCAGCAAATGGGGAAGACTATAGAAGAAAGAGGTCTAAATATCCAAAGGAAAGTTATAATGAGTTCTCTTGCTCACAGGGCAAGAGTTCCAAGGCTTATTGGATTCTAGGATTTCTACTCATATGCATATACTATTAAAAAAAAAGGTATTATCAAGAGGCAAGTATAACTTATTAAATCCTGAATGGTCCTGGATGTTGTAGAAATTTTTAAACTAATTTTTTACTTGTCACAGTTTTAGCAAAGACTTTATTTCAGTCATTCCTCAGCATCTGCGGGGTATTAGTTCCCAAGGCCCCCCAGAATGCCCAGATGCTCGTGTTACTTGTATACATGGGTGTATCATTTACACATAACATACACATATGCTCAAGTATACTTTTAAGTCATCTCTAAATTACTTATAATACCTAGTATAGTATAAGTAGCTACACGGCATTGTTTAGGGAACGACAAGGAAAAAAAGTCTACACATATACAATACAGAGGTAACCCCTGAAGGCCTAACTACGTAGAACACAGTCTGTGGTTGGGTGATCCATGGATATGGAACCTGTGGATACAGAGACACTATGATACTTAGCTTGTTTACTATGTGTATATAGATTATTTACATACCAGCCATTGCTGTCCATAAACAAATACATGATTTTTGGCAATGTCAACTCTATCCCATGCCAGTGTAAGGATGAGCTGGTCAAATGCAGATGCATTAGTACCTAATTAAATAAAGAAAATAGTTGACAAGTTTATTTGCATTAATATACAAATATTTACGAAAGCTCCGCACCACCCTTTAACTTACACAGATGGTATCAGCCACTATTCAGAGGCAGCCTGCCTCAGAGAGGAAAGATTAACCCCAGGATAGAGGACTTTTATTTTTCAAGTGTAGAAACTATACAGCCTCATTCACTGCAAACAATTCAGAATGCACAAACTGAGAAAAAAACAAAGATGATCTGTTTCTATCACAGAGATAGTATTGACAGGACTCTGAAAAATACCTTTCATATACTTGTCCATGCATATATAGACTCATTAATTTTGTTTATTTACAAATGGGATATTATACAAAGTTTTCAGTAGCTTGCATTATATCCCTTATTATCACCTTATATTCTTCAACAGTATATATAGATTTCATGTATTAGTATTTTTTAAAAGTTACCCACAATTTATTAAACAAACATTCCAACTAGTAGTTGTTTCTTTTGAACTTTTTGCTAAATATATTTTAGTGTATAAGTTTAATATTTAAATAGGATGACCTTGTAGGAGCCAAATTGTTGCATACAAGAATATACACTTAAAGGCTTTTGATATACTCCCCAAATTTATTTCAGAAAGTTTATTCTATTCACCAAGGGTGTAAGAATACCCACTTCTCCATGTGCTGGTGAGAAAGGAGGCCTTTTTCCTTTTTCACTTTTAAATTATACCTTAATACTTTTTTGGGGGGGCTGGGGGGGCAGGCAGGTATTGGTGGTTGAACTCAGGACCGTGCACTTGTTAGACAGGCACTCTACCGTTTTAGTCATTCCACTAACCCTTTCTGTGTTGGTCACTTTTCAGATAGGGTCTTGCTTTACGTCCAGGGCCAGCCTGGACCTCAATCCTCCTATCTGTGCTTCCTCACATAGCTGGGATGACAGGAATGTACCACCCATGTCCAGCTGCTAGTTGAGATGTGATCTCACAAACTTATAGCCCGGGTGGCCTGGAACTATTATCATCCCGATCTCTGCCTCCCAAGTAGACAGGATTACAGGAGTGAGCCACCAAGCCCCACTTCAAATATCTTTTACATAAATCCAGACACATATTTCTGTAAGATATTCATGTTTTTCTTATTAATTAATAATATTTCTGTTCTTTACTTTTCCCATGTGTAAAATGAGAATAAAGGAAATACTCCCCTTAGAGGCTGCTGCAGGGATAAAATGAGATGAGCAGTATGAACCACTTATCCACAGAAGCTAGCAGACTCAAAGTGTATGGCAAACAGTACACATGTACATGGTGCTCTTGTTTTATCTTAGTTTTTCTATTTCTTTTTTCTTTTTCAGTGGAACTGGGGTTTGAACTCAGGGCTCTGTGCTTGCAAAGCAGATGCTCTACCACTTGAGTCACAACTTGAGTCCCTAGTTTTATTTTTATGTCATCCCAGTTACTGGTCTCTGGTTTCTGAGTTTCCTATTACTCACCATCTCTTGATTACCAGATGATGTCATTTAACTATAGTGCATGTTAAATGACATATTGCCAATTTATTGCAGTCTCTCATTTGGGAAATTCTTAGGCTAACATGACAGTATCCTCTTGCCCTGCTCCTGCCACATCACTGCTCACTTTGATTTCAGGTACCCAGAAGGAATACCATTTTTTTTTTCTAATTTTTAAAAAGATTTTTTACTGTAATATTGTATCAGTAGGATGGCTGTAGTGAGATATTGAGAGAAAAACAGTTCAATGTGCATATGCATCAATCCCTTAACTCCTAGAAAAAACTAGTTTTCAAATTATCCCCTTGGAAAAGTATAGTGTATTTAAGAATTGCATCATTTCTATGAATTAAATACCTAACTATTTTAAACCCTTACTTTTCAGCTAATTAAGAATGTGGGTTAACAGAATACATAGGGAACTTAAAAAACTAAATTCTTCCAAAATTAATGAACCAATAAAGAAATGGGCAAGTGAACAAAACAGAACTTTCTCAAAAGAAGAAATTCAAATGGCCAAAAAACACATGAAAAAATGCTCACCATCTCTAGCCATAAAGGAAATGCAAATTAAAACCACACTAAGATTCCACCTCACCCCTGTTAGAATAGCCATCATTAGCAACACCACGAACAACAGGTGTTGGCGAGGATGCGGGGAAAAAGGAACCCTCATACACTGTTGGTGGGAATGTAAACTAGTACAACCACTCTGGAAAAACATTTGGAGGCTACTTAAAACACTAAACATTGATCTACCATTTGATCCAGCAATACCACTCTTGGGGATATACCCAAAAGACTGTGACACAGGTTACTCCAGAGGCACCTGCACACCCATGTTTATTGCAGCACTATTCACAATAACCAAGTTATGGAAACAGCCAAGATGTCCCACTACTGATGAATGGATTAAGAAAATGTGGTATCTATACACAATGGAATTTTATGCAGCCATGAAGAAGAACGAAACATTATCATTCGCTGGTAAATGGATGGAATTGGAGAACATCATTCTGAGTGAGGTTAGCCTGGCCCAAAAGACCAAAAATCGTATGTTCTCCCTCATATGCGGACACAACAAGGGTATTGGACTTTGAGCACATGATAAAAGCGAGAGCACACAAGGGAGGTGTGAGGATAAGTAAGACACCCCAAAAACTAGATAGCATTTGTTGCCCTAAACACAGAGAAACTAAAGCAGATACTTTAAAGCAAATGAGGCCAATAGGAGAAGGGGACCAGGAACTAAAGAAAAGGTGAGATAAAGAAGAATTAACTTAGAAGGTAACATACATGCACAGGAAATCAATGCGAGTCAACTCCCTGTATAGCTATCCTTATCTCAACTAGCAAAACCCCTTGGTCCTTCCTATTATTGCTTATACTCTCTCTTCAACAAAATTAGAGATAAGGGCAAAATAGTTTCTGCCGGGTATTGAGGGGGTGGGGGGAGAAATGACCCAAACATTGTATGCACATATGAATTAAAAAAAAAAAAAAGGCCTCTGAGGTTGGGGGCCAAAAAAAAAAGAATGTGGGTTAATTAAATGAGTATGGAGGGATAAACCTTACTATAAACTTAAAAAAATAAAGTCTACAAGATAAAAATAAAAGCTAACTTACTACAACTAAAACCAGCATGTGTCTTTCACAAAGAAAATTTATTGGGAAATTCACTTCCCAGGCATTTAGCCAAATGAAAAGTCCTACCTTATATAAATTGGCCATAAATTAAATATGCCATAAACAAAAGTTTTTAAAGTCTTACCTTTCAGCAGTGCAGTAAGTATTGCTACATCTATATCTTGATGTTCCTCTGACCCAATGTGGAAAACAGTGATCTATTGAAAGGTGAATGAACACAATTATGACTTAGTATTTTTAAAATTCAGGCATCATTAAGAAAAAAAGTAATGTCACACTACATGTGGGGAATATCTATCTCTATAGATATAAATATTTATACTTCTATATATGTACATCTATACAACTTTACCAGTTTATATATACATTTATGGGTTTTTTTTTTTTTTTTTTTGCAGCACTAGGGTTTTTGCACTCATGGTCTTGGGCTTGTTACACAAGGGCTCTAGCACTTGAGCCATGCCCCAGCCCTATATAAAAATAAATTTAGATATAGATATATATTCAGGGAAAGGAGGTCAGAAATCACTTCACCTGAACCCCCCAAAAAATAAAAAATTAAGACTTCATCATTTACCAATTACAATGACAAGTATAATCAAAATATTTGGTTTCATATCATACTCATTTTTTTACCCATCTAATATCTTTTATCACAATAAGTAACATAGGAGATAAGGTTATAGATTACTTATCAAGAATAAATCCCGCTATTCCTTCCACACAGTGAACACTTACTTATTCAAGTAATATAAAATGGCTGTTGGTCTGTTTTTTGTTTCGTTTTGTTTGTTTTTGGATTTTTTTTGAGACAGGATCTTCCTATGTAGCACAGGCTGGTTTGAAACTCATGGTCTTCCTGCCTTACCCTCTGGAGTGCTGAGATTACAGGAAAAGGCCAAAACACCCGGCGATATAGGTATTCTTGAATAAAGAATGTTTGGTTTGTTCAATCTTTTTATTGCATATGCCTTTAAATTACTTGAAATGTAACACCATTTCAGCAGTTTTTATCTAACATTTCTCATAAAGTAACTTATTAGGACCCCAATTTTTTCAACTATTTGACAGTGTACAAAAACTTGGAATGAAAGGAGACAGCAAATCAAATCATGTTGTCTATTTATCTAGAGGTACAAAAAATTTTCTCTCTGAAAACATAAGCCCATGTTTACCTGACTAAAACTAAACAATACAGAACTTTATTAGCCTTGAGGACTCAGTAAAATTGTTGAAAATATTTTCCCAATATTTTATTAGAGAAATCACTAACAACTCTTTACAGCTTTTCTTTGATACTGGACATAAACTTTTCCTAAAAAAAGAAGTACAAATACACTGTCTCAGTACAATATAAAAACTATAGTCCTTCTATGCTCAAAAACAATAAATGACATCTTAGCAAGGTTAAAAGAGATTTAAAAATTTTAAATCTAAATTAAAAACTAAAGTAGCTCACCAATTTATATGTGTTTTCAAGGAAATAAAAGGCTTAATTTGCTGAAATCTACTTACAAGTTCCTTTTTTTTCATGCACTCCATCAGTGTTTGAAATAAATGAACTGCTTCACTCTGGCCAAAGTTAAATGTTTTTTTGATGGTTGAAATAATATCAGGCTCTGCTGCATCAGGAAGATTCCTGGTATAAGAGGAAATACAACAATTCATTGATTTCATCTTCATTATCTGTAGAATCAAAATGAAGTTAAGATAGAGCCATGCAAGACCTTGGGGGATTCTGTATTCATATTAAGTACCTGACTTTGGGTGAAATTACTTTCTCCTTCATGAAACACCATTATAATAAAGTCTTAAAGGACAAAAAAAGGAATGGAGTGATTTTTCTCTTGAATTACTTTGTGAATGTCTTTAACAATGTGTTGAGATATTCTATAAGATACTACATAAAGATAATTTTTGATGTGACTATATAAAACTGTATTTCATAAAGATGTCTTAACTATGAACACATCCACATGGCTCAAAAATACAGTATAAGATTAAAATATATAAAAATACAAAAACTCATAGTGAAAATCTCCTATCCAGTATCTTTCATCTGCCTATTTCTAACTCAGCTCTTTTCAGGAATCACTATTAGCTTGTATAACTTTACAAGATTGTTTTTCTATTATAGATAAATAATTATCCTCTTTTTTTCTATGTAAAAAGTGCCACAATGAATGTGCTGAGACGTTTTAGTAATCTTCACAAATCTAGTATACAGGTACTATCTTTATTCAGCTGTGTAGAACCTTAATCACTGTGTAGATGGGCCATAATTTATTCAGTCCTTTTCTGACAGATGGTCTACGTTGGTCCAATCTTTTACTCTTACAAATAACCCTATGACAAGAAACTTTACATACAAATTTTTCACAGTTTTTCATCTGTAGGTACAATTCCCAGTAATGAAACTACTGGGCCAAAAGATACGTGCCTCTATAGCAACCGCTACCTTCCATGAAGATGACTGCTATATTTTAACTCCTCCCAACAACATATGAGTTAGGATATCACCTCAAGTCTTAAAATATTTTATATTAATCTTGAGATAGTCATATTCACAAAACACTCAAAGGAATCTAGTATTTTAAAAGCCAAAAGCCTCTTTACTAAGGTTTTTAAAGCCTTTGCACTGATACACTCACCCTCCTTCTTCTGTTTGTTTATGAATGTATGCTAGCAAATCTGCAGCTCTGCCTGTTCCTTCACATACAACCACTGGAACGGGGGGACTTTCCTGAAGGTATTCTAAAACAGTGAGGATAACGTTTGGCCCACCTTCAAATACCAGGGCCACCACAGGAACACCCTGGCCAATTCCTAAAAAAGGCAAAAGTTTAGAGAATCAGACAACATTCAGTAATTTCATCTTACTTATTTTAAATAAAAATTAAAAATTTCTTATAAGACTGTTGACGTCACTTAAAGTACTCAAGGTAACATCGCCTCATATGAAGTACTGAATAAACTACATTGTCACTTAGTCTGTTCTAAATGACAAAATTTTAAAAATCTAAAACATAAGTTAGTACATACTGTGAGAATTTACATAATCACTGGAAGGTAAACTTTTCTGTATTGAGTTCTTGACAATAAATGTATTTTTTTTGGAGACAGGGTCTTGCTATGTAGTCCAAGCAGGTCGGGAATATGTGATTCTCCAAAAAGCTGGAATTAAGGCTCTTTTAATTCCACCATACCTGACTGGTTTGCTTTTCAGTATGTATTAATTGGATTTCTAACATATTATCTGTTTTTATTCATTTTTAAAATGCATATTTCTGATTCTAATTGTGTTGAGGCATTAATGTAGAAATTAATGG